>NW_005369062.1:1883138-1886045 GCF_000412655.1 Myotis brandtii | reverse complement strand
GGACAGCCTCAAGCGCTGCCCCCCACCCGGCAGGGTCACAGATCTGGGTCCTGGGACCGAGGACAGCCTCAAGCACTGCCGTCCCGCCCATGGATCCATGGATCCAGGTCCCAGACCGCGGACAGCCTCAAGTACTGCCGCCACCCGGCAGGGTCACAGATCAGGGTGCAGACAGCCCCGAGGACAGCCTCAAGCACTGCCGTCCCGCCCGCAAGGACATGGATCCAGGTCCCAGACCGCGGACAGCCTTGCCCGCTGCCGCCTGCCTTCAGTATGCAAATTAGCCACCATCTTGTTGCTTCAGGGTGGGGGTCCCCACTGGGGTGCCTGGCCAGTCTGGGTGAGGGGCTGAGGGCTGTTTTCAGGCTGGCAGGTGACTGAAGCTCCAAACCTCCCCTTTTTTTCTTTTTTTTTATTCTGGTTATTTTTTACCTTCTATGGCTGTCACTGGAGCTGTGAGCCAGCTTTCTCTGAGGCTCGGCTGCTGAAAGCAGGTTTCTGGCCTTTTACCTTCTGTAAAGCAGGTTTCTGGGGTTTTGTTTAGCTTCTATATTTGTTACAATGTTTCAAACTGCAAGCTCAGAGGCCTGCAGCGCAGGCAGGGAAGCTTGGCTTCCTCAGTCACTGAAGCAAGCAAGCCTCCCTGTTAGCTTCAAGCTGCCTGGCTGCCGGCCGCCATCTTGTTTGGCAGTTAATTTGCATATCTCAGTGATTAGCCCATGGGAAGGGTAGCAGCCGTACAGCTAATTACCATGTTTCTCTTTTATTAGATAGGATGGGTATTGGATTTTGTCTAATGCTTTTTACACACCTAATGATATGATCATCTGATTTTTGTCTTTCAATTTGTTGATGTGATGTATCACCTTAATTGATTTGCAAATATTGTACCAGTCTTGCATCCCTGGAATAAATCCCACTTGTTAATGGTGTATGATCTTTTTAATATATTGCTGGATCCTATTTGCTAATATTTTGTTGAGGATTTCAGCATCTATGTTCATCAGGGATATTGGCCTGTAATTCTCTTTCTTTATAGTGTCTTTATCTGGTTTTGGAATTAGGATAATGCTGGCCTCATAAAAAAAGCTTAGAAGTGTTCCTTCCTCTTGGATTTTTTGAAATAGTTTGAGGAGGATAAGTGTTAGTTCTTTTTCTAATGTTTGATAAAACTACCCTGTGAAGCCATCTGGACCTGGGCTTTTGTTTGTTGGGAGTTTATTGTTTACTGCTTCTATTTCATCTGTTGTTATTGGCCTATTCAGGTTTTCTGATTCTTCCTGATTCATTTTTGAGGGATTGTATTTTTCTAGGAATTTGTCCATTTCATCTACATATTCCAGCCTCTTGGCACATAGTTGTTCATAGTATTTCCTTACAATCCTTTGTATTTCTCCACTTTCATTTCTGATTTTATTTATTTGGGTCCTCTCTCTTTGTTTCTTGATGAGTCTGGCTAATGGTTCATCAATTTTGTTTATCCTTTCAAAGAAACAGCTCTTAGTGTCATTGACTTTTTGTATTTTTTTTTAGTCTCTATGTCATTTATTTCTGCTGTAATCTTTATTATTTCCTTCCTTATACTTACTCTGGCCTTTTCTTGTTGTTCTCTTTCTAGTTCCTTCAGTTTTAGGGTTAAATATTTTATTGTTGATTTCTCTTGTTTCTTGAGGTAGGCCTGTAGTGCTATGAACATCCCTCTCAGGACTGCTTTTGCTGTGTCTTATAGATTTGGGGTTGTTGTGTGTTCATTTTTATTTGTTTCCAGGAAGTTTTTTTATTTTTTTCTTGATCTCCTTGGTAACCCATTCATCTATAATAATAAAAGGGTAATATGCAAATCAATCAAACGGCTGAACAGCAAACGACCATCCAGATGACCTTCTGGACGAAGCCGGGGCTGCAAAGGCCTACTCTTGCACGAATTTCATGCATCAGGCCTCTAGTTGTTTAATAACATGCTATTTAGCCACCATGTATTTGAATGTCTCTGAGTGTTTTTACTGTAGTTGATTTCTAATTTTATTCCATTGTGATCTGAGAAGATGCTTGATATGATTTCAATCTTCTTGAACTTATAGAGTCTTGTTTTGTGTCCTAACATGTGGTCTAAATTTATGAATGATCCATGTGCACTTGAGAAGAATGTATATTCTGCCCCCTTTGAGGTGAAATGTCAATTAAATCCATCTGATCCAGTTTGTCCTTTAGAGTCTCTGTTTCCTTGTTAAGATTTTGTCTGGAAGATCTATCCAGTTTAGTCAGAAGAGTGTTAAAGTTCCCTACTATGACTGTATTGCTGTTGATCTCTCTCTTAAGGTCCTCTAGAAGTTTTTTAAATATATTTGGATGCTTCTATATTGGGTGCATATATGTTTACCAGGGTTATATCCTCTTGTTGGATTGATCCCTTTGGTATTATGTAGTGACCTTTGTTGTCTCTTGTGATGGCCTTTATTTTGAATTTCATTTTGTCAGATATGAGTATTACTACCCCAGCTTCTCATTTCTATTTGCCTGGAAAATTTTTTTCCATCCCTTCACTCTCATCCTGTATGAGTCTTTTGTTCTGAGTTGGGTCTCTTATAGACAGGATATAATTGGGTCATGTTTTTGTATCCATTCAGCTACCCTATGTCTCTTTTAGAATATATTTTTATTGATTTCAGAGAGGAAGGGAGAGGGAGAGAGAGATAGAAACATCAATGATGAGAGAGAATCATTGATTTGCCTCCTGCGCGCCCTCTACTGGGGATTGAGCATGCAACCCAGCATGTGCCCTTGACCGGAATTGAACCTGGGACCCTTCAGTCTGCAGGGCTGACACTCTATCTGAGCCAAACCGTTAGGGCTCCTTAGGCTCCTTTAACCTCGGTCCCTTTCTCAGACTTCCCTTGTTTTGGATGA
>NW_005369062.1:1875316-1882975 GCF_000412655.1 Myotis brandtii | reverse complement strand
TCTGGGAAGCTCTTTATTTCACCATCTATTTTGAATGATAGCCTTGATGGATATAGTAATCTTGGTTTCAGATCCTTGCTTCTCATTACCTTAAGTACTTCATGCCATTCCCTCCTGGCCTGGAGAGTTTCTGATTAGAAATCATCTGACAGCCTTATGGGGGCTTCTTTGTAGGTAACAGTTTGCTTTTCTCTTACTGCCTTAAAGATTCTCTCTTTGAGAAGAATGCCTTTAATTTTTGGCATTTTAATTATGATGTGTCTGGGTGTGGGCCTTTTTGGTTCATCTTCCTTGGGACACTCTGTGCCTCCTGAACTTGTGTAACTTTTTCCTTCACCAGGTGAGAGAAGTTTTCTGCCGTTATTTCTTCAAACATGTCCTCTATCCATTTCTCCCTTTCTGCCTCTTCTGGTACATCTGCTATGCAAATATTCATATGTTTCATGTTGTTCCACAGCTCCATTAAGCTGTCCTCCTGTTTTTTAATTGTTTTTTTTTCTTTTTGGTTCTCTGATTGAGTGATTTTTTTCTACCCTGTCTTCTAATTCACTGATACGATCCTCAGATTCCCCTAATCTGCTATGTATGCCTTCTAATGTGTTCTTTATTTATGCTATGTCATTGTTTATTTCTGTTTTCTAGTTACTATATCTTTTCTCATGCTGTTGAGCATCTTTACCATCATTATTCTGAACTCTATATCAGATACATTTCTTATGTCCATTTCATTTATGTCTTCTGGAAAATTCTCTTGTTCTTTCATTTAGGTTTTATTGTTTTGTTTTGTTTTGTTTTGTTTTTGTCTCCCCATTTGGCCTGCCTGTTTGTGTTTGTGTCTATGTATTAGATCAGTGGTTCTCAACCTTTCTAATGCTGCGACCCTTTAATACAGTTCCTCATGTTGTGGTAACCCCCAATTTCATTGTTACAAATTGAACATAATTAAAGCATAGTGATTAATCACAAAAAACAATATGTAATTATATATGTGTTTTCCGATGGTCTTAGGTGACCCCTGTGAAAGGGTCGTTCGACCCCCAAAGGGGTAGCGACCCACAGGTTGAGAACCTCTGTATTAGATAGATCTGTTATGACTCCCAATCCCTAGTGCAGGACAATCTCAGATGCTGTTTCTGATTGGCCCTGAGTACCCTGTTTGGGGCTATCAATAATCCACAGTCTGTAGCTATCCTCTGCTGGGGCTGAATGCCTTTGGAAAGGATCAAGATATGCACTAGGGCAGTGGTTCTCAACCTTCTGGCCCTTTAAATACAGTTCCTCATTTTGTGACCCAACCATAAAATTATTTTCGTTGCTACTTCATAACTGTAATGTTGCTACTGTTATGAATCGTAATGTAAATATTTGATATGCAGGATGGTCTTAGGCGACCCCTGTGAAAGGGTGGTTCGACCACCAAAGGGGTAGTGACCCAGAGGTTGAGAACCGCTGCACTAGGGTCTGCTTTTCCTAGTCTCAGGCCCAGAAGGAGAACAGGCAAAGACTCAACTCCTTCAGAGATCAGCCTTTGTCTGCAATCTGATTGTTATCAGCTTTGATTGGTCTCATGTTATTGACCACAGGGTGGGTGAGAGTTCTTTCAACAGGGTGTGGTGACTGCCTTTCTTCCAGGCCAAAACTACCTGGAGAGCAAAGGTCCATAGAAGAAAGATGTCCTCTGCATGTAAGGGAATGACTTAGCACTGGAAACCAGGGTGGCTGCCCTTTGAGCTCCAACCCAGAGCCCCAACCCTGGACTCTCTTCACACAATTCCCTCTGCCAGAGCCCAAGGTGAGTGGCTGCACATGCAATTTTGTGCACTGGCCCTTTAAGAGGGTGCCTGCATTTCCAGCCGCCTCTGTCTGGCAGACAGCAACCCTGCTGCTTTCACAGCCAGGTGTCATATGGGTACTTTTCTCAGTCTGGTGCTCTGGGCTGGGGAGCCAAACTTGGAGTTTAGACCCGAGTCATCAGTGGGAAACCCCCACAACTGAGATATCCATCCAGCCTTCAGCTGCTGTCTGTGGGAGCCCAGCCAGCCCTTTCTTACCTCTGCCCTTCCTACCAGTCTCTATGTGGTCTCCACTTTCTGTCTTTGTGTATCAGGGTTCTCTCCAGCTAGTCTTCAGTTGAATTTTCAGGGTGAGTTTTCTGTATTTTAGTTGTATTTTCAGTTTGGTCCTGGGAGAGTGTCAGTGTAGCTTCCACTTGCTCCACTGCCATTTTTAATCTTCTAAGGGTGCTTCTATATTGGGTGCATATATTTTTACAATGGTTGTGTTCTCTTCTTGGATTGATCCCTTTAGTATTATGTAGTGACCTTTTACCATCTCTTGTTATGGCCTTTGTTTTGAACTCTATTTTGTTAGGTAAGATTATTGCTACCCTAGCTTTTTTTCATTTCCATTTGCATTGAATATTTTTTCCATCCCTTCACTTTCAGTCTGTGTGAGGCTTTTGTTCTGAGTTGGATCTCCTGTAGACAGCATATATATAGGTCATGTTTTCTTATCCATTAAGCTAACCTCTGTCTTTTGATTGGAGCATTTAATCCATTTACATTTAAGGCTATTATTGATAGGTACTTATTTATTGCCATTTTATTCTTATACCTATGTTCCCCTGCCCCCTTTCTCTCTCTCTCTCTCTCTCTCTCTCTCTCTCTCTCTCTCTCTTTTTCTTCTTCTTCTTCTTCTTCTTCTTCTTCTCCTTCTTCTCCTTCTTCTTCTTCTTCTTCTTCTTCTCCTTCTTCAAACAGTTTCTTTAAGCCCAGCCAGCATAGCTCAATGGTTGAGGATCGACCTATGGACCAGGAAGTAACATTTCAAATATTGGTCCAGGCACATGCCTGGGTTGTGGGCTCAATCTCCAGTAGCAGGTATGCAAGAGGCAGCAGATCAATGATTCTTTCTCATCATTGATGTTTCTATCTCTCTTTTCCACTCCCCTCCTATCTGAAATCAATAAAATATATATATTGAAAAAAAAACAATTTCTTTAACATTTCTTGCAATGCTTGTTTGGTTGTAATAAAATTCTTTAACCTTTTTTTGGTTTGGCAAGCTCTATTTCATCTTTAGTTTTAAATGATAACCTTGCTTGATAGAGTAGTCTTGGTTTCAGGTTCTTGTTTTTCATTACTTTGTATAATTCATACCAATCTTTCTGGATTAAAGTGTTTCTGTTGAAAAATCAGCTGACAGCTTATAGGAACTTTCTTGTAGGTAACCAACTGTTTCTCTCTTGATGCCTTTAAGATTCTCTCTTTGTCTTTAATGTTTGTCATTTTAATTATTATGTGTCTTAGTGTGGGTCTCTTTGGGTTAGTCTTCATTGGGACTCTGTGCTTTCTGAATTTATGTGATTTTTTCCTTCACCAGGTTAGGGAAGTTTTCTGTCATTATTTATTCAAATGGGTTTTCTATCCCTTTCTCACTTTCTTTTTCTTCTAGTACTTCTATGATGCAGATGCTGTTATACTTAATGCACCAAAGTTCCCTTAGATTATCCCTTTTTATAAAATTCTTTTTTCTTTTGTTTGCTCTAATTCTGTGTGTTTTTCTACGTTGTCTTCCAAATCCCTGATTCAATTGTCTGCTTCATCCAGCCTACTTTTAATTACTTCCCTTGTATTCTTGATGTTAGATATAGTATTTTTTATTTCCAACTGATTCTTTTTTATAGTTTCTATGTCCTTTTTCATGCTTATGTAGTTACCTCTAAGTTTCTTGTAGCTCCTGTTAAGTTCCTTGTAATTCTTGCTAAGTTTTTTGAGCATCTTTATACATATTACTTTGAACTCTGTGTCTGATAAATTGCTTGCCTCCATTTCATTTAGCTCTTTTTCTGGAGACTCCTCCTTTTATTTCATTTGGGGATTATTTCATTGTCTCCCCATTTAGCTGTCTCTGTGTTTTTTCTGTGTATTGGATAGAACTGCTTTGATTCCCAGTCTTCATGGTGTGGCTTTATATAGTAAGCTTCCTGTGGCATGCATTGTTGCAGTCTTTTTGATCTCCTGAGCTGTATGCTCTAGGAATGTTTTTTGTGTTATTTTGGATGTTCTGTTGTAATTAGGTCTTGAATGTTGTTGTTATATTTAGGGGTGAGATCTCTCCTCAGGTTGGTTAAATCTGAGGCTCAACCATGACTATGTCATGCAAGTTGTTGTATAAGTGCTGAAAGAACAAAACAAAACAAAAACAAGACAAATACAACCACAAAAGAAAAAATAATTAGAAAAGAGAATAATAAAAGAAAAAGAATACATGAAGAAAAAATGGGAAGAATATGATAGGAAAGAAGGGGAAGAAAAAGAAGAGTAAAGAATAGGAAAAGAAAAACAGTAAAAAAGAAAATGATTAAGAAAGGAGAAAAGAAGAGAAAGAAGAAAAAAATATTTTTAAAAGAAAAAATAAAAGAAAGAAAAATAGAGTAAAAAGGAAAGAGAAAAGTAAGAGATATGAAATAAAAAAGAGAGAAAATAATAATAACAAAGCAAAAAAAACTAAAGAAAAGAATGAAAAAAAAGTGGAGTTTGTCTCAGCAGAGTTTAGTGCCTGCTGGGACCTCCCTTTGGATCCTGCTCTTATGTTTTCTCAGGCTGACTATTTTGTGTGCCAATTCTGGGAGGTACTTTGGTGCCAGCCAATGTCAGAAACTGTGCACATGTGGCTCTCTGCAACTGTTCAAAGCTTCAAGTTACCACAGGTTGTGGCTGCCTCTGCTTGGCTTGTCTCTGCACAGGAGGGGCTAAGCTCAGCTCCAAGGTCAGCTGTATAGCAGTCTGGGGCCCAAGGGAGGGTCAGCAAATGTCCCAAGGCACCTCAAGACCTGCCTCCACCAGCTTTTGCCTGGCTGCCAGCTGTCAGACTGAGTCACTGAAATGTCTGTTTCTGAGAGGGCTTTTGGGTATTTGGGAGGATGGGACCTCTGGATCTCCTGTCAGGGGGAGGTGCCTTTTAGACACCAGGGAAGATGGTGGGTGTATTCCCCCACCCCAGTTCCACACATCTGAGCCCGTCCCAGAATAGTTCCCTGACCTCAGCAGGGCAGAACCCCTCAGGGGCAGTCCGGTGGGGGCCAGAAGCCAGGACTTTCTGTCAGCACCCCTGTGAGGGGAAGCGCCAGTCAGGGGGGGGGGGGGGGGGGGGGGGGGGGGGGGGTGAAAGGAATAGAAGTCTATCACTGACACCCCCTGGATGTGCCCAAACCCATAGGTCCAGTGGCTTCAGCTGCTGCCTCATCAGCAAGAGTTAAGATGCAGGGTGGGGCAAGCAGGATTCCAGAGGGCAAACTGTATCTCAGAGTGTTGAGTAACTGCCTTTCCCCAGGCTGCTGCTGCTGCTGGGAGGCGCTTGCACCTCAGGAAAAATGGCTGCTGTGGTATAGGGTAAGTGGCTGCAAACAAAAATTCTATATTCTGGCCCTTTAAAAATAAAAGTGTCTTTGTCTTTAGCAGGCTCTGTCTCTCCCTGATGATACGTGATTTTTGGACTGGAACATGCGGTGTTCCCCTGGGCAGGATGGTTCCAGGAATTCTTTGTCCATCAGAGTCGAAGAATGAATCCATGGACGGAAGATGGTATAGCAAAGGTGGAGATTTATTAAAGAACAAGTACAGACTCCCATGTGGGGAGGGGGAAAGAATATCACAGCATAGACTCCTACGTGGAGAGGGGGAGGAGTCCCACCTAGTTCCTGTTTCCACAGTTTATAAAGGCTGCAAGTCCCTGGGTGGTGATATCCCCTCTGATTGGTCAAAATATTCCCTTTTGAATTGGTTACTATAGTAACTCCTGAGCTAAGAGGTCAAACATCACATGGGACATGTGAGGCCCTCCTCCCTCATTGTTCTCCCATTCCCTCTGGGCTTTCTTCCTCCTTCTTTATTTTGTAAATATAGACCTCTTGGCTACTCCCAGTTCCCTTATCTTATGTAAATGTAACTGTTGCCTCTCCCTTCTCTTATGGAAATGTACCTTCTTCCAGCTCTCTTGTCTTATGGAAATGTACCTTCTCCCAGTCTGTAGCCCTGTGTTTTTTCCATGGACCCCTAATTCTAAAAATTCCTTAAACCTGCCTATATCCCCCTAAAATCCCTATTTCACTGGCAGATAGAAGCCCTGCCACCTTTCACTGCTAGATGCTATGTGGGTAGCTGTTCCAGTGTTATAGTAATCATTATGGTACTTAATGTTAGGACCTTATAACGTAAGACTTAAAGCATGGAACCCTGTGTGGACTATTATAGTAATTATTATAGTACCTAATGTTAGATATAGGAATACTATGTGAGACCCAAGAATGCACCCTTGTAACCCCACTAGTACTGGTAAACAACCTATCTGATGGGAACGCCCAAAGCCTGTACACACCCATAGATTAGCAGACCCCGAGTGGATCCACATATGGCAGCCGCTGATAACACACACACCAACGAAGACTACGTCTACAGAGGGGTATATAATCAGACAGTCTGATCGACCCAGCAGCCCATAGCTCTCCTGTCGCCAGAGCGACGACCTGTGTGTGCTCACGTCTCGGTTCCCAGCACGAAACTCTGCCCAATTAACTGTGGATCGATGAAAGAGCCAGCAGTCAACGGCGCTGTCTACCCCTTTGTGTGTGTTAGTGAGCATCGCCGGGTGGATCCTTCCCAGCATCTGAGACCCATCAGGAACTGGTAAATAACCCCCCTGTGTGCTTGCATCTAACCTGTTTGTCTGTGTGTAATTTCTCCGGCTCAGCTCAGATCTCGGTGCTGTCTCTGTGAAAGTGTCTGACCAGAAGGTATTGGCACAAGCCTCAAGCGGATGGTCCAGACCACCTGTGCATGTCTCACTTAGGAGCAGCACCTATATGGGAACCCCCCGCATCTTGACATCGGTGACGGGCCTTAAATATATAAGAAATAGAAGCTTATTTGGGACACCAGGCTCTGGCACGCCAGGCTGGGGAACCCAGCTTGGGTTTCAGCCTCCTTCCTCTCAGGGGAATCCCACATACACAGGTGAACTATCCCTCTGCATCCTGTGTGAGCAGGACCACCCTCTTGCAACCCGCTCTTCCTATCAATCTTGAGGTGTTTTCTGATTTTTCTTGTTTAAAAGTCCTCTCCAGCTAGTCTTTGGTTGGTAATTCAGGGTGAATGTTCCCCAATTTAATTTTATTTCCAGCTTGGTTCTGGGAGAAGGTACAAGAAAGCTCCACATACTCCTCTGCCTCTAAATAACTTGAACTTCTAAGTAACTTGCCTCTAAATTTTTATATATATACTAGTAGCCCGGTGCACGAAATTTGTGCACTGGGGTAGGGGGGGAAAGGGGCCCCTCAGTCTGGCCTTCACCCTCTCCAATCTGAGACCCCTCAGGGAATGTACAACTACCTGTTTGTGCCCACACTTTTAACAGATAACAGCTCCATTGTTGTTCCTTTCTTATGCTTAAAACCATTGGAATTAGTAGGTATTCAAAGTGTGTATACATTTTGGGGGGACACCCTGTATATCTCTAGTCAGTGGTGAAAGAAACCAACAGCAGATTTGGAACCCCCAGACAGGGAACCTTGCTCATTCCCCACATGTCTCCCCACTTCACTTTCCACCTTCGTGGGCAGCAGGAGAATCAACATTTTCTCTCATTAATTCGGAAAAGCAC
>NW_005369062.1:1872143-1874806 GCF_000412655.1 Myotis brandtii | reverse complement strand
GGGAGTACAGGCCGCCCTCCGCCGGCCTGCCTCCCCTGTCCAGAGGCTCTCTGCGCTGCTCACCTGCACAAAGTGACTGGGGCTGGGCGGAAGCCAGGCATCCTGCCCTGCCCAACCCGGGCCGATCCGCCCCTGTGCAAGCTGCCTCCCCGCCGTGAAGGGTAACGGATCCAGGTCCCGGGACTGTGGACAGCCTCAAGCGCTGCCCCCCGCCCGGCAGTGTCACAGATCCGTGTCTTGATCCCGTGGACAGCCTCAAGCACTGCTTCCCACCCGGCAGGGTCACAGATCTGGTTCCCGGGACAGTGGACAGCCTCAAGCACTGCCCCCCGCCCGCCAGGTCATGGATCCAGGTCCCAAACTGCGGACAGCCTCAAGCGTTGCCGCCCCTCCCTCCAGGTCACGGATTTGGGTCCCAGACCACGGACAGCCTCAAGCACTGCCCCCCCACCCAGCAGGGTCACAGATCCGGTTCCGGACCACGGACAGACTCAAGCACTGACCCCCGCTCGGCAGGGTCACAGATCCAGGTCCCGGACCATGGACAGCCTTGCCTGCTGCCGCCCACCAGTAGTATGCAAATTAGCTGCCATCTTGTTGCTTCAGGGTGGGTGTCTCGCTTGGGTGCCTGGCCAGCCTGGATGAGGGGATGACTGTTTGCAGAGGTCCCGGGACTGCAGACAGCCTCAAGCACTGCCCCCAGCCCAGCAGGGTCATGGATCCGGGTCCTGGGACCGCAGACAGCCTCCCACAGTGCCCCCCCCCCAGCAGGGTCACAGATCCGGGTCCCAGGACCGCGGACAGCCTCAAGCACTGCCCCCCGCCCGCCAGGTCATGGATCCAGGTCCCAAACTGCGGACAGCCTCAAGCGTTGCCGCCCCTCCCACCAGGTCACGGATTTTGAAACACTGTTGCAGCTCCAGCCCTGAGGCCTGCTGGCTGAAAGCAGGTTTCTGGGGTTTGTTTAGCTTCTATAATTGCAACATTGTTTCTTAGAGTGCAGCTCAGAGGCCGGCAGCGGCAGGCGGGGAACCTTGGCTTCCTCCATCACTGGAGCAAGCAAGCCTCCTGTTCGCTTCAGCTGCCTGGCTGCCGGCCGCCATCTTGGTTGGCAGTTAATTTGCATATCACCCTGATTAGCCAATGGGAAGCGTGTCGGAGGTACGGTTAATTACCATGTTTGTCTATTATTAGATAGGATTTGGAACAGAGTGCCAGGTGCAGCTCAGTGGATGGGTCAATACCTGGCTCCATAATTCACCCGCTATGTGACCATGGGCAAGGTACTAGATTACTCGGGACTGCCTAACACCCCCAGTTTGCTCATTTTCAAACCAAGGATTCAATCAAAAGATTGCTCCTGGTGTCCCCGGAGTCGGACCTCAGGAGCCACAAGCCCAGGAACCCAGGGTTCAAGTCCCCTGGTGGCTGCTTCCAGTCTTGGTCTTGTGTCTCTCAGCTACATAATCTCTCTGAACCTGGACCAGATAATGCGCTCACCTTGCCAGGCTGTTGTGAGGATAAAAAGAGGAAAGCAAGGCAAGTGTGTGGGATAAACCTGGGCTTAAGACAGGGTGGCTGCTACTGTGATTGGTGTTTTTCTGGGTGATTATTCTAAAGATCAGCACCTAATGTGGACAGAAATATTTTTGCCGATCAGTGTTTTATGTTTTTTTTTATGTTGTGCTTTAAAAGCCTTTCTATAAAATAATGAAAATATCCTCTGAAGGTTTCTCTTACTAATTTTATCATTATATTTTAAATATTTAAATCTACTTTAGTATAAAGTACAGCTGAACTCATTTTTGTTCCAAGTAGCTACACAGTTATCCCAACACCATCTATTAAATAATCCATCTATTTTTCACTAATTTGAAAAACCACCTTTATATTGTATAAATTGTCAAATATATTGTGATCCATTTATAGGCATTTTGTTCTGACTCATCAATCAGTCTATTTAATCATGTCAGTATAACAATGGATACTTTTTATGGCTGGGGGTGGGGTGTATGAAGAACGCTGGTGTTGAGCTCTGTGGGGTCTAAAATTTTGGTTGAGGTATAACAACATACAGAAAAGTGCACAAATCACAAGTATAAAGCTCAATGAGCATTCACAGTGTGCACATATATATAGTACAGTATGTACTTAGTACATAACCAGTATTCAGATCAAGAAGCAGAACATTATTAGTAGCTAGAAGTCCCCTTCTAGTCACTACCCTTCTGAGGAAACCACTATCCTGGCTTAATAATGACCTCAAATAGAATAATTAGTTGTGCCAGTTTTGAAATTATGTGAATTGAATTTTTTAATACCTACTCCATGTCTGGTTTCTTTCACTCAACATTATGTTTGAGATTCAACCATATTAATGCATATAGTTGTAATTCATTCAATCTCACTGCTGTAGAGTAGTCCATGTATAAATATAAAATATTTTATGTGTTTATTCTACTGTTAATGAAAATTTGGGAATTTTCAATTTATACTATTATGAATATTTCTTACATATACATCTATATATATAAAAACCTAAGTGACCGAATGACCAGCCGACCGGTTGCAATAATGCACACTGACCACCAGGGGGAAGACACTCAATGCAGGAGCTGCCCCCTGGTGGTCAGTGCACTCACACAGTCAACCTGCAGCCAGCC
>NW_005369062.1:1863033-1872086 GCF_000412655.1 Myotis brandtii | reverse complement strand
ATCAGGACTGGGCGAGAAGGCCCCGATCGCCAGCCAGGCTGAGGGAACCCACCCATGGACAAATTCATGCACCAGGCCTCTAGTTTTAACATATTATCTGGTGAACATAATCTCATATTATAAAGGATATGTAGCTAGGAGTGGAATTACTGGGTTATAGGGTATGCATATGCTCAATGTAACTGGCCAGTTTTCCACAGTGATTGTACAAGAGTTTGAGAGTTTCCATTACTCCATGTTCTGCCTATACCTGGTATTTAAAGCAGAAGCTGTTATTGACACACCCATTTCCCTTAAAGCCCTTCCATTTTAGTGCACACCAGCATCTTAAATTCTTTCCCTGAGAGTTTCCCAGGCCACCAGAACTCCATAGGTCCCTACTCAAAATAAATGAGAAGGGTAGGGGATCAACACTTCCTGAGCAGAGATCTCAGTCATTGACTGATGAGAGGTCAGCCCCCTTGGCCCTTGTATATGTAACTCAGAAGCACATGTGTTCTGCACTTGCTCTTCAAGTTCCCCATTGGGATTAAGCTCCAGTTGACAACAGTGACAACTTGCTTAGTAATATATCTTTTATCTGTTGCCTTGCTTTGCCTTCCCTGAATCACTTTTCCACTTCCCTACTGGTGTCTTAAATCCTTGTCCCAGGCCCCACTTTTGTGGGAATCTAAACTAAGACAGTCTATTCTTTTTCATTTTGGCCACTGGATCAGGGTGGGGGTGAGTAACTAGGAAAATATGTCTAAAAATGTTCCTGAGGTGATAATAAAAATAAGACCGAGAAACACTGGTATTGATATATGATCCATCTCAAATTGATTTTTTATGTATATATAATATTTATTTATTTTGTTTTTTTCTTTTGCATATGCTTATTCAATTCCTACAGCACCATTTGTTTAGAAGACTTTTTTCCCTAAGGAAAAAAAAGTGAAAGATCACTCCTTGGCTCATGGCTGAGCCTCTCCATGGACACACCACACCCTTCCTTCTGGCTACTCGGGTCCTTCCCTCTGCTGGTCTCTGCATTTACCTGGTAGGCAGAAAGGAAGACATGAGTGAGAACTGGATCTAGAAGGGGAAAGTATGAACCTTGGCAGCCACTGAGTAGCCATTTCTATGTGCTTTTTTGAGGGGAGGAGGACCCAATGGTACAGTTTACAAAACACCAAATGCACCCTGGCCGGTTTGGCTCAGCGGATAGAGCGTTGGCCTGCAGACTGGAGGGTCCCAGGTTTGATTCCAGTCAAGGGCATGTACCTGGGTTTGCAGGCTTCTCCCTGGCCTGGGGCCCTGGTCAGGGAGAAGCATGCAGGAGGCAACCAATCGATGTGTCTCTCTCACCTCGATGTTCCTCTCTGTCTCTCCCTCTCTCTTCCACTGTCCCTAAAAATCAATGGAAAAATATACTCAGGTGAGGATTAACAACAACAAAGAAAACACAAAAACAAAACAAAACAAAAATACCAAATGCTACCCCAAATTCCTACCACTTACACCAACCTAGGTAGATGGGTGTCAGGAGACTAAAATGCTGCCTGGTTGCCTTGACAACCATATTTATTAGTGATCAAACCTCAGAGACACAATACAGGGAAAGCTGCAACCTACAGATTTATTTTTCACAGATTTATCTAGTCAAGCAAAGTCTTAGGGAAGAGAATCTCTGGGAAGGAGCTGAGGGATCGCCTTTGCTATGAGGATCAAGGAGTGCTGAGCATTCATCACCAGTGCAGCAAAGAAATAACCCCACCTGACTGATGGGCCCCTGATCAGAGGGCCAGATCACCTCAGTCCTGGGAATTGGGGACCTACAGGGTTTTATCTACTCTGCTGGATCCATCTAGGTATGTAGGCAAGAGCTGGGGCCTTCCTACTCTAAAATCAAGTCATGTGGCCTCGTGGGCTTGCTGAATAATCACCACTCTGTGATGTTTGTTTGTTTTTCCTGTTTTCTTCTT
Source organism: Myotis brandtii (assembly GCF_000412655.1). Classification (NCBI taxonomy): domain Eukaryota; kingdom Metazoa; phylum Chordata; class Mammalia; order Chiroptera; family Vespertilionidae; genus Myotis; species Myotis brandtii. The sequence continues at coordinate 1,870,122 of NW_005369062.1, read as the reverse complement.
CAAAATCCTACTACCCTCTGTTTCACACTCTGGGACTCTTCCTCTCTCCCACAGTTCTCCTCACTTGACTACTTTTTATTTATTATTTTTTTGTTAATCCTCACCTGAGGATATTTTCCCATTGATTTTTGGAGAGAGTGGAAGGGAGGGGGAGAGACAGAGAGAGAGAAGTATCGATGTGAGAGAGACTCATTGATTGGCTGCCTCCCACACGCACCCCAACCAGGGCTAGGAATCAAGCCTGCAACTAAGGTATGTGCCCTTGACCGGAATCAAACCCATGACCCTTCAGTCTGCAGGGCTGATGCTCCATTCACTGGGCCAAACTGACCACGGCTCACCTGCCCACTTTTTTAAATAAAAAATGTTCTATAACATGAGAGTGGGGAATCACCTATAACCACAACCACTTAATAGGATGATTCTTTTCTGCTGCTCGGCTACATTGTCCCCATGATTTTGATGTCTGTCCATGGAGCAGATGAACCTTAACCTCCAACATGGGAAGCCTTTTTCAGATCTGCCCCTGCCTACATCTAACATCAATTCTACTCTGTTTTAATACAAAGGGAAAAGGTCCTGCCTCGGCTAAATTCTGGCATTGGCCGTGTATGGGTGAAAGCCCCGCCATGTAGTTTGGGATGAGCCACTATTCATGTGGACTCCAGAAATTCTTCCCTAAATGTTCAGATTGTATGCAGTGACTATTACTTCTTTCATTAAAAAATATTGGCCCTGGCTGGTTTGGCTCAGTGGATGGAGCATCAGCCCTGCGGACTGAAGGATCCTGGGTTCGATTCCAGTTAAGGGCACATACCTGGGTTGTGGGCTCGGTCCCCAGTGGGGGGCATGCGGGAGGCAGCTGATCGGTGATTCTCTCTCATTGTTGGTGTTTCTGTCTCTCTCTCCCTCTCCCTTCATCTCTGAAATAAAATTTTAAAAAAACATTAAATATATATATTTAATTTTTATTTCTTGGTTTTTATTGTTAAACTATTACATTACAGAAAATTTGGTAACATTAACTGTCAACATTTTTGTGTGTTTTCTTATTGCTTTTTTCTCCTTGATTAGGCACATATTTTTAAAATATGACTGCAATCATATTGCATGTATAATTTTAGATTTTTATTGTTTCACTTGATATTATATAAAAGCGTTTTTACTTAGAAAAATGAAGGAAAATAAGCCTTTTTGTTAAATAAGCTTTTACATACATAAGCATATGTAATGGTGGCCACTTCAATTTCAATACCATACTTTTTAAAGGTAGCATAGAAAAAAAATAACAAAAAGGTCTGTAGAAGGAAGATGTCTTCCGCAGCACTCAGCACAGGAAATGGGGTGGCTGCCCTCTTAGCCCTAACGCCAGAGCCCCCAACCCTGCACTCTCCTCACATAGCTCCGGTCTACTCTGCCCTCCCTCTGCCGGAGCCCAAGGAAATCATGAACAATCATGTTTTCCAAGTATTCAGAAATCTAGACTCTTGGGGGATTTCGACTTCCTGACAAAACGGAGTAACTAGCCCTCCCACCGTCAGCTACTATAACCTGGACAAAATATATCAGGCTATTGTCAGCAGGCACTGAGTACGGGCAGTACAAGCCTGTGACATAAAGAGAAACTCGGAGGTGAGTCCCACCACTGCCCAAGCTCTCTGTCAACAGACCATTTCCAACTGCAGCACAGCAAGCGAGAGCTCGAGCACAGCACAGTGGCCCCACTAAGCTGAGGAGACAGAAATCAGAATTGGGGGCGGCTGAGGAAGCTGAAATCTGCTGGGATCCTAACTGAGTCAGAACTTAGGAACTTCGGGACTAGATTGCTCACATATCTGATGAATGCACAGATGATTTTCCTACCAGAGAAAAAGGAAAACGATAGAAATTGTTTGCATGCAATGGCATGCAGTGGAATCACTGTTGCTCAGATCAACGGTGTGGGATGCAGTGCCAGTGAAAGATAAAGGGTTGAGAGGCACATGGCTATTGCACTGGATTGTTTGATGGCAACTATAATTACAAAGATTGCTAAGTGGGCTACCTTCTCTGCTTAAGCACTTACAACATAAAAAAGCTTGGGACCTTGACCACCCACATCAAGGTATAGGTGGAGAACCCAAAAGCCTCCATGGTGGCCATTTAACAGGGTGGCACTGCACAAAGAAAAAGAAAATACACAGACCTTTTCGGGTTTGCTAAACCCTGAGGATTCCAAATACCACAGTTTTCACTCGTCAAAACGGGGCTTATGGATTCTAGTTACAAACGAAGCCTTGGCCAAGGTCTTCCTCATAGTAAACCCAGGGGGTGCACAGACCCATCCTGCCATTATTTCCCCATTTGGTTAATGCACAGTTGGAACAGACATACTCAGGAACTGGTTGAATACCTGCATTACTTCCTTTAAAGAGCATTATGAAGGCTGTTGTGATAGCAAGGGCTAACCGGAATCCCTTGGAACTGCCCCCAGCCCACCAATATAGCACATGCTGCAAGATCAATACTCTTCCCTAAGGAAATTGCAGAGATTAGTGTCACCATCAAAGACTTGAAAGACACAACGATGATGCATCTTTATTCAGTATCCTACTTGGCCTGTGCAAGAGCCAAATGACTCTTGGATAATGACTGTGGATTATCATGAATTGCGTTCATAGGGATTCCAATTACAGCTACTATTCAAAAATATGGCATATTTAGTGGAAAAGGTCAACACATCCCATGAAACCTGGTGCAAATATTAACCTGTTACATTGTTTTAATCCAAATTAACAAAGACGATCACAAGTAGTTCCTTTGCCTGTCAAAGATGGCAGTAGAGGCCATCACCACCGTCAGTCACAGGACACCCAGCAACTGCTGCAGGGCAAGGCATGACCGCCGAGAAGGGGCCCGACACCCACAGCAAAGAACCTGAGGCTGAAGCAGGTCAAAGCAGCTCAGGCTGAAACTGAACAGTATAAAGATCAGCACCTAATGTGGACAGAAATATTTTTGCTCCCACCTGCAGAGGGAGAAGGAGTGTAAGGCCAAGGATGCCATGGCTCCGGCATCCTGGCACATTTGCAGAACTCAATTGGAGAAGAAGACCCAGGAAATGACCGTCCCCCAGACCTACTTCTGGCAAAACAGGGATGAGTCCTAGATAACTTGTTGGCCTTTGTCTGCAGCATCCGGCTCAAAACACACAAACACCACTGCATAAGTGGACAGGGGAAGAAGAAAGAAATGCCTGTCCCACGGATGGGCGATTTAGATGCCTTCGTGGAATATGAATTGTAGCAAAGCTCAAGTCATATTCTTGTGGAGAAAAAAAAGCATTCAATTATTTCTGTATAAGATACAGTAGGTTCCTTCACTTTTTTGAGAATAGCAAATCTAGCTTCTTTGTACAAACTTACAGCTTAACCAAAGATTTCATCTTTTTACCTTGTATTTCTTAGAAAGTTAATGGGCATACAATGTCTGTTTTCCTGTCTTTTAGCCCAAGCAACATTTATACCAATACTGGCTTTTTCTTTCTTAGATACAGTAAAAAATATTTTATTTTGAAGAAAGAGATTAATTTTTTTTTCTCTAAACCTTTCTTGAAGAGCAGAAACTTAATCCATGAAAAAGCAGTATTAGTTATTTGTAACCTGTGTGAAGCAGCAGCCACCTTGAAACAATCCTTTCTGACTAAAGGGTTAGAACAGTGAGTACTGGTATAATTTCTATACTGCTTTTAGTTTCTCTTCATCAAAACTACTAGATTATAGCCCTGGCTGGTTTGGTTCAGTGGATAGAGTGTTGGCCCACAGACTGAAGGGTGGCAGGTTCTATTCCGGTCAAGGGTATAGACTTTGGTTGCAGGTTGGATCCTGGGCCCCGGTCCAGGCACGTATGGGAGGCAACCAATTGATGTATCTCTCTCACATCAATGTTTCTCTCTCTGTCTCTCCCCCTCCCTTCCATTTTCTCTAAAAGTCAATGGGTGGGGGCATTATTCTTGGGTAAGGATTAACAAACAAACAAAAGAGTTCTTAAAAAATTACTAGGTTATAGAATTCAAGACATTGTTACATGTTACACATTATTACTTGGTGTACTGATAATCATTTAAAAGTAAAGACTCTTTGTAATGCAAAAAAAAAAAGGATATCTTTATTCTCTTGCTTCTGGGCTATTTCAATACTCCTGATTTTTGTTATTAGATTGTCCTCAGGGAATTTTGATCATCCTGATATCCCAAGAAACATAATGCTAGTCCAATCCAGACCTGCTAAGCAGGAAGTGGCAATTACCCTATAAAAATTAAGAGCCTGCCACACTATAAGTTTCCAGGAAAGTCTGGGGCATGTTAGAATATGCTCTCTAAAAACAATGTTGCCTGTGGAATCTCAGAGGGAAGGCAGGGTGGGTGGGTGGGAAGAGATCAACCAAAGAACTTATATGCATACTAGAGGCCCGATGCACCAAATTCATGCACAGGTAAGGTCCCTAGACCTGGCCGCCAATCAGGGCCAATCAGAACCTTCCTTCCCTTGGCTGCCGGCTGCCAGCTGCTGTCCGGGGCCTTCCTTCATTCCACGCCGCCCCCTAATGATCATTGCACATCATAGCGAACGGTTGAATTCCCGGTCAGTTGAACTCCTGAGGGGACAATTTGCATATTCGCCTTTTATTACATAGGACTAGAGGCACGGATTCTTGCACTGGTGGGGTCCCTTAGCCTGGCCTGCGCCCTCTTGCAATCTGGGACCCTTCAGGGGATGTCGGACTGCCAGTTTAGGCCCGATCCCCGCAGGCCTAGCCGACATCCCCCAAGGGATATAGTAGTGCGTGAAGCTGCAGGTGGCCGGGAAGGAGCCTGAGCTGGGCGCTGCACCGCTCCCGCTCATCTGAGCCTTGCGGTGCCTGCCCACTCGGTAGCACTCTGCCATGTAGGCGGGAGAGGCTCATGCCACCGCAACTGCGCTTGCCAGCTGTGAGCCCGACATCTAGTGCCCATCAGTCAGCTGAGTGGCACTCCCGCTGTGGAAGTGAACTGATCACCAAGGGGCAGCTCCTGCATTGAATGTCTGCCCCCTGGTGGTCAGTGCACATCATAGTAACCAGTCTACTGGTCGTTCGGTCATTCGGTCGTTCGGTCACTTAGGCTTTTATATATATAGATATGCATAACCCATGGACACGAACAATAGAGTGGTAAAGGCCTGGGGGCGGCGGCACTGGGGGGCTATAAGGGGTCATGGGAGAAAAAAAAGGGACATGTGTAATACTTTCAATGATAAAGCTTTAATTAAAAAACAAACAAAAAACAATGTTGCACTAGCTTCCAAAAAGAAAAAGCACAAAACTTGGAGAATCTCTGAATTCTAGAAGCAAAATATAGCACATTCAAATAGAGTTGCTACTTTTAAGTACAGCCCAGAGCCAGAAAGAGCTCTGCCTTATGGCCTAGCAGATCCAATGGTCCTTGAATTATCCACGGCAGAAAAGGCTGCTGTGTACACCCTCTGAAAAGCCCTAAAAGGAAAGTCACTACAAGACCCCAGCATCCTCTGTCAACTATGATTCTTCATTGAGAAATAGCTCCTAGTTCTGCTGGGCTATGGTACAGATTGAACATCCAGCTATAGGACACCAAGTGACTAAATGACCAGGACCAGAGCTGCTCATCATGAAGTGGGTTTGCCAGTCTTCTGAGTTATGAAGCTGAGTGTGTGAAGTAGCATTTCACCATTAACTAGAAATACAGGAAGAGAAAGCATAAACTGAATGAGCAAGTGGCTCAAATTCCCATAAGACCTACTCCTGCTGCTCCACTGACTCTTCCATGGTCTCATGGGAAATCAGTTCCCGATGACCACTGAACAGAAGCGGAAAAAAACACACAGACTTGGTTTACTGATGGTGTACGTGATACCAATGGGCAGCTGTAATACCAGTTTCCCACTCCAGCATATCACTGAAAAACAGAAAATCTTCAAAGGAAAATCTTTCCAGTGAGTTTAACTTTGAATAATATATCTGGTCATCACTTCACCACAAATGTGACCTGACCTGAGATTCATATTTACACTGATACAAATGTACATATGAAAACTTAAAAAGTAGTTTTCTGCCTGGCCAGTGTGGCTCAGTGGCTGGGCGTCAACCCATGAACCACGTCAGGGTTAGAGTCCCAATCAGGGCACATGCCTGGGTTTGCAGGCTCGATCCCCAGTAGGGGGCTTGCAGGATGCAGCCGATCAATGATTCTTTCTCATCATTGATGTTTCTCTCCCTCTCCCTTCCTCTCTCTAAAATCAATAAAAAATATTTTTAAAAAATAATAAGGGTAGCCTAGGGCAAAAGTAACTCCTTTAATTACAGTTTTATGCTATAGGAATGGAAATTGTACTTCTTTTTATATTGATACTGAGGAGAAAGTCACACTAAAAAGTGTGTATTTTAATTTAGTTTTTAAAGTGCTTACAAATAAAGTTTATATTAAATGAAAAAATAAAAGACTTTTTTCCCCATTGAATTGCCTTAGCACCATTTTAAAAAATAATTGAATCCTATCTAATAATAGAGAAACATGGTAATTAACCGTAACTTCGCTACCCTTCCCATTGGCTAATCAGCGAGATATGCAAATTAACTGTCAGCCAAGATGGCTGCCGGCAGCCAGGCAACTGAAGTGAACATGAGGCTTGCTTGCTCCAGTGATGGAGGAAGCCAACGTTCCCCGCCTGCCGCAGCCCAGCTCTGAGCTTGCTCTCTAAGAAACAATGTTGCAAATATAGAAGCTAAACAAAACCCAGAAACCTGCTTTCAGTCAGCCGGGATCCCAGAGCTGGAGTTGCAACAAAGTTTCAAATACAGAAGGTAAGCAAAGCCCAGAAACCTGCTTTCAGCAGCCGAGGTCTCAGAGCTGGAGCCGAGCCTTAGAGCTAAAGCCGGCTCTCAGCTCCAGTGACAGCCATAGAAGGTAAATAAATCCCAGAATTAAAAAAAAAGAACAAAAGGAGAGGTTGGGAGCTTCAGTCACCCACCAGCCTGAAAACGGCCCTCAGCCCTTCACCCAGACTGGCCAGGCACCCCAGTGGGGACCCCTAC
>NW_005369062.1:1851391-1862105 GCF_000412655.1 Myotis brandtii | reverse complement strand
GCCCTACCCTGAGCGTGACTGAGGGTGGCATCGCAACCTCCCAATCCGCCCTGCTCTGTGCATGACAGGGGGCGGCACCCCAACTCCCCAATCGGCCCTGCTCTGAGCCCAACCAGGGGCTGCACCTAGGGATTGGGCTTGCCCTCTGCCACCCGGGAGCAGGCCTAAGCCAGCAGGTCGTTATCTCTCGAGGGGTCCCAGACTGTGAGAGGGCACAGGCCGGGCTGAGGGACCCCCCCTCCCCCCCGCCGAGGGCACAAATTTTTGTGCACTGGGCCTCTGGTATATATATAAAATCTTTTTTTGGACTCTCTTCTGTTCCATTGGCTTGTCCATTATTATGCCAATACCATGCTGTCTTGATTACTCTAGCTCTATAGTAAGAGTAAAATAAATCAAATAGTATAATCCTCCAGCGCTTTCCTTCTTTCTGAAGATTAGTTTGGTTATTCTTAGTGCTTTGTGCTTCCATATTAATTTTAGAACCAGTTTGTTGTTTTCTACAAAAAAAATACCAGTGGGATTTTTGTTGGGATTGTGTTCAATCTATAGATCAATTTGGAGAGATCAATAAACTTGTGTCTTCAGTCCATCAACATAACCTATTTCTCCATTGATATAGATCTGTGTTTTTAAATAAGTAAGTTTATGTATTTGGTGCTATTGAAAATGGAAATTTTTATTTTATTTCTCATTTTCTTGCTAGCATACAGAAGTACAATTGATTTTCTTTTTCTTTTTTAAAAAATATATTTTATTGACTTTTTACAGAGAGGAAGGGAGAGGGATAGAGAGTTAGAAACATCAATGAGAGAGAAACATCCATCAGCTGCCTGCTGCACACCCCTTACTGGGGATGTGCCTGTGACCAAAGTACATGCCCCTAACCGGAATCGAACCTGGGACCTTTCAGTCCGCAGGCTGACGCTCTATCCACTGAGCCAAACCAGTTAGGGTGCAATTGATTTTCTTTATAATTTTATGAGTCTGCAATTATCCTTCTAGTAGCAAATATTGTTTTGTGTGTGTGTTAAATATTAGGAAAAATGAATCCAAAATATTGATGAATAACATTATTCACATTACGTTTGGGGCATTCACTCTTTATATAAAATATTGCCAAACATAGAAACAACTAAGTGTCCTTTGATAGATGATTGGATAAGAAGATGTGGTAGATATATACAATGAAATACTACTCAGTCATAAGAAAAGATGAAATACTGCCATTTGTGACAACATGAATGAATCTTGAGAATATAATGCTAAGCAAAATAAGTCAGACAGAAAAAAGTCAAGAACCATATGATTTCACTCATATGTAGATACAAAACTGAAAGTAACAAATGAACAAATAAACAAACAAACAAAAACGCTAGATACAGACAACAATATGGTGGTTACCAGAAGGAAAGGGGACTCAGGGTAGTAAAGGGTAAACAGAGTCAAATATATGGTGATGGAAAAAGATTTGACTCTGGGTGTTAAATACACAAGGCAACATACAGATATATGATATATTATAGAATTGTACACTTGAAACCTATATAATTTTATTAACCAATGTCAATCCACCAAATATATATATATATATTGTTGGGGGAACAACTACTAATTCATAGTAAAGTTATAGGCTGAAGAAAATAGACCATTGAGTTCCTATAATATACAAGTGTGAACTTACAATTTAACCTCTTATATCCCCATATGAAAGCATTGAAATCCATTTACCTCTTTTTTATGCTACCAGTCTTTCTGACTCTGTCATATTCAATGTTCTTTTATCAGCATAATATATCTTATTATATTTATGCATATGTATCTATTTATATCAAACAATACATGTTGTATAATATTGCTTAAAGTTTAAAAATACACACCTGGCCAGTGTGCTCAGTGGGTGAGCATTGACCCATGAACCAGGAGATCACGGTTCAATTCCCAGTCAGGGCACATGCCAAGGTTTCGGGCTCGATCCCCAGTAGGGGGCATGCAGGAGGCAGCCAATTAATGTTTCATTCTCCCAACATTTCTCTTTCTCTGCCTGCAAAAGATAAGAAATCTAGACTTTTAAAGTTTGTTTTCAGTCTTCCTTTTAATTTCCACTCTGACTTTAACTCTGTTTTGCATCCATATGTTGAATTTTATCCATCCCTAACAGAGCGTATATGTACCCAATGTGGGTCTGAGACTCAGAAGCAAACTTGCCATGACCCCATAAATCATCCCAGACAACTGCTGGAGGCAACTTGAGAAAGAGAAGAGCTGAAGTCACAAAGAACACCTTCCTTACAGGCAGAGCGCCAGAAAAAATGTTAAACTTCATAAATTCTGACTTGCTTTTGAAGCTTTGTGTTTTTTAGATTTGCATAGTGGTAAAGCAGAAAGAATTTAGATGTGTGTATTTGTAATCCCATTCAGGGATTCTCCCGGCCTTCTTATTCATACCTTCATCTGTATCACATCATCTTCCTACGTCACTTAGCTATACTCAAATCCACTTCTGTATCTTTTCTCCTTCCTGCCACCTCATGCTTAAATCGTCAGAGTTGTACAAACAGAGTGGATGGAGGAGCATTGGGAGTAGCTGCAAGGCAATGTTGGATGACTATAACAAATTCAACAAGTACAAACTCCACCTACCTTTATCGTATATTTCTGAGAAAATGTATTGTGTTAAATAATTTTGTTTAAGATGTAATATGAACTGGTAGAAGGAGCATAAGAGGTTTATATCAAAAGATCTTGTCCTTAGGGTTCCTTGGAGAAGTAGTTGATTCTAGGGCTGGACAGGGAAAATCTAATTGAGCCTGGAATATCTAACATCTAGGAAATAAGGAAATTGTCAAAACAGCAACCTCACATTGATGAGACATGACAAAAGGACACAGGAACCAACCTAAAGGAATTCCCACTGGCCAAAGTTAGAACAATTTGAGCAACAAAATAAATAATCATAGTATTAAATTATAATCCATAAAATAGAATAAAGATCCACGAGTCCATACTTATAAATATAAATAAATTTCAAAGTCAATACTAGGCAAACATCACAATAATAATTGTTGCAGGCTAGACCCACTGATAGATACTAAGGTCGTGGATGAAAGTTTGAGAAAAAACAACAGGATATTAGCATAGTCTCAATGTATCTCTTCCAAGGTATTTGTCAATTATAAAAGGAAAACAGTAAGTCGACAGTGAAGCAACCTGACAGATACCATCTTAACCAAGTAATTAAGATTAACATCACCAGTAATTGGACATATTAACGTCATGCACTGAGAAGGACACTTCACCTCTAGTATTCTCGCCAAAATATACATGATTTCAATCTAATCGTGGGAAAATACCACACAAACCCCAATTGAGAGACATTCTGTTATAGGCACCTCTCACCGACACCAGAGAGGTGTTACCAGACAGCCCCCTGAGTCAGTGGGAGAGGGCTGTTCCCAGACTCCATCCTTGTCTTCTCATATAAATGAATGTATATGAGAGCCCTTGAGTGTTTTCTTCTAGTCCTTTAGTCTAGAAGAAAACCTGAAAGTGTTTTCTTCTAGCTCTTTAGTCTAGAAGAAAACATAAAAATAGAAGATTACCAGTTAAAGAGTAGTGGAATTATGAGGGATCATGTTTCAAAATTTCTTTAATGTCTTGTCTTATGAAAAGCCAATTTATTAAAGCATGCACCTTTATTGAAAAAGCAAAGCAAGCAAATCTATCTTATTTCATCCGGCTTAGAGCACAGATGGGCTTTTCCGGCTAATCCAGAAAAAGCGCCTGGAGCAATTTCGAGGAGTAATATACCCTTCTGTCTATAAATTCCAAATATTCTTTTGCTGAATATCTTGGTACAGATTAAGTCTCAAGGTTTTCTTGTTGTGATCTTCCCAGAATCCTGGCAATTTCATCTTTCCAAGCCCCAAGACTGCTGGCTTCTCCATTAGGGAGTAAAACTGCCCTTTTTTCCTTTCCCCTTCCCCACTCCCTTCCTGCGTTCTCTAGTTAGGGGGGTCTTTAACTATTTGCTCTCAAGGTGTCCTTGGCTGGGGGAAATAGTGGTTTGTTATTTGCAGGCCAGCTGCAAATTACTCACACTGTTTGGCCTTGTTCTAATTTTCCTGTTTCAGTTTCTCCTATCCCTCCTGCCCTGGAATCCTGTAACAATTCTACAAAATATCTAGCCAGTACTCTTGAAGGTGTCAGGTCCTGAAAGACAAAGACTGAGGAACTCGCCCAGACTGGAAGAAACCACGGAGACATATAACTAAGTGTGACATTCTGGACTGGATCCTGGAATGACAGGGGGAAAAAGACACTGGAAGGAAAACTAATGAAGTTCAAATAAGGTCTGTAGTTTAATTAATAACATTGTACCAATGTTAATTTCTGTGTAATTATGGTTGTGTAATTGTTTACATTAGGGGAAGCTGGATAAAGGGTACACTAGGTCTTGAACTCTATATACTATTTTTTAAACTTTTCTATGACTCTAAAATTATTTTAAATTAAAAGTTTTATTTTTAAGAGTTTGGCTCAAATCTCAGCTCCAGCATTTGTTAGGTCTGTAACTTTTCTGGGCCTCACTTTCCTTACTAAACAGGGACTAGGATGGAGGATTGCCAGCCCCTTCTAGACAACTACAGAGTGGCTCTGTATACCCGGAGTTCGCTGGCCTTTACTTCAGAGGCCAGATGACAACCGATCAGCAGTTTTTGAAAGAGGGAATCTTGGAAACAGTCGTGAAATGATACTTGCAGGTAATCATCTCAGGAGTTCAAGTTTCCAGTTTAAGGCAGAATAATACGGGACTAGAGAATCATTCCCAGTTTGTTAGAGAGTCAGAAGCTGCCTTAATAGGTATTATGCCAAAAGGAAATTTACTCACCCAAAAGTATACTAACGAAAGAGAATTTTAGTCTAGAAGAAAACATAAAAATAGATGACCAGTTAAAGGGTAGTGGAATTATGAGGGATCATGTTGTTTCAAAGTTTCTTTAATGTCTTGTCTCTTTAGAATTAAAAATACATTTACCAAAAAAAATAAAAAATGGTTGTACTTCTAATAGATAAGCATATTGTTGAAACTTGCCACCTCTCTAGTCCCAGCATCTAGGAAAAATGTCCCAGGAATGCTTCGGCAGTTAGAAAACAAATCAGCTTGGCAGTGTTCATTTCCCTTGACACCCTCCCACACACCCACATATGCATTTATGTTGACCTCTACGGACATTCCATGCTTTCCCCTTCCAACAGTATCCGCTTCGCCTTCGTGTTCTCATTCTCTTGTGGGCCCTTCATTCCTGAAGATGCACTGTATATAATTCAAGCATGAATCTGAGCTCAAGGATACAAATGCCGCAAACTAGAAGGGATCCTGTTTTCATTATGCTTTCCAAGTTCAGCAAGGTTTTCTTTAGTCCCCACCAATCAGAAAATTTCCTCCTCTTTACCATTCTACTCTTTTCTCTTTCAAAGTTCTACTCATGACATATGCACTCCTATGTTCATAGAAGCATTATTTGAATTATTGGCTTATTCCAATACTGCTGGCAGTATGGGAGAGAAGCAGGTCATCCACAAAAATCTTCTATCCCCTCACCATAAACCAGCTGCTTATATTGGGATGAAGATTACATGGGGAAGTAGGCAGAAGGGTGTGCCAAATGGGCAGTCGACAGGTAGTGCAGGCTGGGGATTTGCAGAGGCCTGTGGGTATGCAAAGGGCTGTGTGTCTTCAAATGGTTGACAGTTCTGGTTTCTGCAACCAGGTTATTCATCTTTTCATGATAATAAGCAACTCCCAGATGTGAGGATGGGCCGCATTTCTAGGTGAGCTCCCAGGTCCCATGTGCAACTCCCAGCCAGGTTAGAATGTGCCTTCTTTAATCAGAACAAAGCAATCACAGTTAACAGAGCATGATTAACATTTCTTACAATTATAGCTGCTTCTGAATATTTTATTTCTGTCTCTATCACTTTGAGCAGCCAAGTTACAAAAACAAGAGATTATGTTGTTATTTGAGGTAAATTTCATACACAATAAAATGCACATATCTTCAGTGTACAGTTTAATACATTTTGACAGATGTATATTCCTGTGTAACCATTACCCCAAGAAAGATGGACAGCATTTCCATCAGCCCTGGAGTTCCCTTGCACCATTTCAAGCCAACACTCCCATCTTCCTGCCTCATATCTGCCTCTGATGAAATAGGCAAACAGTGGTGTGGAAATGTTGCTGTCTCCGAAATACATTCATAACATAAATTTATGCATCTGAAATCACTTTAAAGCACATTTATTTCAGTAAAATAAGTCAGACAGAGAAAGACTTTTGTATGATATCACTGATATGTGAAATCTAAAAAATCTGAACTCATATAAACAGACTAGAATGGTGATTACCAGGGACTGAAGGGTGTTGGTAAAAGAGTACAAACTTCTGGTTTTAAGATAAGTAAATTCTGGGGATGGAATGTACAGCATAGTGATTATAGCTTATAACACTGTGTTATATACTTGGAAGCTGCTAAAGGCTATATCTTAAATGTTCTCATCACAATTAAAGAAAATGGTAATTATGTGAGGTGATGCAGGTTCTAGCTAACACTATGCTGGTTATCAGTTTATAATATATAATGTATCAAATCAATGTGTTGTACACCTTAAACTTACACAATATTATATTTTTGATAAAGTTGGAAAAATAAAATATATTTATTTCACTGAACTCATCCAATTTGAGAGCTAGCCAGCAGCAATGCCAAGGGGTCATGTAAGGATCTCCTTCATGATCTCCTTCAGTCCCCCCGCCCCCCGACCCCATCAAAACTCCCAATAAATATATAATCTAAGGATTGAAATACAGGCTCTACAAGCAAAGCTTCAACGTCTGTCTGCTAACCCCACTGAATTACTTTTCTAGGGCTGCTGTAATTAATTACCACAAAGTGAGTGGCTTACCACAACAATTCATTCTCACACAGTTCCGGAGGCCAGAAACCTGAAATTAAGGTTGGTTCCTTCTGAATCTCTGAAGGAGAAACTGCCATGCATCTCTGCTAGATGGTGGCTGCCAGCAGTTTCTTGGCTTGTAGGGACATAACTCCAATCTCTGATTCCCTCTTCACGGAGCCTTCTCTCCTATGCCTCTCCGCATCTTCTCCTTTTTTGTTTCTTATAAGGATATTCACCATTGGGTTTAAGGTGCATCCTGAATCCAGGATGATCTCATCTTGAGATCCTCAGTTTAATTATATCTGCAAAGACATACTTCCAAATAAGGTCACAGTCAGATACTGGGGGTTAGTACTTGGGCATATCTTTTTGGAACCACAATTCAACCCACCTCGCCCACCATCTTATTCCATGGCTAAGCCTCTCCTATAGAAATTCTGGAGAAGCCTCTGAGTCTGTCCTCCTAGTTTTCACCTGCAGTTCTCCAAAAACTATAAAAATAACTACCACCCAACTACTGAGTATTTAATAGTAATAGGCACTGTATATGTAGATCTAGATATGAAAGTAGCACTTATATATTAAATTAATCATTGTTGTTAAAGTCATACTTGCATTATGTTTAAAAAACAAATGGTACTACATGACTTCTAATGCAAACAATAGCTCCCTGTCTCACCCTTCTCTAATCCCATCCTATTCCCCAATTCATTTAGTTTTCTCCTAATATTTACATCCAATGTTATAAATAAAATTCTTATGCTGCTGTTTCTTGATTCTAGACAGTACTTTCTGACTTCCTGGGGACATTTTCCTGGAGGTGTCCATTGTCCTCCTGCCCAGGCTGGTGGGGAATTGTCCTGGCACTCCCCTTCCCGTCTATTAGGAATTCCTTCTGTTTCTCTCCTATATTGGAGACCTCACTTCCTGCCCTTTGGGTCTTCCTTTATCCTGGTTTACTCACCCATTTTCATAAAGCACATTATCCAGTAACTCTTGAGAAAGAAAACAAAGTAAAATTTTTAGACCTTTTGTATCTGAAAATATCTTGATTGATCGTTTGATTTGGTATAGAATCTTCATTGAAAAACATTTTGTCTCTACATTTTATTTATTTGTTTATTTATTTTATTTTTAAATCTTTATTGTTGAAAGCATTACATATGCCTCCTTTTTACCCATTGACCCCTTCTAGCCCACCCTCTCACCTTGCCTCAGGCCTTCTCTACATTTTGAAAGAGCTTCATTGTCTTATTGACTGAAGAGTTTCAGTTAAGAAGTTTGATTCTAAATCTAAATCTGCTCTAACACTTTTTTTAAGCCAGTCTCCCTGTTTTGAGCTCTCAAACTTATCTTGCTCTCTCTGGTGTCTGATGCTGCCAAATCCTGAGCTTTCCCAGTGTTCTCTGGAGCATATCAGCTTTTTCTCATTGGTGTTCCTTTCTTAGATTTAGATTTCAGCTTGCTCAATCAATTACCATTCTTCCATGCTGGAGTGCCCATGGAAATACTTAACCACAAAGAGAGCGTGAGCACTGAATGGGCACTGCTGATATAAATTACCAATAGGGTCGTATGAGTGTGCACTGGTGAGTACCAATTAAATATCTGCTCTGCCTCCATCCAATTTCTTTGGTAATAAAACTTTGGTAATATATCTTGTTTAGTGTTGTCTCCTTTCCCATTCTCCGGTCCTTAGGTGTGTAAGCCTTTTTGGCTTCCTTTACTATCATTTTGGTTGGATTTCAGCATCAATTAAAATATATGCATGTGTTTAAAAGTTATGTTTAGCCAAAAGTCTATAAGATGCTCTATTCTGTTTCCACACTTAACCCTTACACCAACTTTATGTGAAAGGTATTTTTAGCTCCATCTAGTAAAGCTATACATATTTTGACAACTCTTGCTCAAGTTTGGATAGTTATTACTATGGATCGAGGTTCAAATCTGTTGATCTGTTTTTAAAATCCATGTATTTGCCTCCCAAAGGATAGCATCTCTCAAAGTCCATGAATGTAATTTCCATAGCACTGTCTATATATTACTATGCTTTTCCCAACCGGCTAGCTATGTGCTTTTCCAGTTTTATCAAAAGCACTTGGGGGTGATTGTTTTAAATGTGGATTTCTGGATTCCATCCTAGACCTACAAAATTGCAAGCTCCAGGAAGCTAGGAATTAGGTTTGTGCTTCAAACTAGTTCCCCAGAAAATTATGGTTCCCAGACATTTTGAAAAGCACTGCTCTAGTTAATGTATGCCTCTCCAAAGCAGTAACACCCACCATTCCTTACTAGCCTGAATTCCTTTTGCTGTTGGGTGAGGTAGGTAGGTCTTGAGGAGTCCAAGCTGCTATACAGTAATATTAGAAAAGAGCATACAAGATAATTGTGGGGCAATATTGAGAAGTAAACATTCTGAGTCTATTTCCCAGTAGAGAATGTCTAAAAATGCTACTACCAAAATATGCTACAACAAAGGGCCTATTTTTTAAAGCTAGACTTACTAGGATAAAAATGAAGAGGACCAGAAAGTACTAAAAAACAAATTCAAATGATAAGCCAATGTATGTCTGATCCTTATGGCTGGGACATCCCAGGGAGCTCAGAGACAGCGCCTGAGGACTGAGCAGGTAGAAATCAGACTGTATCCCCACATAAATTCAGGCTGAAGAGGACACTCAGTGATGAGCCACCCACCATACTAATATTAATTGTGAACTTGTTAGAAGGGAGTATCATGAATAAATTTGCTGTGAGCCCTTTTGGAGGTGAGCGCCCTCCAGACAGCACTCTAGAAGCTGCACCTCAGAGAGGCAGCTACAACCCAGTGGTTATAAGTGTGAGCTCCGGAGAAAGCTGCCTGGGGTATGATCTTGATTCCGTCATGTTCTCAGTGTGACTTTGAACAAGTTCTTTAACTCCCTGGGTCTCAGCATCCTGGTCTGGGGACAGCTGGCTCCCAAAGCTAGTATAAATATTACATGATTTAATGTAAGCCAAGTGCCTTCACCAGTGCTCGCACATAGCAAGATCTCAACAAATATTATCTGGGATTACATACATTGGTGCCCTGACAACAAATGCTAGCAAGACTAGTCTCTTTGGACTTTTTGTGTCCAAATCACACCCATTTATCTCTAATATCTAGAAATACAGTGGTCCAGATTTCTGGTAAAAATATTGGCAAGATATTTCTTTAACATCCACATGTACCAGTTAATAATGCAGATTTTGTAATCAAATAAAACACGATAATTTCAAGAGAAACATCAAAAGTGCTTTATTCAAAGTAATGTCCACTGCTAGCTACCATTTTCCCATCTTTCAGGTAATTTGTGGATACCGTCCCAATAGAACTTTTCTTGTTTTGAGGCAAACCATTCAGAGACCCAATTTTCACTTCTTCATACATTTTGAAGTGCTGCTCAGAAAGTGCATGTGCCATCGATCAGAACAAGTGGTAATCTGAAGGAGCAAGGTCTGGTGAATACAGCGGTGGGTTAATACTTCCCAGGCAAGATCTTTTAACATGTCTTTAACTGGTTTTGAAGTGTGTGATGGTGGGTTATCATGAAGTAAAATTACTTTGTCATGTCTTCTGGCACATTCTGGTCATTTTATGATCAAAGCTTGGTTCAAATTGATTATTTGTTGTCGGTAGCCATCAGTATTAATGGTTTCACCTGGTTTTAGAAGCTCATAATATGTACACCACACCTTCCTGATCCCACCAAACGCAGAGCATTGTCTT
>NW_005369062.1:1844864-1850951 GCF_000412655.1 Myotis brandtii | reverse complement strand
ACGAAATTCGACATTTTTAAGCGTAAAAATATCTATGATGTTAACACCTTCAGAAAATTTGACATGTGAAGTTTTGAAGCTTACTGTCAATACAACAAAATAGCATACATATCAAATCGTATATATGTCAACATATGTGTAACTCCATCTATTTAAAAAATCCGCATTATTAACTGGTACATCTGGTATAACACTTTAAGTATAAATAGTATATGGCCTCTCAGCTACTTCTTCATAGAAATGTAATTCCACATGTCAGTTTCAGGGTCTAGTTTAATCCAACTGGATCTAGTCCCTCCTTCCTGTCCTCTGTTCTCCTCTCCTCCCATTGGCGCATCAGGGCCACCTGCAGAGATCCTGCCTTAGTATGGCTTCTAGGCCAGCCTACGCTCAGCCATGACCTCATCCTGCTGCTGTGTTGAGTTATCAGATTGGCTTTTTAAATTCTCCCAGACATTCTGCTTTCCCAGCCTGTATAAATAACTTCTACAGAAAGTCAACAAACAGCTGTTGGTTTTTATAGTCACCACACCCTCTCAAACTCTAGAAAACAAATTCCCTGAAAGTGAGTTTTGTATTTAAAAATTGTTTTTAAATGGAAAAAAAAAACAACAACAAACCTTTCCTCTTTCACTTGAGTTGTGTCTTCATGGGATGGGTCATAAAACTTAAACTAAGGAAAAGAACTTTGGGTAGTTTATCCCAGCAGAATAAATGTATCCTGCATTATATCCATTAATTACTCACCAATGTCATAGGCTGGAAAGAAACACCCAAAATGAAAAGTAGTGTTAGGGATCTGAGAACCCTTTTTTCTTCTGCAAAAGCTTCCTTTGGTCTTGAAGCAGATTTTAAAACATATGGAAATTAGGTTACAATTACTCATTAATGACTTTCTTCTTTTGATTCATATAACTTTCAAACAATCATTATTTATGAATATCACCTTATGAATTCTGGGAATCAATTGTTTTTTTTAAAAGTTAGGTCAAGCAAACATCCTTGTCATAATGTTATTTTTTTACAACTGTGAACAAGGAACCTATAGCAAATTCTGCTTTCTCTCATACTTAAAAAAACATTTTTCCTATAATATCTCAGACTGGAAATTTAAATAATTTTTCTGACATGCAAAAGCCAAAGTTTAATGTAATGAATGAGGGGGCTGTGTTATTGACTGAGAACAGAGCACAAAAGCAACAGAATTGTCTTTTAATAATGGATGGTTCAAAACAGCCAAAGGTCAACCTACAAAAAACATTGTTCTGCTTTGATTTGCTCGAACATGAAGTTCCAATTGGAAAACATTCACTGTGGGGATTGTACTAGGAGGATAACAACATCTGGACTCAGCAATGTTAGAGTAGAAACAGATGTTGACTTCATAGAAAGAGAGCTGTGACTCTTCTGTTGAGAGTTGCTCATTCCATGTTTTTTTCTTTGTTTTCCTAATAATAATAAACAACCAGGAAAACAAAGAAATTGTTTAGATGGCTCCACCTAATTAGCTTTAAATATTTTATAGTTCTAGAACTCTACAAAAAAATTGTATATTTGCATCACAGGATGCCATAGTAATAAAATGTTGAATGTCAATCAAAATATCAGTAAAGATCACATCATTGTTTTTATACCAGAAATGTTTCATTGGCTTTTGAATGCAGGCTATTGCTTAATTTGCTGTCTTCCACCATCCTCACAGCCAATCCTATATAATAAAAGGCTAATATGCAAATAGACTGAACAGCAGAAAGACCAGTCACTATGAAGCGCACTGACCACCAGGGGGCAGACACTCAACACAGGATCTGCCCCCTGGTGGTTTGCGCACTCCCGTAGGGGGAGCACCGCTCAGCCGGAAGCCCTGAGCTGGGCTCATGGCTGGTGAGGGCGTGCCAAAACCAGCAAAATCTCTGACTCAAAATTCTTCTGCGTGCCAACCCTAATTTTTTGAGAACATGTTATGCCTACTTGATATCTCTTAAGGTGTACGTTTGTGAAGAACCTCGAAGAAATAATAAAATTCATTCGAGCGACAAAAACACAGTATATGATGATGAAAAATACATTTATTTTTTAATGTATACATGTTAAGTAAAAGTATTTATTTATTTAAGATGCACCTACACTGAATTTATCTGAAAAATAAAAAAGTCGATATTAGGAAAAAACTTGTAAATGGAAGATTATAAGAGAGGGTTTCGCGTGCCAGCCAAAGTTACTGGCGTGCCATGTTTGGCACGTGTGCCAGGGGTTGCCCACCCCTGCATTAGGAGATTCTTTTTAGCCATGGTGCTGATTGAGTACTCTTGAGCAAGTCCTTACTCTCTGAGCCTCCCATGGCTGCACAAATGCAATGAGACTTCATACACTTATGCACCTAGGTTGCTACCTAAAATGTACATAAGAAGTGGTTCTTGATTATTGGAAAAAAATGCATGTCTGTAAGATCCTCTGGGAAATTACTCATAACAAGCCCTTCTTTAAGTTTTTCACAAGTTGTAGCAATCAACAAAACTCTTAAGATAAATCAGATGAAGAAACAATGCTCATCTGTTCTGAAAGATAGGTTAAGCCAATTTTGAAGACTAGCTTCTAATTTTAGGTCACTTTGGCACCCAAAGGTCTCTCTCTGGTTTCTGCTGCCACTAAACCAAGGCTTGCTGCCTTCAGGGGTCTCCTGGATTATGTAAATGACCAAACAAGATAACAGGGATTTTTAGGAACTGGAAAACTAGAATCCATAGGGCCCACCAAAAGAGGATTCAAATTCAAACTTTTTGTAGGCCAAAGTCAATCTTCAGGCAAACAGACACCAGCTTTTGTTTTTGGGTGTTTTTTTGTTTGTTTGTTTGTTTGTTTAATTGTATACCTAACTGAAGGAGATTGACATTAACAGGTATATAGTCTTTTTGTTTGCAGTTTTATGCTGGTTTTTGCTGAACTATTCTTGCTGAATTTCTAGATGTTTATTCAAAGATTTTTCTTTCTCTTCTTCCATCATCTAGCAATGATGCTACACCATGCATTTCGTGCAGCTGTCAGCAGTAAGGCACTAGTAAGGGATATGGCTAGCTGCTCCTAGGAACTCATTAAAGCTATATGCAGTGGAGGAACTGGAGTCATTCAACATTCACTTAACAGGTGTTTAGAGAGTGCCTACTATGAACCAAACATCTCAAAGGAAGCTATGCCCAGCTGATGTGGTTTAGTGGTTGAGTGTAAACCTATGAACCAAGAGGTCACCAGTTTGATTCCTAGTCAGGACACATGCCCAGGTTTCAGGCTCAATCCCCAGTAAGGGGTGAGCAGGAGGCAGCCAATCAATGTTTCTCTCTCATGGATATTTCTATCTCTCTATCCCTCTTCCTTCCTCTCTCTCTAAAAATCAACAAAAACATACTTAAAAAACAAAACCCAAAGCTATCTAGGCAGGTTTTTCCATTTTTAAGTCCCTATTTCACTAACAGGATTGGGGTTAGCAAATCAGGTCATCCATCAGTTTCCTTTCTTATTCCTTTAGATAAACCGATGCCTTCCATTTGTCAGGAGCAGAACGTTTTTTTCTTATTACTTATAAGTAAAATCACAGCAAATCTGCTTCTAATATTGCCATTTTTGAGGTTGCCTGAAAGTTGTTCTGAACACTGTCCAAGCCTAAGTATTTGGCTCAACCATATGCTGAAGGTTATAAGGCCATTTTGCCCTTCTCTAATTTGCAATCTAAAATAACCACCTGTGACTCTGGTAGACATAAAATAGATAAATGTAATTGCAATTGCACTACAAAAATAGACAAAATACAGAGCTGATTCGAGCACACTAAACTTTCTAAATTGGTTGTTATAGCAGAGTTGTGGCTGTTACTTTAGTTCCATTTACATTCTTTGTTTGCTCCCAGAAGTCAGGTTGTTCTCATTTCACAGTTGAAGAAACTGAAGCTTGACCAGTTAAATGCCCCAAATATACACATAGAGGCATAGAGAGAAGAATTCAAGCTCCTGACTTGACAGGCCATACAGATGGCTTCCTCCTTTCTGCACTAAATAGCAATTGCTCAAAGCTGGGCCACACAAACAATGTTTCAAAACATATTAAATTAGAATATCAGGTTAAATGTGAGATGATGATAATGATGATGATTAGTCTTTTGTTCAATTTAATAAATTTGACTGAAAGAAAACTCTATGCCAGTCATTTCCCTGAGCCCTTAGGAACAAAGATGATTTTCTTGAGGAAGACAAATGTGAAAAACAATTACTGCAATGTAATCAGTTCTGTAAGGTGGGTACTTAATGGTGGGAGGGGCACAGAAGAAGCTCCTCATCTCTGCCCAGGGATATCAGGAATGACCTAAGTAGGAGTTCACCAGATGGACAAAGCATGGAAAGGCATCTGTGTTTATTAAGAACAGTATGTGAAAAGTCTAGGAAATGAGAAAGCGTGTGTCTTCTTTAAGGAACTGCACACAGTATACAGGATATTTGTGTCAAGGTAGAAAACTAGAGGCCTGGTGTACGAATTGGCACATGGCCTGGCCAGCAATCGGGGCTGATGGATCCATCGGGACCATCTTGCCCAGTCCCGATCAGGGACAATGGGGGCCAGCTGGCCAGAGATGGACCATGGGAGGTTGGCTGGCCAGGGAGGGGCCATGGGAGGGCTCCAGGGGGTGTCCGGCCCATCTCGCCCAGTCCTGATTGGCTATACCCCAGCAGCAAGCTAACCTACCAGTTGGAGCGTCTCCTCCTGGTGGTCAGTGTGCATGACAGCGACTGGTTGAGCGGTCGATCGAACGTTCGACTGATCAGTTGGACACTTAGCATATTTGGCTTTGATAGATAGATAGATAGATAGATAGATAGATAGATAGATGATAGATTTGCCAGATCTTGAAGTGCCTTCTGTACCATGCTAAGAAGTTGGGTTGAATTTTGCAGACACCAAATGATACTTCCTAAGGGAGTGGTATGGTCAGATTTACATTTGAAAAAGAATGTGTGGAATGAATTAGAGGAGGGCAAAATAGAGGCAGAGGAATTTTAGAAAATTAATGAAATAGTACAAGCCAGAAAGATAAGGCTGTGCAATGGGGCTAGAAAAACCAAGGATAATAACATTGACACCATTTTTGGGGGACTTACTAGATGCAAGAAGCTAGTAAAAGAACAAAAAAATTCAAAGTTACTCCTAAGTTTCTGATTGGGGTGGGGGTAGGGGGTAGGCAGTTGTATGGTGGTGCTTCCAGAATGTAGAGCAGTTTGGAGAGAGAAAAAAAGATGTGTTGGAATCCAGGTTGAGATGACCATTTTGAAGACAGAAGGAGCAGTCAAGAGCTGTAAATACATGTGTGAGAATTTTCATCCTGTGGATGTGAGTTGAAAGCCTGAATGTGGATAAGCTTGCCTAGAAAAGTGTGAAGGGTAAAAAGAGAAAAGTAACAAGAACAATATCAGGATGGCCAATATTTAAGAGTAAGAAGAAGAAAAGAAGCTGACAAAGGGAAATAAAAGTGGTCTGAAAATAGAAGGAAACCTAGGAAAGAATATGGTCACAGAAACACAGGGAAGCTAGTGTCAAATGTCACCGAAAGGCCAAGTAGGGTACAATCTGAAACAGAGACAATGAATTTGAAAACCAGATAGTCATTTATTTGCTCAAGTCAGTGAATATGCATTAAGCACCTATTAAGTGCATATTCTGGTCAAGGCACTGGGGATAAATAATGAACAAAATCCTACCTAATAAAGAGGAAGTATGCTAATTGACCCCCACACTGTCCCAAAGATGGCAGCACCCACAGCCAATAAGAGGGAATATGGTAATTGACTGCCCCACCCTCAAAGATGGCAGCGCCCACAGCCAATAAGAGGGAATATGGTAATTGACTGCCCCACCCTCAAAGATGGCAGCGCCCACAGCCAATAAGAGGGAATATGGTAATTGACTGCCCCACCCTCAAAGATGGCAGCGCCCACAGCCAATAAGAGGGAATATGGTAATTGACTGCCCCACCCTCAAAGATGGCAGCGCCCACAGCCAATAAGAGGGAATATGGTAATTGACTGCCCCACCCTCAAAGATGGC
>NW_005369062.1:1831745-1843907 GCF_000412655.1 Myotis brandtii | reverse complement strand
CCAGACTGTGAGAGGGCACAAGTAGGGCTGAGGGACACCCCCCCTACCCCACCCCCCTCCGCGCCAGTGCACAAATTTTTGTGCACCGGGCCTCTAGTAGGTAATGAGATACAGAGTTAGGGTTGGGAAAGTTATGGATCCAGTGTAAAATAGAGTGATTAAAAGGTTTTAGTGAGCAAGTATAAAGGCCTTGAAATTAGTATGATTTTTATTGGAATCATTTTTAATCTAGTGAAGTTAAAAGCCAGATTGCAATGAGTTGATTAGTGAATGAGGAAAAGGAAGGGGAAAAGAGCTGATGAAAGAGGAGAAAATGAGGTAAAAACTCCTCCAAGAAGCCTGATGATAAAAGGAAGGAATGAGGTCTTAAGTACAGGCAGAAGGGACGGAGAAAAGTAGACTAAGAAGCATTTAGAAACAGTTTGTCAGCTGGAGGCCAGGAAGTGGGGCTGTGAAGTTGCACAACCCTAGGGACCCTGTTGGCTTGTGGTCTGTGGGCATGCTGATCTCTGGAGTTATGAAACAAGGTGTTTCCAATTCTCCCTCTCCATTAACTCCAATTTTGTTATGAACTAGGAAGCAAGGACATTCATTTTCAATAGAGAACCCAGGGATATCATGAGGTGTTTCAACTGGTTGGGACGCAGATAATAAAGAAATCAGTGTGTAAAATTTATTAAAAAAACTGATGTCAAAAATGAAAATGGAAGTTGAATCTAAGGACAAGGAAAATAGTGGCTGAATGGCACTGAGAGTTCAGAGGATGGTTGGGCCATACACTGTGCCCTTCACTCATATTATCTCACTCAATGTTATCAATGGTCTGGCAAGAAGAGATTATTCTTACGTACACATGAGAAAACTGAAGTACACAGGGGTTAAGTAACATGGACAAGCTCACGCAGCTGGGAGGTGGAAGAGCCAAGATTCCAGGGACAGTGCACTTTCCCCGACAATGTGCTGCATGAGATACAGAGAGGAATAGGATGGACAGATATAAGATCCCTGCTCTCAGTTCTCACATGCTTTTTAGGAAAAGCATATAAACAACTATAAAATAATGAGATCGATGCAAAACTGCTTTATGAACCAAGTACTGTGGGAATACAGGCTTGCAAATTATCCCAGGCAACTAAATATTTATGGTAAGAAGGGAGGGAGAACAGGAATGACAAAGATAAAACATTAATAAGTTCTCATGATGATATAATGGGTATCCTTCACTGCCACTTTATTTTAAAATATGTATCCAACATTTATCATTGAGAAGTAGCAATTTTTTATTGAATTTATTGGGGTGACATTGGTTATATAGGTTCCAGGTGTATAATTCTATATACACCATCTGTATATTGTATTGTGTATTCACTACTCCAAGTCAAGTCTCCTTTCAACATCATATATTCCCCTATTTCCCCTCTTCTCCGTCCTCCTACCCCCTTTTCCCTCTAGTAATAACCATACTGTTATCTGTGTCTATTATTTCTTTTTTTGCTTAATCCCTTCCTTTTTTTTTTACCCAGCCCCAAACCCTTCCCCTCTGACAACTGTCAGTCTGTTCTCTGTATCTATGAGTCTATTTCTATTTTATTTGTTAGTTTATTTTGCTCATTAGATTTCACATGTAAGTAAAATCATATGGTACTTGTCTTTTTCTGACTGGCTTATTTCACTTAACATAATGCTCTCCAGGTTCATCCACGTTGCTGCAAAGGATAAGATTTTCTTTTTTTATGGCTAAGTAGTATTCCATTGTGTAAATGTACCACAGCTTTTTTATCCACTCATCTACTTATGGGCCCATGGGTTGCTTCAATAGCTTGTAGAAGCAGCAATTTCTTAAGTTTATATGTAATACGTAATATGAGCCATATTACAGATTTTTAAAGTAGAGAGTTTCAAACTCATACATTTAAAATACTTTAATATACCAAAACTTTTAAATGTTTTGTAAGGAATGAGGGAAATAAAAATGAAAATATATAGACATCAATCATGGTGGCCGGCAGGACAGGAGTGAGGGAAAGAGTGTGAGTGAGGAAGGGAGTGGGCGGACATGCATAATGTGTGTGTGTGTGTGTGTGTGTGTGTGTGTGTGTGTGTGTGTGTGATGGACAGTTAGATCTCGCAGGATTTGGGGGAGCTGGAGGATCAGGCTTTCATGGTCAAAGAGCTCTTGCTACCACCACAGGCACTCCCTATGTAGGTGCGGCTCTGGCATGGAAACCAAGCCATCTTGAAGGAGGGAGCAGTGGTGGCTAGGAGCATAGCCTCACCACCACCCTGACTGGCCTTGGACACCACCCCAGACCCACGCAGTGAGTCATGGAGTCACACACCACCCCCACTGGGTCTGTAGGTCGCAGAGTCGCACACCAGTGGGACCTCACAGGCAACCCTCACCACAGGAGCCAGGACACAGAGTGCATACACAACAGCTTGCACTACATAGCCAGACAACCTGTGAGGAGACTCTATCCACGAATGAGACAATAACATTAAAGACCAAACTACATCAGGAGAATCCAAATAACTCAAGTAGGGGGCTTTCCTAGAACACCCAGCTCAGGAGATCTGAGAGACTGTACCACTGGGTCTCACAAAACACCTACTACATAGAACCACCCCCAAAAAATCTGGGTGGCATAGCAGTTTGATCTAAGATATAGAAACAAATACAAAGGGACAGCAAAAATGTGGAGACAAAGAAACAATCCCCAAAGGAAAGAAAAGGAGGAATTGCCAGAAAAGGAAATAAATTAAATGGAGGCAAGTAATAAAGAATTCAAAGTAATGGTAATAAGGATGCTCAAACATCTGACTGAGAATTACAAGTAACTCAATGAGAATTATAATGAGCTGAATGAGAAATACACCAACATAAATAAGAATCAAGAGAAAATGAAGAATGATATGGCTGCAATAAACAAATCCCTGGAAGGTTTCAACAGTAGAGTAGAAGAAGCTCAGACCGAACCAGCAAGTTAGAATACAGGGTAGAAAAAAAACACCCAATCAGAGTAGCAATTGGGAAAAAAATTAAAAGACAGGAGGAGAGTTTAAGGGAGCTTTGGGACAACATGAAATGAAACAACATCTGCATATTATGCCAGAAGGAGAAGAAGCTAAGCAAGGAATATAATACATGTTTGAAGACATAATTACAGAAAACTTCCCTGACTGGGGGAAGGAAAAAGTCACACAAGTCCAGGAAGCACAGAGAGTTCCAAACAAGATGAACCCCAAAAAACCCACACCAAGACACATTATAATTAAAATGGCAAATGTTAATAACAAAGAAAGAATCTTAAAAGCTACATGAGAGAGATAGAAAGTTACCTACAAGGGCTCCCATTAGACTATCAACTGATTTCTCAACAGAAACACATCAGGCCAGAAGAGAGCAGCATGAAGTATACAAAGTAATGAACAGCAAGGGACTGAACCCAAAACTACTCTATCCACCAAGGCTATCATTCAAAATTGAAGGTGAAATCAGGAGCTTTGCAGCTATAAGAAAAAGAAAGAAAGAAAAAGGCTAAAAGAGTTTATTACCACTAAATCAGCAATGCAAGAAACCCTAAAAGGACTGTTGTAAGAAGAAGAAATAGAAAGAGAGGGAGGAACACAGGCATAAAAAATAAAAATGGCAACAAACAAGTACCTATCAATATCAATCTAAAATGTAAATGGATTAAATGCTCCAATCAAAAGACATAGGTAACTTAATGGATAAGAAAACATGACCCATATATATATGCTGTCTACAAGAGACCAATGTCAGAACAAAGGACTCACACAGACTGAAAGTGAAGGGATGGAAAAAATTTCTTCAGGCAAATGGAAATGAGAAAAAAGCTGGGGTAGCAGTACTTACATCTGACAAAATAGACTTCAAAGTGAAGACCATAACAAGAGATAATGAAGGCCACTTCATAATACTAAAAGGATCAATACAACAAGAGAATATAACTCTGGTAAACATATATGCACCCAATACAGAAGCACCTAAATACATAAAAAAAACTTCTGGAAGGTGTCAAGGGAGAGATCAACAGCAATGCAATCATAGTAAGGGACTTTAATACTCAGCTTCTTCTACTCTACTGTTGAAACCTTCCAGGATGTTCTTTATTACAGCTCTGCTATTCTTCATTTCCTCTTGAGATCACTGGATAAACCTTCTAGACAAAAAAATCAACAAGGAAACAACAATCCTAAACAACTCACTAGATTAGATGGAACTAACTGACATCTTCAGAACATTTCACCCCTAAGCTATGGAATATACATTCTTCTCAAGTGCACATGGAACATTTTCAAAGATAGACCACATTTTAGGATACAATCTAAATCTCTACAAATTTAAGAAGATTGAAATCATATCAAGCATCCTCTCAGACCACAATGGCATGAAATTTGAAGTCAACTATAATAAAAGTAATAAAAAAAAATCAAATACATGGAGGCTAAATAGTAGGCTATTAAACAATGAATGGGTCACCAAAGAGATCAAAGAAGAAATAAAAGGCATCCTGGAAACAAATGACAATGAAAACACAACAATCCAAAATCTATGGGTCACAGTGAAAGCAATCCTGAGAGGGAAGCTCATAGCTCTACAGGCCTACCCCAAAAAACAAGAAAAACTTGTATTACATTATCTAACCCTACAATTTAAAGAATTAGAAAGAGAGCAACAAGAAA
This sequence comes from Myotis brandtii, assembly GCF_000412655.1. Classification (NCBI taxonomy): domain Eukaryota; kingdom Metazoa; phylum Chordata; class Mammalia; order Chiroptera; family Vespertilionidae; genus Myotis; species Myotis brandtii. Next base: position 1,839,200 of record NW_005369062.1, on the reverse strand, counting down.
AGCCCAGAGTAGGTAGAAGGTAGGAAATAATAAAAATCAGAGGTAAATAAATTACAAAGAGACAAAAAAAAAAAACTGGTTTTTTTTTGAATGGAGAAACAAAATTGATGAACCTCTAGCCAAACTCACCAAGAAACAAAGAGGACCCAAATAAACAAAATCAGAAATGAAAGAGGTGAAGTAACAACTGACCCTACAGAAATACAAAGGATCGTAAAAAAAAATACTATGAACAACTTCATTCCAACAAGCTGGACAACCTGGACAAAATGGACATATTCCTAGAAAAATATAACCTTCTAAAACTCAATCAGGAAACATCAGAAAACCTGTATAGGCCAATAACTACTAATGAAATTGAAGCAGTAATAAAAAATAAAAAAACTTCCAGCAAACAAAAGCCCTTGTGCAGACAGCTTCACAGGGGAGTTTTACGAAATATTCAAAGAACTAACACATATCCTCCTCAAACAATTCCAAAAAATCCAAGAGGAAGGAATAGTTCCAAGCTCTTTTTATGAGGCCAGCATTATCCTAATTCCAAAACCAGATAAAGACACTACAAAGAAAAAGAATTCTAGGCCCATATCCCTGATGAACATATATGCTAAAATCCTCAACAAATTTTAGCAAATTGGATCCAGCAATACATTAAAAAGATCATACACCATAACCAAGTGGGATTTATTCCAGGGATGCAAGGCTGGTACAATATCTGCAAATCAATATATGTGATACAGCACTTTAACAAATTATAACACAAAAATCACACAATCATATCAATAGACGCAGAAAAAGCATTGGACAAAATCCAACACCCTCTTTTTGATAAAAACTCTCAGCAAAATGGGAATAGAGGGATCATATATCAACATAATAAAAGTCTTATATGACAAACAATAGGCAAAAACTAAAATCATTTCACCTAACAACAAGAATGAGACAGGGATGATCACTGTCACCATTCCTGTTCAACATAGTACTGGAAGTGTTAGCCATAGCAATTAGACAAGAAGAAGAAATAAAAAGCATCCGAATTGGAAAAGAAGATGTAAAACTGTCATTATTCACAGATGACATGGTACTGTACACAGAAAACCCTAAAGACTCCATCAAAAACTTATTAGACTTAATAAATTAATTGGACAACATAGCAGGATATAAAATTAACACCCAGAAATCGATGGCATTTTTATATACCAATAATGAACTCTCAGAAAGAGAAAATTAAAAATTAAAAAAAAATCCCACTTACCACTGCAACAAAAATATTAAGATATTTAGGAATAAACATAACCAAGGAGGTAAAAGACCTGTACTTAGAAAACTACAGGACATTGAAAAAAGAGATTGAGGAAGATATACACAAGTGGAAGAACATACCATGTTCATGGATTAGTAGAATCAACATTATTAAAATGTCCATTCTACCCAAAGCAATCTATAGATTCAATGCAATCCATATTAAAATACCAACAGCATATTTCATAGACCTAGAACAAACTCTACAAAAATTTATGTGGAATCAAAAAAGACCCCAAGTAGCCTCAGCAATTTTGAGAAAGAAGAACAATGTTGGAGGAATCACAATACCAGATATCAAGCTATACTACAAAGCTACTGTACTCAAAACAGCCTGGTACTGTCACAAAAACAGGTATATAGACCAATGGAACAGAATAGAGAACCCAGAAATCGACCCAAGACATTATCCTCAATTAATATTTGACAAAGGAGGCAAGAGCATAGAGTCAAGACAGTCTCTTCAATAAATGGTGTTGGGAAAATTGGACAGATACATGCAAAAAAAAGAAAAAGAAATTAGACCACCAACTTACACCATGCACAAAAATAAACTAAAAATGCATAAAAAAGACTTAAATGTAAGACATGAAACCATAAAAATCTTAGAAGAAACCATAGGCAGCAAAATCTCAGACATCTCTCATAGCAATATGTTTACCAATACATCTCCTAGGACAATGGAAACTAAGGAGAAAATAAACAAATGGGGCTACATCAAAATTAAAAGATTCTGCACAGCAAAAGAAACCATCCAACAAAATAACGAGGTAGCCCACTGCATGGAAGAACATATTTGCCAATGATGCTTTCGATAAGGGTTAATCTCCAAAATGTATAGGGAACTCATACAATTTTACAAAAGGAAGATAAATTTCAATTAAAAAATAGGCAAAAGACCTCCAAAGTGGGCATACATAAGGCCAAAAAGCACATGAAAAATGCTCAAAGTCACTAATCATCCAAGAGATGCAAATCAAAATGACAATGAGGTACCACCTCAAACCTGTCAGAATGGCTATCATCAACAAATCAACAATCGACAAGAGTTGGCAAGGATGTGGAGAAAAGGGTTAGAAAGGACAGAGATGGAAGAGAGACTTTTCTGAGTATATCTTTTATAGAGTTTTAATTTGTGATCCATGTAAATGTTTTACATATTTTTTAAAAACAAGCAAACATTAAAAACACACTGAAACAAATTATACAAATTGTGCATCAAATTGGTAAGATAATCACACAGAGACAGGAGTTTTGAATGAATTTTTTACACAATGCTCCAATTGTACTTTTATATATTAAGTAGATCTGAAGAATGAAGAGGAAAGAGTAGTTTAGGATGACTTCCCGATTTCTGGCTGGAGTGACACTTCAGGAAGAGGAGGCATAAACATCCCTTGGGAGGAAGTGGGGAGGGAGGTAAGATATTTCAAGACAAAGTATTCAAAGACGAAAGGGAGACCTCTTTAGAAATTACCCAGCCAGTGTGACTCAGTGGTTGAGCAGCAGCCCATGAACCAAGAGTTCACCCGCTGGATTCCCACTCAGGGCACATGCCCGGGGTGTGGGCTCGATGCCCAGTAGGGGGCGTGCAGGAGGCAGCTGATTGATGTGTCACTCTCACATGATGTTTCTCTCTATATATCCCGCTCCTTTCCTTTCTCTCTAAGATCAATAAACACTTTTTTTTAAAAAAAAAGTGGTCTAGGAACTTGGAGTCCCCTTCTCCCAGCATGGTCATCCTCTCCTTAGCCCTTAAATCCAACTTCTCACTGTCCACCTGCCAACGGGCAGAAGGTGGGACAGGGCAGAGACCCTGGGAAGGAGGGGCTAGTGGGCTAGAGAGTGGGCATCTGGGTCATGGCTCCTGCTGCTGCAATGGGGATCCCCTTTCCATCTGCTTCTCCACTTCACTTTCTTCCTTCCCCTCGTGTGTGTATCAATTGTGCCGTTTTTATTTTATTCCTTTGTTTCTTTTCACAGAGAAATAAAGGGCTAGAAAATTTTTTAATGATTTTTTTCTGTACCCCAAGCTGATGAAGTGGAATAGAGCAATTATGTCTATTTTTCAAATGCTTCATAATGAGCAATATTGCTTTATTTTTAAAGAAAAATATTTTTAAAGTGGTTCTATGGTTATAAAGCTTAGAAACAGCAAAAACATACAAAGTTTTGTTTATGATTAACTATATTTTTAATTGAGTAATATTATGATTATAGGCTAAAAATTAAGTTTCTAAGTGCATGTATTTGAATTGATAAAATAAATTTATATCAATCAATTTGTAGTAATAAGGTGTTTGATATGTTTTGGCAGAAGTTGTGAGAGAAATTGACAATATCAATAACTGAAGGATGGGGACCCCCACACCAGCAGCTGAGGTGGCATCCAGAGGAGAGGTGGGCAGTGAGAGACAATTTTCACCACTGGAATGCCACAGAAATAGTAACAGTAGACATGATAGGGAAGCTGTGGGAATGAGCCATCCGGGATTCTCAAGGAGTGGGCAGTTTGGGGGTTTAGTTGGTAGCAACATCAGGAGCAAATTCTATTGCCTCAAGATGACTCACTGATTACATTTCCAGGAATTAGTAATAGATTATCCCTGAGCCGCATCATAACCCTGTAAGGTAGCATTGTTATGTTTGGTTTGGTTTGATTTGGGGTGTGTGTGTGTGTGTGTGTGTGTGTGTGTGTGTGTGTGTTTTAAGGCAAATAGCACAGAAGGATTTACAACAAAAAGCAATGGTTCCTTGCTTTTCAATTCCCAGCCTCAATCCCGCTTTGCAAGTGAAACCACTTTACCTTCCTGGGTTTTATTTTCCTGCTGATGCTCTCGCACTGTACAAATTTGACTGAGCTGTTATTTATAACATTACTTGTTAACTCTAGCAATGATGAAGGTTCAGCTTACTTAATGTCACCTACACACACACACACACACACACACACACACACACACATCACTATTTTTACTAGTAGTTCTATTGTTTGCTTTTGCAACGTTTATTTCCTTAAACTTTTGGTTTTAAATCTCTCAAATACAGAGAGCATCTCTTGGCTCTTCATTTTGTGAGAGGAGGATATTTGAGTTCCTACTGCTAGACTACCCACCTCTACTTCTACCTCCAAACTTTTTGTAAAGCTATACTGTAATTCTTACAGACCTGCAGGGGATTGGTTCCAGGATCTCCCTCGGATACCTACATCCATGGATGCTCAAGTTCTTTAAATAAAATGGTGTAGAACAGTGCACAGTCAGCCCTCTGTATCCACAGATTCTCAAACTCAGATAAAAAATACTGTTGTTGTTTTTTTGGATTTCTTAAAATTTATGGTTGGTTGAATCCACGGGTGCAGAACTCACGGATATGGGGGGCCAACTGTATTCTTACTCTTAGGTTTCCATGACTGAGAGTACTTACACATCATTCTATATCCATAATTAAGTCTTTTAGAGTTTGTCCTTAGGTTAGAGCCTAACAGACAGTAACCCATAAACAGCATTAAGTTTATGAAAACTTTCCTTTGCAACAGAACCAGGAAGTGTTTCCTTCTCTGTAATCGTGTCATAGCCCTGTGCTGCTCAACTGCTCAAAATCATGATTGCTTGATTTTCCCCTAGTGTTTTCTTTGCTTGTTGAAAGAGGAAACCTGTACCATCTTACCCATTCTATCTATTGCTTAGAATTCTGCCCCCCTTTTTCTTTTTGTAGACCATTGACATCCAGTTCTAATTTGATTCATACTTGTACTGAGTCTTTTAAAAATTTTCCAGTTTTTCTTCTTTTCATGCATTTTTTGCCTGTAGTGTATCTCCAAGACCCTCCAACTCTATGTTCTATGACATTTCTTTCTTTCCTAGAGCCCTATTCTGCTGTTTTTAAAATCCCATGTCTTCCTGGTATTGCTGTTATGCTACTGATGGAGTACGTGCTCAAATAACTTCTCAAGAAAAAAGCATATGGCAAGTAAGCTCAGTCTTTGCATGTCTAACAACGTCTTTAGTAATTTGTCACTAGTACAGTGGGGCCTTGACTTACGAGTTTAATTCGTTCCGAGACCGAGCTCGTTAAGGAGCTCGTTAACTCAAATTACTCTATCAACTCAATGCAAAAAATCTGCCGAGAGACTACTGGTGTCACTAGTACAGTGGGGCCTTGACTTACGAGTTTAATTCGTTCCGAGACCGAGCTCGTTAAGGAGCTCGTTAACTCAAATTACTCTATCAACTCAATGCAAAAAATCTGCCGAGAGACTAGTCGGGACACTCGTAAGTCAAGGCTCCACTGTAATTGACTAAGCATAGGTTTCCCAGGTTGAAAATTATTTCCCGCTGAATTTCGAAGATATTATACCATTGTTTCTAGTATAGCTAATAACAATCTAATGCCAACATGATTTTTGTTTTTTGTAGGAGTTTGCACTCCTCCATCCCAAGATAGCTCTTAGGATTTCTCTGTATAGCTTATTGAACTAAAACTTCCAAGTGATATGTGGCCCTTCCCATTGCCCCCAATCATAACTCAGGAGGCCCTTTTTGATTGAAAGTTCACATCTTTCATTCTGGAAATTTTCATTGTATCATTTCTTTAATGTCTTTTCCCCTTGGTTTCTCAGCTCTTTCTGGAATTATTACTCTTATTGGACCCCCCTTTGGATTGATCTTCTGTGTGTGTGTGTGTGTGTGTGTGTGTAATACTCTCATATTTTACATATTTTTGCTCCAGGTTTGGGGAGATTTTCTCTAATTTAGCTTGCAATCTCCTATTAAATATTTCATTTCCTAGGGTTCCTTCCCATTTTCTGATTTTTTTTAACAGCATCATGTTCTTCTTTAATAAATAAGAACATTCTTTATAATTAGTTTTGCGGAGTTTTTATACAATTTTTCTTGAATTTCCTAGATTATATGTTTCCTCTGGGGTCAGTTTTTCTCTACTTATCTTTCTTCATCATATTGTAGGCTTTCTCAAATGTTTGGAGATTCTCAGTTGTCAGGCTATTCTTAAAAATGAGACAGGAGCCCTAACCGGTTTGGCTCAGTGGATAGAGCGTCAGCCTGTGGACTGAAGGGTCCCAGGTTCGATTCCGGTCAAGGGCAGGAGGAAGCTGATCGATGCTTCTTGCTCATTGATGGTCCTAACTCTCTATCCCTCTCCCTCCCTCTCTGTAAAAAAATCAATAAAATATATTTTTAAAAAAATGAGACAGGAGAAAGGCCGACTAGAACTCTAAACCATGATTGGAACTGGCTGATTGGCAGGCTTCCGTTTAGGGTGAATAGTCGGAAATCTGATCATTGCTCTAGCAGCGGTTCTCAACCTGTGGGTCGCGACCATCGGAAAACACATATAGCATATCAGATATTTACATTACAATTCATAACAGTAGCAAAATTACAGTTATGAATTAGCAACGAAAATAATTTTATGGTTGGGGGTCACCACAACATGAGGAACTGTATTAAAGGGTCGCGGCATTAGGAAGGTTGAGAACCACTGCAAGGCCTCCAAATGCCAGAGTACAGATGGCTTTGCACTAGGATACCAATGACAACTCCAACTGCCCAAGTTTCCTCAGAAAGATCCTTCACTGTTTTTAGAAAAGTCCCCTCTGGTCATTTCCTGGTTGGTTGGTTAGTTTTGCTTTTGTGTTTGGTTGAACACATAGTTGCAGGGAGTTCTTGGCACCAGAGTTGAGGAGCAGTGATGGAGGGTGACCATTCCATATACAGATCTTCACTGTCTTTGTCTTCTCTTCATTCTAGCAACCTAGAATCCCCAACCTCTGCACGGTTCTACCACATAGGGAGGCTCCCTCATCTTCTCTGACCCTCCAAGCATAACCTGACCTATAATTTCTTCCACTTGGTGTTCTCCCATGCACTTTGTCTTACAGAAATTCATTGGTTCAGTGGATAGAGTGTCAGCCTGTGGATGGAAGGGTCCTGGGTTCGATTCTAGTCAGGGGCACATGCCTGGGTTGTGGGCTCGATACTCACTAGGGGGTGTGCAGGAGGCAGCCGATTGATGATTTTCATCATTGATGTTTCTTTTTTGTTTTTAAAGTTTTATTGTTGATTTCAGAGAGGAAGGGAAAGGGAGAGATAGAAACATCAATGATGAGAATCATTGATCAGCTGCCTCCTG
>NW_005369062.1:1808479-1831638 GCF_000412655.1 Myotis brandtii | reverse complement strand
GAATTGAACCTGGGACCCTTCAGTCTGCAGGCCAACATTCTATCCACTGAGCCAAACCAGCTAGGGCTCATCATTGATGTTTCTATCTCTCTCTCTCCCTTCCTCTCTGAAATCAATAAAAATACTTTTTTAAAGAAATTCATTGAAATCACTTATCCTTTTGTCTTCTAAACTTTTTGATCTTGTACCTTTTCTATAATTTTAACTGAGTCCTAGGGGGGAGAGGAAATAATTATGTATGCTTAAGTCCCCACCCTAAACCAATAATAGGAGCAGGGGTTATCCCATTTTACATCTGAAAAATGGAGGCTCGTGTGATTAAATGACTTGCCTAAGATCACACAGCTAGAAAGAGAAGGGCCAGGATTCAACTTGTATGCTTTTGACTGTGCCAAACTACTTATTTTTGTCCAAATCATGACTCAGCTGGTATGACCTGAGTGTATACTCAGATGGTATAAATTTATAGTATTATAATACTATGTTTCTATAATACTATAATATTTAAACAGTGTCATTTGTATATAAAAATGACTCAGAGACTGCACAGACTACAAACTGTACAATGTCACTTTACAAGTTACATATCTACACTAATAAAAGAGAAACATGGTAATTGGCGTACGACCGCTACCCTTCCCATTGGCTAATCAGCATATCCTTATGCAAATTAACTGTCAGCCAAGATGGCGGCCGGCAGCCAGGCAGCTGGAAGCGAACATGAGGCTTCCTTGCTCCAGTGACTGCAGACTCCAACGTTCCCCGCCTGACTTGCCGGCCTCTGAGTTGCAACTCTAAGCAACTATGTACTATGTTGCAAATGTAGCAGCTAAACAAAACCCCAGAAACCAGCTTTCAGCCTGCCAGGATCTCAGAGCTGAAGTTATACATTGTTTCGAGTATAGAACCGCAAACAAACCAGATATGAAGCCTCAGAGCTGCAACCTCCCCATTGACCCTGCCTTGAGTGTGACAGGGGGCGGTGCCCCTACTCGCCCTGCTCTGTGGGTGACAGGGGGGAGCTCCTCAACCCCCTGATCGGCCCTGCTCTGTGCGTGACAGGGGGTGGCGCCGCAACCTCCCCATCGACCCTGCTTGAGTGTGACAGGGGGCGGTGCCCCTACTCGCCCTGCTCTGTGGGTGACAGGGGGGAGCTCCTCAACCCCCTGATCGGCCCTGCTCTGTGCGTGACAGGGTACGGAGCCTCAACCCCCCTGATGGGCCCTGCTCTGTGAGTGACAGGGGGCAGCGCCCCAAACCCCTGATTGGCCCTGCTCTGTGAGTGACAGGGGGCAGCGCCCCAAACCCCTGATTGGCCCTGCTCTGTGAGTGACAGGGGGCAGCGCCCCAAACCCCTGATTGGCCCTGCTCTGTGAGTGACAGGGGGCAGCGCCCCAACCCCCTGATTGGCCCTGCTCTGTGAGTGACAGGGGGCAGCGCCCCAACCCCCTGATTGGCCCTGCTCTGTGCGTGACAGGGGGTGGCGCCGCAACCTCCCCATCGACCCTGCCTTGAGCGTGACAGGGGGCGGCGGCCCAACCCCCCAATCGGCCCTACCCTGAGCGTGACTGAGGGTGGCATCGCAACCTCCCGATCTGCCCTGCTCTGTGCATGACAGGGGGCGGCGCCCCAACTCCCCAATCAGCCCTGCTCTGAGCCCGACCAGGGGCTGCACCTAGGGATTGGGCCTGCCCTCTGCCACCCAGGAGCAGGCCTAAGCCAGCAGGTCGTTATCTCCTGAGGGGTCCCAGACTGCGAGAAGGCACAGGCCGGGCTGAGGGACCCCCCCTCCTCCCCTGAGTGCACAAATTTTTGTGCACCGGGCCTCTAGTCTAGAATAAAATGAGAAATCATCAAAGTAGTAGCAGTTTTATATTTTGTGGGTCAGGATGAAGTATACTAGTGCTTGAGGAGCAAAAATTGATAGGAAGGGCTGGATTAGCATTCAGGTAGTGGTGGCAAGGGCTTGGCATACTGAATGCTCTGGACACTATCAAATCCACTTTAGAAGTCACAATTGGGGAGCAATTGCCCCAAAGAGGTGGTGCAGACTCCAGAGTAGTGGAGTGAATGGAAGAGACTCACTAGAAAGGTAGGGGACACCATTCACTTGGATGCCACTTTCTCAAACATCCAATACTTATTAAGCAACTACTGTGTACAGACACTACAATAGGCTCCAGAGATACTTTCTTCTTCAATGAGGGTAATATCCCCAAAAGGTGAGGCTTTCATTCTGGGGGACTTCTAGAAACTAAAATTCCACAATATCACATAGGAACACATCCTATTCACAATGGTTTAATATTTAAAGTATTAGACTTGTTCTAGTTCAACCACAAATATAGTTTGAGGGCTTTTGAGTAGCTCATTTTTGTCCCATAGAATCTTTATTGAGCTCCTACCTAATGGCAGCCACTGGGGTTAGGACCTAGGGACACATAGTGCAGAATATAAGATTATTTCTAATGAAGGTTAGCACTTACCCACCAAAGACAATGCTGAAGCATCTACTTTTCTGTTTCTCAGAGGTGAGGCCAAATTAACTTAACTATGAAATGTAGAGACTGACTCTTAGCAAGAGGCACAGAACACTGGACTAGATAGATGGTGAATGTGGTATATGCTGGTATTAGGCAACTGTGATATTAGCTTAGACAAATAAATACTGTGGAAGAACATAATTTAACAGAAAATCCTTCTGTTCATAGTGCTTTTCTTGACTCTTCACATTCCTTGTGGATATTTTGGTCTGACACTGTAGAGAAATTCACTGAGGTCTGAAATAAGTGAGTATGTACCCTCTGTCCTCACAGGATGGCAACAAACCTGTGAACTTGGAAAGAGAACAAAGCGTTCTAGTATGATAAACAAAGAAAATGGAAATTAAAAAGTTTGGTTTCCTCTTTTCTGTATCAGCACATACCAGCTGTCAGACACCCCTGAATAATCTACTCCTCCTGTTCCTGAAAGGTAGATAGTTATTATTAAAGCATTGCCAAAAGGAAGTATGTTTTAATTTTCAATAATAATGGCACAAATGAAGCACTAATACAACAAACAGAAGAGAAACTTTAAAAAATACAGTATTTGCATTTGTGATTTTTTTTTTTTGTCCCATCTAATTCTGCGCTCTCCAATGGTCTCCAAAATCTCGCCAGCAGGCTGACATCCTGATAAACACGAAGAGGAAGAAGGAAAACAGGCTAACAGGCAGGGTGGGTGCGGCAGCTAGAGAGGTCATGGGGAACAATAAGGAAAGTGCAGCTACTCAAGTGTATGCAGATAAGGCTTTAGGTTCAAGGGCTGAGATAGCTCTTGCAGAATACACCCTACTGCAGAGTGCCCACGTGGTACCTGATGGCAGACTTCCAATGAAGGAGCCCAACCTTTAGGTTCTTTTGTGTAGCCCTCACCTCCAAACAAAGCAAGTTGCAAAACCAGTTCTAACATCAAGCAGCAGAAAGCTTCCTTTCTTTGGGAAAAACTAGTAAAGGCATCTCTCTGTATCCTCCTCCTGCCAAAGGGCCAGCATTTTCCCTGAAGTTGCCACTGTTAGAGAAGACTTGCAAAGGCTGTGGTGGTAGAGCACAGAGTTTAGTAATTAGAGTAATAATGAGTCCATGTTCATCCAACTCTGCAGGAGTGAATTCCCCTCCTTGAGCCTCAAATTCATCTGTAAAATGTGACAGGCAGATTGAATCAGAAAATAAAAGTGATTCTAAATTTCTAAAAGACTTTCCTCTTTACTCTATCTTCCAATTAAAAAAGATTAAGCCATAAGAGCATAATCTAGTCCACCTACTTTCCATATACCTGAGATTAATTCAGATACTTTCTGATTAATATGATAGCATTCTCTTCAGAAACACACACATCCAGTTTCAGACAGTCCCTGGGGTCTTGGCAGCCAGGCTGATGTAGGCAGGGTGGTAGACAGCACCCACTGCTCATGCTCCCGCTGATGCTCTTTCAGGACACAATACCTCTTTGGGAAACTGTTTATTGCCTTCACTATCTGATAAGTGTAGACAGAGAACCACCCCCCCGCCCCCCCCCAAGAAGGCTGGGCTTTGAAGCCGCAAAGGTCGGAGCTAGGCGCCACCTCTGTTTGTCCAGACAGTGGTAGCTGAAACTACTCCCCCATTTATTATTATGTAAATCCTTGCTGATGGGCTAGTCTGCCTGTTAATGGGGGGTCCCCTGCCTAAGGGCTATACTATGAGTGCATCCCAGATCAATAAAGCTTGGTGAGGCCTAAGCACGGGTGGAAGTCCTTCCCCTTGAGTTGGACTTGCCCGCCTGGTCCCCCAATATTTCCAAATTATCTCTTGTCTTTTCATTTGTGTGCGGCTCTGCTTCCAGTTCCTGAACCCTGACCCACGCTGGACGTGGGAAGAAAACACCCAACAACCTCCCTTTCCAAAATGTTTACTTTTTGCTCAGAACAATGATGGATGTATGGATAGGTCTTCGACCCACGCGGGACGTGGGAAGGAAACACCCAACATCTGGCACCCGACGGGAAAACTGGAAGTAAAGGTTTCGCTAGAGCGAAAAAAGGAAGTTTCACCGAAAAAGGTGAGGAAATATTTCTCCAAAGCAGAATTAACTCATAATTTTGTGACAAGTCACCAGAACTCTTGGTTGAATAAAAAAAAACATAAGCTATCACCCAACTCTGGCCTGAAAGTTCTTCTGGAATATCCCGCAGTATTACCATGTCCAGATAGCAGACTACATAATAGTCAGAACTGACTTAATTAGCAAAACATGTTCAATAATGCCCCTGTAGGTGTCACATTCTTAAGTATTTATAACAATAAATTAGAAGTCAGAGTTGGGTTAGCAAGTTCACTTTGTTCAAGCTCTTTTTACAATTGAGACTCCCAAATTTGTTTCAAGTTGGAAACCGTTGAAGTGTTCACAGCATTTCCCACTCACAAATCACCTTCTGTCATCTTTCATATCCACATGAGAGACCAAGCCCTATTTCACTCATTCAAATTTTATTATTGTAGTTATTAGTAATAAACCAATAGAAATAGGATAACAAAGGGAAAAATTCAGGATAAATAACCTCTTTCTTATGAATTACAATGCATGCACACACATGTTACTTCCTGCCTACATTCTGTCCTACTGTATGTACAGTTATACAAAACAATCCACAGAATAACACGAGCAGCTGATAACACGAGCTGGGCAAAGGACACCAGTGTGCAGTCTCAGGCTGAGCTTGGACTAGATGACCAGCTTCTCCATGCTGAGTGTACTTGTGGTTTCATCCTCCTCGTTTGATCCAAAATATCCCGGGAGGTCTAGCATCCTCTGCTCGGCCTCGGTGAGGCCGAATGACGTGTTGTCATAGAAGGCGAACTCCGGGTGAGCCGGGAAGCTCTGACACCTGTCTTTTCTACATTGAGGAGGGCTCAGAGGGCTCACCCTGTGGTAGCTATCTTTGGGAGCAGTGGGTGAAGGCTGCTTCCTTGAGACACTCCTTTGACTGGGGGACGGGCCCCTCCGAGCTCTGGGAGGCTCTGCTCTCTCACCTCCCGCCACCAATCCTGCCTGGCGAAACCCTAGGTCTGGTTTCCTCATGGGCTGCCTGAAGGTGCAGGATTTAGGGAGAGAGCTTAATGGAGCACTGGTTCCACTTGCTCCTTGGAAATGGTCCCGTTTCTCAGGAAATAGGGCAGCACCTCGACTCTGAGGTCTAAATCTGCCTTCGGCCTGGTCCCAGGGCCGCGTCCTCGCACTGTAGGCCGGGGCCTGCCGGGGTGTCAGCGTGGACATGCTCCTCTCCCTGAACGGCCGGGCCTGCTTGGTTTCGTGGAAACTGGCAGTCCTCCTGAAATGAAAACTCCTGGGGTGGCTTCTCTCCGACAGCCCCCCTCGGCTGCCCACGTGCCTCATCTGTGACTTGCGGATGAGGGTCTGGCTGGGGCTTACAGCACAACTGGCCTGAGAGACAGGCACATCCAGCCGGGAGGGAGGCCTCTCCCCGGCGCCCACTGCAGGCTGTTCCAGAAAGGGGGATTTGATCCGGAACTTGTTTGCTGCAGCGTCTTCTGGGCTCTCTGGGTCTAAGGGCAGGTCTGAGGGCAGCGTGGCAGCATCGATGGCAGTGTCTGTCAGGGGACTCTGAGACACGTGGTACACTTTGGTGGTCTCGGTCAGGCCTTTCTTCTTCATCTCCTTCAACTGCTGCTGGGCAAGTCGGTAGCTAAATAGAGGGGGGATTATCTTCTGGGCGTTGGATTGGAAGCTCTCACTGCCAGAGGCCTCGTCCTCAGGAGTCACTGGCACACTCTGCCTGTAGGTCAGGGGGATGCCCATGTCCCCCGGGCTCCCCGAGGGCCCGTCACCTGCATCCGAGAAGCTCCCACGCTGCTCGCTCAGCTTACAGATGTTCTCCTCGTCGGAGTTCTTCCGGAAGCTTGGGGAGTGGATGGAGTTGTGTCGGGCGGGGGTGCCACACTTCGGGGGACGCCCAAACTTCCTCCACAGCGTGATGAGGATGGTGGCAACGATGATGAACAAGCACAGGGATATCCCAGTGATCGTCACAATGTTGTTGGACTTCACTGGACCCTGGGGCTGAAGAGGAGATGGACTAGATGGCTGGAAAGCTACAAAAAAAAAAAAAAGAAAGAAAAACAAATGTGTTCTCTAGAATTGTTTTCTCTGCATGGTTTTAAGATCTCTGAGTGGCTTGCTCTAATTATGTAGCAGTTAAAGAACAAAGTAAACTAACCAAGGACTAGAATTTGTCTTGACTATGTATTTCTGCTGGCAGCTTAAGCCAAATTAAAAAACGGAGACCCATAGAAGTGAGGTGACCAGATAAGCCACAATAAAGGTGACTTGGGCTCACAGCTCCTACTGACAATTGCCTCAAATTTTCTACATAGAAGTAGCATGAGGAAAGTTTTAAGGTAAAATGAAAGTTTTCATTTAAGGTACATGGGACAGCAATAGTTAAGTGTACCTTTGAATTTCCTGTACATCAGGAAATTCTTACAAGTATAAAACTCAAAATGCAAAATAATTTAAGTAGGTTGTAAGAGAAATTCATACGTGAAAATCAGACTTTTGACAAAGTCACTCAGTTTTCCTTTCTAATATCCAGGAACTGACTTTCCTAAGTGTTAAGCCCCTCATTCTCACTTGGCCATTTTCAGCTCTCCACTCCCATTCCATACTTCCATGTGGCATTGGTTTTTTTCTTCTTCTTCCCTGCTCTCTCAAACTGGTTTGCCCCACAGTCACCAAAATGTTTCACCAATACTAAGACGCCATCTGAAGCTGCAGCCTGAACTGCCACTGAGATATCTGGGAACCTGAGACCAACTTATGCCACCAGACCTCACCTCTCTTTCCTCCTTGGTCACTGTCCACCATTCAAGTCCTTCCAGTCACTTGTCTGATCTCTTTTTTCTCAGTCTTATTGTCACCAGCCCTGGACTTGTCCTCCCACTGCTCTTTTCTCCTTCCTATGGTCCCTCTGGGACACCTGACAACCAAGCTCATCAACATCCAGAATCTTTCCACCAGACACTCCCTTCACCTCCTGGCCTTACCTGAGGCCTGGATGACCACAGGGCACAGCTTCTCCTCCATACTCTTGAGGGGAAGCTGGACACCAACTTCATAAGCAAACAGGGCCAGCAACAGGTGTGTCCTCCCTCTCCTTTCCAATTGCCACTTTCAACCAATTCGTTCACCTCCATACAAAACTTCTACTCTTTTTATTAGAAGCCATCCACTTAGATGACTCCCCTACTCCTCCCTAAATACTGTAAACTCCCAACCACATGGCAGCCATCAGTCGCTAGGACCTGGGTCCCCGTCTTCTTCACCATCCCAAAGCTAGGACCATCTAGGTGACTTCAGTGTCCATCCAACATATCACACCTTCCCACTGTCTGCCGTTGCTCCTCTTCTGAAGGCTTCCATTTCATAGCCCGCTTTCTGGCTGTATTTCCCTCTCACTCACTGTCACTACACTGGCTGTTCAAGCTCACTGCAGTTTCTGATTCTGCAACACCTCCATTTTCTCCCAATCTGCCAGCCACATCCTGGCCTCTCTTCTCTCCCTACAACTCCACTCTCAGACCTCTAATATTGAGTTATACCCCTTTTCCTGCTCTACAGCAAAAGTCCATTCCTAGATAAACTCAGACATGTGAATTCCAGCTGCTGCAGCCAGGCCCTGGTGAAGAAAATAACTCACTCAGCAAGTCAGTGACTCCACTTGCTGACAGTACCCAAATCCTTCCATGGATTCCTAAGCAACTCTCTCTTCCAACATCTACAATACTGCTTCAAAGGTTCAACACTTTCTCAATCCCCGTATCTAATCCTCTTCCTCGGCAGTCTGCTAGGTCACACACAAAATAGAAGCTACCAGGCAAGGGTGGCCTAGAGAGCACCCAAGCTGCTTCTGCTATACTCTCCCCACCATAAACTTACCAGCAACTGCACCTCTATTTACCTCTTTCTCTACAAAATTAGAAGTGTCCTCCTATAAAGGCAAGTACACCAAGTGCTCTCTAGGCTGCCCTTCTCCAGGGGGCTTGCCCCTCTGTACCAATTATCTCCTGCATCTCTTCCATGCAGTGCCACAGAAACATGCTCAAGCTCTTCTCACTCTGAAAAGACATCTCTAGAATCCTCTCACTACTGCCACAGCCACAGCTTGTTCCTTGTCTTCCCTGCTAAACTTACAGAAAGAGGAGTCCACCTTTGCTGACTTACTACTTCCACATCCTCACCTCTGGCTCCTGGGGATTCCAGTGGTTTAAAGCAGCGCTCACCAACCTTTCGGACCTCACGGACCACCAGTGGTCCGCAGACCACCGGTTGGCGACCGCTGGTTTAAAGGGCTTCTGTCGAGGTCATTTAATAACCTAATGGCTGAATTCAAAGGAGTTCCTTCCTGGTATTTCTTGAACCCTGCAGCACTTGCTACTGTTTGACACTTCTGTGTCTTTTTCTCCTCTTGGTTTCAATGATAACACTCACTTATCTAATTTGGAGAGAAAAACATGAATTCTGGAGCCAGGGAGGTCTAGGTCCCATCCTGGCTCCACTAGCTTTTCTCTCTCCACCGATGTCCCACCAACACTGTCAGCTCCACATGCCCAAGACTCGCTATCTTTCCTCAGAACCTGTGCCTCCTGCAATATACCCGATGTCAAGGGAATGGCAGCACTGTCCGTGCACTGGCCAGTCCTAGAATCCTGGCTTTCATCCTGATGCTTCCCTCTCTGTCATTTGCCACATCCAGAGTCTGTGAATCCTTCCCTCCTCTGCAACTCCACGCTGGTGCTTCATTTTCCACCTGGGTCACTGGAAAACTCTTAACAGACCTTGCTGCTGCCATTCCTTCCCACCCCAATTTGTACTCTGCACTACAGCAAAGAGATCCCTCCAAAACACATGTCCAAACCGTTAAGGCCCCTCAGGATCTGGCTCCTGCCAGCTTGTCCAGCCTTGTTTTCACCACTCCCTCCTGGCACACTGTCCTCTAGCCACTTCACTGGACCATCTTCTTCCATGCTTGCTTTCCTCCCTTTGCTAAAAGTTCCCTTCTCACCAAGTTCGCCTCAGTAGCACCTCCTCAGCCCTCAAACTTCAGCTCAAATATCACCTCCTCCGAGAACAGAGGTGTTCCCAGCATGGGTTATCATCCCTGAGAGCTTCCATAGCAAGCTGTGGATACCTTTACCAGTGCAGGCTCTATATTGTACTACATATTATGCCTGTTTAAGTATCTGCTGAGCAACCTATCATAAGCCCCTTCCAGACAGGGCATGTCTTCTCTATATATTATCAACCCCAGTCACGATAACTTGCACATAACTGGTACTCAATAAATGAATGATTAATTAATCAATTCATTATTTAAAAGGTAATAGCAAAATGACCAATATGCACCTACGGAATGTGGGTGCAATGGCAATTGGATCCTCCTCCTCTTGTGTTGAACATGATGGACCAAATTAACAAAAACTAGACTCAGACCTTGGCATGAAAACATCCTTTCAAAGCCAAACAAAACTCTCAATCCTCAACCAAGTGAAAATAGTTGAATAATGAAAGACTTGTTTCCTGACTTATCACTTCTTTCATCTGCGGTGACTGCTGAGCTCAGGGATAGCAGCTAAGTGAGGGCTCTTCACTTAGCTGTTATCGGTGACATGGCTGGATCTCTTCAAAGCCACAGCAGGTGAAAAGCCCAAAAGCTGCCACCCTTGTCCATCTCGGCCTCATCTAGTCTTTCCTCTTTCACCTGAAATGTAGATTTCCTGATGCTAAGTAGCCCGCAAACAGATCTCTATATTTCCAAGGAGTGGAAGATAGGTTGATTAGGAGACAGAGAACACTTGAAAGAAATGATATTTATCCACATAAGCATATATCTGAGGACCCCTATAGAAGAACTAGGGATGCCTGTAGCACTTACCCTTTTTGCTAATTTATAATGTACAGATTTCTAATTCCCACTCATTAAAGAGTTAAGATGCCAGAACATGAAATAACATCACATATCCTCAAAAATGATTGCTGGCCCTAACTGGCTTGGCTCAGTGGATAGAGCGTCGGCCTGCGGACTGAAGGGTCCCAGGTTCGATTCCAGTCAAGGGCATGTACCTTGGTTGCGGGCACATCCCCAGTGGGGCATGTACAGGAGGCAGCTGGTCGATGTCTCTCTCTCCTCGATGTTTCTAACTCTCTATCCCTCTCCCTTCCTCTCTGTAAAAAAATCAATAAAAATATATTTTAAAAAAATGATTGCTAATTTCAGGTTGTTTCTAGAAAGCTACATTGGCCTGTATATAAAGGCAAAGTATTCAAGATAGGTAGCTTACTATGGAGTCAGATCTAGTCCCCTGATTTCCAGCTGTATGGTCTTGGGCAGGTCACTTACCCTCTCTATGCCACAAAGTCCTCATCTGTATGTGAAGATAACGATGTACTTACTTCATGTGTGCAAGGCACTTAGGAAAATGCTGGGTAGGCAGCACGCTCTCAAGATCTGAGCCCAATATAATAATCCTTACCTTGTAGAGGTGAGAGCTTTAAGTGAAATGATGTATTTGTTGTTGTTATTATTGTTGTTGAAAGTATTACAGATGCCCCTTTTTCCCCCTATTGACACCTTCTAGCCCACACCCGATCCCCTTCCCCAGGCCTTCACCACACACACTATTTTCTTGTGTCCATGGGTTATGCATATATGCATATAAGTTCTTTGGTTAACTTCTTCCCTTGCACTCCCCCTCCCCCCTTCCCTCTGAGATTAGACCGTCTGTTTCATGCTTCTATGTCTCTGTATCTGTTTTGTTCTAGAGATGATGTATTTAAAGTGCTGGCACATAGCAGATGGTCAGTAAATGGTCACTCCAATAATATCAAGGTGCAGTAAAAGCCAGTGGCAATTAACTTTAAATTCATTTGAGAATTATGAACTCTAGATGGAATATGTTAACACAACCTGACATTTCAGAATTGAAAGGAATAAATGTATTTGAAGAAAGTTATACAGAAGGAAAAAACTGTGGAAAGTGGAGGAAACTTATAAAGAAAAGAATAGACAGAGAAGAAAGCCTTAGAAAACAGTATGAGAGGTAACTGGAGAAAGGACAGACTCAGGGTGTGGCCCAAGGCTTATGAAAAAAGAGAGGCAAGCTCAGGGCTAGGAAAGAGCCTGGGTCTGAAGCTGTAATATAAAAAATACAGAGGCGAGAACATCTTTAGGATACTGGAATAAAGGGAAGAAGGACTGTAGCACTGGCTGGAAAAACAAGATAGCAAGAATGATTTTCTAAGGTCACAGACCTGGGCACTGACCAAAGTGTTGCCAGGTGCCTGTAGTTTTGGCTAAAAGATACCCTGAGATCCAAGCACAGAAAAACAGCTAACTTCTCAAGATGAGAAGGGACAAGGAAGTAGGAATGGTTTTCTCACCTGGAATTGGAAAGTGGGAAAAGTCAGGACTTGACAGGAGGATTTTATCTAAGAGTCAGGACCAGAGCAAAGGCTGGCCAACTAAATGGGCAACTGGTTATATATCAGAAGGTGGAATGGTGTTTAGGAAGAACAAGCTCTTTATTACTGCAACCTGTGGCAAATGAATGGGATTCCGCTCCATAGACTAAAGCAAACTAATTGAGCCATGTGAGCATCACATCTAGAGTCAATTCGCATCAAATTCTTATTGAGCCTTCAAGATGCTTAGAGGGTGAAGAGAAGGCCAATCTCTTGGTGATGGCAAGAAGAACTCTCCCCACCTTCTCCTGGGTAGGGCTGGTAAGTATAAATATAGGGCCATCTAGGGGATAAGTCTTCCCTATTTCGACAAACAATGGACTGTGCGGTCCCTTGCAGCTTCTCTGGGATGATGGGAAGAATAAAATTTTAATGTTTCTCCACAATTTTGGTGAGGAGAAGTAAAGGAGGGAGAAATAAAACAAAAGTAAAAACAAAAAATCTTGGGGGGAAATGATCACCTCTCCCATTTTTATATTTTAAAAAATAATTTCATATGTCTGAACCTTTAATTTAGATAAATTTATTTGTCATTTCCCATCTTCTGCAGTGTTAAGTGCCCTGTCATCTCACTGACGAGCTATTCTCAGTCAATGACACACTAATGAGTACAGGGTTAGTACAGTCAACAGAAATAACAGAATTTTATGAGTCACTCCTGAACTCAGACTGGTCATTTTCAGGCAGGCGTTGGCTCAACAATCTCTCTGGGAGAGACTCCCAAAGGAAGAAGAATACCTACCAGCACACTCCTCCAGGGAACACCGGGAGGTCTCCGAGGACATTCCAGGGCAGCCAGGTCTGGCGGGGAAGGAAGTCAGGCACAGGCGGCGACGCTCTCTGACACCATCCCCACACGTGGCACTACACTGGCTCCACGGCTGCCACAGTCCCCAAGTTTCTGCAAGGACATTAGCCATGCTTTTAATGCTAGTTCATTTGAGAATCAAAATTTAATTGCACCCAAATGAAGCAGCAAAACTCAAATCTTGGGCCTTGAAAAGTCAGTAAATAAAAACATTCTCAAAGATGCAGAAAGCTGGAAAGAGTGTTGTTGCCCTTGCTTGTAAAACGAATGAAAGCTGAATAAACTTAAAAATATTAACCTTTCTAGAACCCTCAGAGAACTAAAGTCACAGGGCAGCCAAATGGCCTGAAATATAAGGAAAGACAGCTCCTCTAAGGAAAGACAGGATGCAAACATTGCTTTCTGGGGCAGGTGCCAGGCTTCATACAAGCTGGTGAAGAGAAGTCATTAATTAAGAATGTAAT
Source organism: Myotis brandtii (assembly GCF_000412655.1). Classification (NCBI taxonomy): domain Eukaryota; kingdom Metazoa; phylum Chordata; class Mammalia; order Chiroptera; family Vespertilionidae; genus Myotis; species Myotis brandtii. The sequence continues at coordinate 1,818,309 of NW_005369062.1, read as the reverse complement.
GAACTGCCTAATTGGGGCTAGCATGAAAACACAGAACCCCTGGGAGCTACGAACTCAAGAGGGGTTTTTACCCACTTGCAGGCCACAGATCTCACCAGAGGTTCACAAGAAGAACTGAGGGGAGGTGCAAGAGTAGAAAAAGGCTCCCTCTCTAGCTGGAGGCCTGAGGAGGGAAGGGACAGCACTATGGGAAATACTCAAACCTCACCCAGATCCTCCTCCCCATTTGCTCTATCAACAAAAGCCTCAACCACTGGAGACAAGGCAGAAAACCCTGTCACTCTAAGAGCACCCAGTGTTGCGAGGAAATAAAAAGAGAAGAAAATCCTTCACTCCTAGATAGCAGCAAAAAATATCCTGGGCCTTGATTGTTAGAGGGCTTCTACCACTAGTGAGGGGCAGGATCATCAAGAAGGCCCCAACACTGAGACTCAGGGGCACAGTACTTGCCTAAGACTAAGACTGAACTGGCACAAGAGTATGCTCTCCAACCTCCATAGCCCATCCTCAACCCGGCACCGTATTAGCGATTACCAAGTATCAAATAACAACAACGTACTACTGTGGCAGGGGCAAGAGTAACAGGTGAAAACTCCCTGATATGCAGACTCAAGCCTAAAGCTGAGATACAACAGAAGTATGGAGTAAAACCCTCTGGCCACCCTATCCTACCCTGAACACAAAGTAACATTAGAAAATTTTGAACTGTTATGCACTGAAGGTAGCCATTCCTTACTAGATTGACCCAATCCCCACATTAAAGGTCTGTAAAAACAGGGTATGCCCAATTCCAGGAAAATACTATTTATCAATATATACAGCTTTAAGTAAGATGTCCAACTTTCTACCAAAAATTATGAAACACACAGAGAAGCAAGAAAAAAACAACAAACTATCAAGAAACAAAGTAATCGCTGGTTTGGTTCAATGGATAGAGCCTCGGCCTGTGGACTGAAGGGTCCCAGGTTCAATTCTGGTTAATGGCACATGCCTGGGTTGTGGGCTCAATCCCCAGTGGGGGGCATGCAGGGGGCAGCTGATCAAGATTCTCTCTCATCATTGATGTTTCTATCTCTTTCTCCCTCTCCCTTCTTCTCTGAAATCAATAAAAAAATATTTTTAAAAAAGAAAGTAATCAAGAGAACCAGACTCAGACGTGACCCAAATATTGGAATTATCAGACAGAAAAGTTAAGATAACTATGATTAACATATTAAAGATTTGAGTGAAAAAGGTGAACAAGAAACATGAACAGATGAAAATTTTCATCAGAGTGTTGTAAACTAACAAGAGTCAAATGGGATGCTAGAAATGAAAAGTATGTAGCAAAGATGAAGAATGCCTCCTACAGTCTCATCATTAGAACCAGCACAGCTGAGGAAAGAAACAATGAGTTTCAATATAGGTCAACAGAAATCACTCAAACTAAAACACAAAGAGGAAACAATGAGTGAATAAGACAGAATAGAATACCTAAAAGCTGTGGGACAATATCAAATAGTCTCTTATATTTGCAATTAGAATCCCAGAAGGGAAAAAATAGAATTAAAAAAAAATAGAATAATGTCCAAGAATTCTTCAAAATTAATTAATGACACTAAAGTACAACCAAGCATATAAATTCAGAGAACACCAAGCATATAAATTTTAAAAAGCAAATAAACAAAAAGCTTGGACATGCTATCTCCAAATTGCTAAAAAACAAACAGAAAACTTTGTAGCAGAAGGGAAGGGGAAATGTGGAAATACATCACACACAGAAGAATAATGATGAGAATAACAGTAGACTTCTTGTCATGCTAGCACTCCAGAAATAATGGAGTGATATCTCTAAATACTGAAAGAAAAACTAAGCAACCCAGAATTTCATATTCAGTGAAAATATCTTTCAAAAATAAAGGAAAAATAAAGACTTTTTCAGACAAAAACTTAGAATTACCAGCAGATCTTCATTACAAAAAATGTTAGAAAATCTTTCAGGAGGGGTTCCAGTCAAGATGGTGGAGTAGTTGAATGCTGTATTTACCTCCTTCCATGAACACACCAAAATTACAACCAAATTATAGAACAACCAACTTGGATAACCATTTTAAGACTAGCTGAACAGAAGTCCTATAACTAGAGGATATAAAGAAGAAGCTGTGTTGCCCTAACCGGTTTGCCTCAATGGATAGAGTGTCGGCCTGTGGATTGAAGGGTCCCAGGTTTGATTCCAGTCAAGGGCATGTACCTTGGTTGCGGGCACATCCTCAGTAGGGGGTGTGCAGGAGGCAGCTGATCGATGTTTCTCTCTCATGATATTTCTCTCTCATCGATGTTTTTAACTCTCTATCCCTCTCCCTTCCTTTCTGTAAAAAATCAATAAAATATATATATTTTTTTAAAAGAAGCTGTGTCAAGACTGGTAGGAAGGGTAAAGACACAAAACAGGCTGGCCACACACTCAAGTGCAGTGGTTAAGAGTCCAAAGATATATCTCAGCTGCAGAGGTCCCCCTTGAGGAGCAAGGAGTCTCAGCAACCTGCTGGGCTCCCCAGCCCAAAACACCAGAGCCAGGAGGAAGAGACCATATAACATCTGGACTCATCTGTGGAAATCAGTAGGAATTCCTCCATCTTTGCCAGTGAGATGAAAGGCTGCTGGAAACCCAGGTGTCCTCTTAAGGGGCTAACACACAAACTTTCACTTGCAGGCACTCACCTTGGGCACTGGCAGAGGGATAGTGGCTTGGTGGGCATCAGAGACACACAGGGAGAGAATGAGTTGGGTGGCTTCCATGTAAGGGGTGGAGGGACTTCTGTGATTGTCCCTGTGTTGAACCCTCCTCCCACATGGCCCACAGGGGCCGTATCTCCTGTGTTGAGCCCTTCCTCCCTGGGCAAATCTGAACAAGCATTGGCTTAATGAACTATGCTAGCTCTACCCTGATGACTCACTGAGACCCCGCCCCATCCAACTCATCCATCGCCCAAGGCTGTTTTGGGGGCAATTAGCCTGAGCCTGCTTGGCAGTCTTTCCTTGAAAACTCTTGAGAAATTCTTGTGAAGCTTGGGGTTGCCAGAGACAAGCAGGGAGAGGCTGAATTGTGTGGATTCAGGGTGGGGTCTGGAGGGACACCACCGTTGCTCCTGTGTTGAGCCTCCCTGACGCACCCAAATTGTTACTATAGACCAGTGGTTCTCAACCTTCCTAATGCTGCAACCCTTTAATACAGTTCCTCATGTTGTGATGACCCCCAATTTCATTGTTACAAACTGAACATAATTAAAGCATAGTGATTAATCACAAAAACAATATGTAATTATATATGTGTTTTCCGATGGTCTTAGGCGACCCCTGTGAAAGGGTCGTTCGACCCCCAAAGGGGTCGCGACCCACAGGTTGAGAACCGCTGCTATAGACAGTCAATTGGAGAGCAGGCAGCTAGTGACAGGGTGAGAATGGGCCAGGCTTGCCACTTCAGAGGGGCAGGCTGCATAGGGTCTGCACAGAGGATGCAGGCACACCAGGATCTAGGGGTGCCCCAACTTTGCTCCCCGAGATGTTCAGAGTGCCATATCTAGCTCCAGGTGATGGCCTGAGAGCTTCCTGATAGCAGGTCCTGTGGCCCCCACCCTCCCCACTGATCCTGATACCATAGACAGTCCGGGAGTGCTGGGGAGTCTTCCACACTGGCCAAGATGGTCCAGGGAGAGGTTCTTACACTGAGCACACCAAAACCTAGAAAGATGAATGGATAGGGCCTGCCACAAAAGCTAGAAAGATGAATGGACAGGGCCTGAGCATGCCAAAAGCTAGAAAGATAACTGAATAGAAAAAAAAATCCATCCTCTCCCTATCCCTGTAAGAACCACAGGCTTGAACAGGAAGGGGAATGGTCTTTGAGACAGGAGTCCACTGTTCTTCCAAGTCATGGTACCTGAATAAACATCTTTCCTTTTGCACCAGCACCTGTCTCACAAGTTTGGCTTTCGTTATGGCAGGCAGCCGAACATGTGTTTTGGTTACAAAACTTGATTCTGCATTAGTCGGGTGAACTCCACCAGCTCCACCCCAATGACTCCTTGAGACTGGGCTAACCCAACTCATGTTCCGCCAGTCAGCAGCTGAGCCTTATGGGCAGCTGAGAGGCTGAGGCTTGTTTCAAGGTGCCTTGAACCTTTCGCTGGTCTGCCCCAGGCCTGATACTGGCGTTAGCCAGCCTTGGTTCCCAGTGTGGTCCCTCCCATATGCATCCAGGCCCAGTACAGGCAGCTACTAACTGTGATCGCTTTATAATGCCTAACAGGTAGCCCCAGGGCAGTCACAGGAAGCATCTGACACTGACCTGCACCAGAGACCATCCTAAGAGGCCCCAGAACACATCTGGTGGCAAGCTTCAGACCACAACAGAACACCACCTAATTTATTCAACAAGTGGCACACCCAAAAGGGAGGTATCAGCAGGTACCAGACCCTGCTAGGGTGAAACATGTTCCATGGGGTTAGCCACTGCACGGCAAATCGTATGCTGTGGTGGTGGCCAGTCCTCACAGCCAGTCAACCTAAGGGTCAATCCCACCAACAGCAATCAAGGCTCAACTACAACAGAAGGTCACACATAACCCACACAAGGAACATTCGTGGAGTGCCTGGCTAAGGTGACCAGAAAGACTATGTCACTGGGCACCACAGGACACCTACTACATAAGACTATAGTGTCAAGACTGGGAAACACATAGAAATAAACACAGAGAAGCAGCCAAAATGAGGAGAAAAATAAACATGTCCCAAATGAGAAAACAGGAAAAATATCCAGAAAGAACTAAATGAAATGAAGACAGGAAATCTACCAGATACAGAAATCAAAATACTGGTCATACCCAAAACGCATGGAAAGAATATATACACCTTGAAGTTCATCGCAGCATTATTTACAATAGCCAAAATATGGAGGCAAACAAGTGCCCATCAATAGATGATTGGATAAAGAAGTGGTACATATAACAATGAAATACTACTCAGCCATAAAAAAGAATGAAATCTTACCAGATTTCAGCATAGATGGACCTAGATGATATTATGCTAAGTGAAATCAGTCAGTCAGAGAAAGACAAATACCATATGATTTCACTCATATATGTAATCTAATAAACAAAATAAATGGACAATTACAAACTGGAAAAAAAAACCCAGAGTAATAGTTGTCATAGGGTAGGGGTTTCAGGGGATTGGCTAAAAAAGGTGAAGAGATTAAATACAAATTGGTAGTTACAAAATACTTATGAGTATATAAAGTACAACATAGGGAATATAGTCAATAAAACTGTTAATAACTACATATGAAGCCAGATGGGTACTGGAAATATCAGGGGGAACACTTTGTAAAGTATATAATTGTCTAACCATTATGTTCTACATCTGAAAATACAAAAATAAGACTGAATGCTAACTAACTATAATTGACAAAAAAAAGATACATGGGAAAAGAAACACTGGTTATAAGAATGCTCAGGAAACTTAGAACTGCAACAAAGAAATAATAAGCATAAAAATATTAAAAACATTTTAAAAAGTCAAATGAAAAACACAATAACTGCCCTGACCAGTTTGGCTCAGTGGCTAGAGCGTCGGCCTGTGGACTGAAGAGTCCCAGGTTCGATTTTGGTCAGGGGCATGTGCCTTGGTTGCGGGCACATCCCCAGTAGGGGGTGTGCAGGAGGCAGCTGATCGATGTTTCTAACTCTCTATCCCTCTCCCTTCCTCTCTGTAAAAAATCAATAAAATATATTAAAACACACACACACACAATAACTAAAATTAAGAATACACTAGAAGGAATCAACAGCAGAATAGATAAGCACAGGATCAAATCAGCTATTTAGAAGACAAGGTAGCAAAAAACACCCATTCAGAACAGCAAAATATATATATATATATATATATATATTTTAATAAGGAGAGTTTAAGGAACCTCTGGGACAACCTCAAGCATAACAACATTCACATTATAGGGGAATTATAAGGAGAAGACAGAAAGCAAAGGATTGAGAACCTGTTTGAATAAATAATGACTGAAAATTTTCCTAACCTGGCGAAGGAAATAAACATATTAAGTCCAGGAGGCACAGAGAGTATCAACCAAGATGAACTCAGAGACCCATACAAGACACATCATAATTAAAATGGCAATGATGCCCTAGCTGGTTTGACTCAGTGGATAGAGCATCAGCCTGCAGACTGAATGGTCCTGGGTTTGATTCCAGTCAAGGGCACATGCCTGGGTTGCAGGCTCAATCCCAAGTAGGGGGTGTGCAGCCAATCAATTACTTTCTCTCATCATTGATGTTTCTATTTCTCTCTCCCTCTTCTTCCTCTCTGAACTCAATAAAAAATATTAATAATAAATGGCAATGATTAATGACAAGTATAAAGTACTTTAAAAGCAGCAAGAGAAAGACAGTTACCTACATTGGACCTCCCATAAAACTGTCAGCTGATTTCTCAACAGAAACTTTTCAGGCCAGAAAGGATTGGCATACAATCTTAAAAGTGATGAAAAGCAAGGGCCTACACTGTGGGTAAGAGGCTGCCCATACCCCAGGACCCAGAGATGAGGGGACCAACTGAGGTCCCATCCAGCTGGTACATGGACCCTCCCAAAGCCTCCACATTTCCCCCTACACCCCAAAAGATTAAAATAAATGGAAAAAGCAAGGACCTACAACCAAGATTATTCTACTCAGCAAGGCTATCGTTTAAAACTGAAGGAGAGATAAAGAGCTTCACAGATAAGACAAAGCTAAAGGCGTTCATCACAACCAAGCCAGTATTAAAAAAAAATGTTAAAGGGACTTCTTTCCAAAAAGAAGGGAAAAAAGGAAACATAAATATGAACAATAAAATGGCAATAATTATGACCTATCGATAATTACTTTAAATGTAAATGGATTAAATGCTCTAATCAAAAGATATAGGGTAGATGAATAAATAAAAACAAGACTCAAACATATGCTGTCTACAAGAGACCCACTTCAGATTGAAAGACACACATACAGACTGAAAGTAAAGGAATGGAAAAAGATATTTCAGGAAATTGGGGGGGGGGGAAGCTGAGGGGGATGGCAATACTTATATCAGACAAAATAAGGCTGTAATAAGAGACAAAGAAGGTCACTACATAATGATAAAGAAATCAACCCAACAAGGGGATATAACCTTTGTAAACATTTATGCACCCAACACAGGAGCACCTGAATATATAAAGCAAATACTGATGGATGAAAAGGGAGAGATTGACACCAATACAGTCATAGTAGAGAACTTTAATACCCCCATTGGCATCAATGGATAGATCTTCAAGACAGAAAATCAACAAGAAAACAGTGACCTTAAATGACACATTAGACCAAATGGATTTACTTAATATCTTTGCAGCACTTCACCCCAACCCAGCAGAATATACATTATTTTTAAGTGCACATGGAATATTTTCCAGGATAGACATGTTGGGCCAAAAACCAGGTCTCAATAAATTTAAAAAGGATGAAATCGTGTCAAGCATATTCTCCAGCCATGATGGTATGAAACTAGAAATCAATTTCAAGAAGAAAACTGAAAAACACAAACACATGAAAGCTAAATTATATGTTACTAAACAATGACTGGGTTAACAATGAGATCAAGGAAGAAATCAAAATATACCTTGAGACAAATGAAAATAAAAATACAACCAAAAACATATGGGGCACAGCGAAAGCAGTCCTAAGAGGGAAATTCATAGCAATATAGGCCTTAAGAAATAAATAAAAGAAAAATAAGCAAAGCCCAAAATGAGTAGAAGGAAAAAATTATAAAGAACAGAGCAGAAATTTTTAAAAACAGAGTCTAAAAAAATGCAAAAGATCAATGAAACCAAGAACTGGTTCTTTGAAAAAAATAAATGAAATTGATAAAACTTTAACTAGACTCATCAATAAAAAGGAGAGATGACCTAAATAAATAAAATCAGAAATAAAAGAGGAGAAGTGACAACTGACATAATAGAAATACAAAGAATTATAAGAAAATGCTACAAACAATATGCCAACAAATTGGAAGAAATGGGCACATTCCTAGAAACACACAATCTTCTTTTAACTGCGTCAAAAAGAAACAGAAAATCTGAACATACTTATTACTATCAACAAAATAAAATCTGTAATAAAAAATTCCCCAAAAAACAAAAGTCCTGGATCCAATGGCTTCATAGATGAATTTTACCAAACATTCAAAAAAGAAGTAACATCTATCCTTTGCAAACTGTTCCAAAAAATTCAAGAGGAGAGAAGGCTCCCAAACTCATTTTACAAGGCAAACATGACTTGAATTCCAAAACAAGACAAATACATTACAGAAAAAGAAAATTATAGACAAATTTCCCCTATAGACACAATTGCCAAAATCCGCAACAAAATATTAGCAAGTCAAATTCAGCAAAACATTAAAAAAAAAATCATACACCAAGGAGGAGGAGAAAATTGCGGCCAAATAGGCAGACCTCCTCCAGGGCCAGACTGGAAATAAAATGGAATGAGGAACGAACACCTGGAATTACCAACTGAGGTCCAGCTGAGACTTATATAAAAGGACAGAAAACACCTGGAGACTTTCTCTATTGTTTCATTCATATCTCTAATTTTCCTCTTCCCTTCTCCTACTCAATCTTTTCTTTTTTCCTCTCTTTTTCTTTTCTCCTGCTTTCTCATCTTTTTTCCTTTTCTTATTTTGGGTCTCTCTGCTTTCCTATCTATTTTCCTTTTCAATTTTTTTTCTTTTCTTTTCTTCCTCCTTTATTTTAAACTGTTATCCTTCTCCTATTCCCCTAATTCTTTACTCTTATTTTCTTTATTTCAGCTCTGCACCTACATATTTCCTTTTCTCTACCCACCCTTTTTTATTGTTTTGTTTTTTTCTGTTTTTTTATTTGTGTTTTGTTGTTTGTTTTGTTGTTATTCTCCTCATATTTTTTCTTTCTTTCTTTTCTTCTATCATCTTTGCTCTATTTGCTCTTTCCGAATTCTCTCTTCTCCAGTGGTTGCTTTTATTGTTGCTGTAGGGATCTTGTGTGTGTGTTTTGTTTCTTTTATTTCGCATTTTGTGGTGTTGTATTTTGTTCTGTTCTGTCAGTACCTCCACAATAGCTTCCATGACATGGTTGGGGATGAGCCACACAGCCAGACTGAGAGGTGATTCCATCCATAAATGGGACAATGACATTCAAGACTCAACTACATTAGTAACAAATAACTCAAGCAAGGGGCTTTCCTAGAGCACCCAGCTCAGGTGATCTAAGAGACTGCACCATTGGGTCCCACAAAAAACCTACTATGTAAGACCACTCCCCACAAAGTCTGGGAGACATAGCAGTGTGATCCCATATATAGAAATGAATACAAAGGGACAGCAAAACTGGGGAGACGAGAAACAACCTCCAAATGAAAAAAATGAGGAATTGCTAGAAAAAGAACTAAATGAAATGGAGGCAAGCAATTTGTCAGATACAGAATTCAAAGTAATGGTGATAAGGGTGCTCAAACAATTCAGTGAGAACCACAAGCAACTTAATAAGAATTATAAGGGACTACTGAGAACTACACAAACGTAAAAAGAGAGGGTGAAATAATAAGAATTAATTGGAAATGAAAAAATGGCATAGCTGAAATAACGAACACCCTAGATACAGTGGTCGCCAAACTGCGGCTCGGCAAACTGTGGCTCACGAGCCACATGCGGCTCTTTGGCCCCTTGAGTGTGGCTCTTCCACAAAATACCGGCTCTTCCACAATACCGACTTTTCTGCGCATGGGCCA
>NW_005369062.1:1791919-1808311 GCF_000412655.1 Myotis brandtii | reverse complement strand
GAAATTCTGTTTCTTTGTTATGGGGTGGGGCCACAACATTAGTAACAAAGAAACAGAATTTCTGGAGGATGAGGCCCAGAAATCAGGATTTTAAAAAGATTCCCAGGTGATTCTAATGTGCAGCCAAGGTTGAGAACCACTGCCCTAGAAGGATTCAACAGTAAACTAGAAGAAGCTGAGGACCAAATCAGCGAATAGAAGACAAGATAGGAAAAAAAAACACCCATTCAGAGTAGCAAATGGAAAAAAAATTAAAAAGGAGGAAGAGAGTTTAAGGTAGCTTTGGGAGAACATGAAATGTAACAAAATTCAAATCATAGGGGTACCAGAGGTAGAAGAATCTCAAAAAGGAATAGAGAACCTGTTTGAAGAAATAACGGCAGATAGTTTCCCTAACCTGGTGAATGAAAGAGTTACTCAAGTTCAGGAAACAGAGTCACAATCAGAGTGAACCACAAAAGACCCACACCCAGACACATAATAATTAAAATGACAAACATTAAAGAAAAAGAAAGAATCTTAAAGGCTGCAAGAGAGAGAAAGAAATTTACCTAGTAAGACTACTGCTCCCAGTAGACTGTCAGTGAATTTCTCAACAGAAACCTATCAGGCCAGAAGGGAATGGCATGAAGTATACAAAGTAATGAAAACCAAGGGACTAAACTCAAGACTACTCTATCCAGCAAGGCTATCATTCAAAATTGTGAATCTAAAAAGATTCACAGACAAAAAAGGCTAAAAGAGTATATTACCACCAAACCAGCACTGCAAAAAAATGCTAAAGGGACTGTTATAAGAAGAAGAAATGGAGAGGAAGAGAAGAACACAGGCATAAAGAATAAGAATGGCAACAAATAAGTAACTATCAATAATAACTTTAAATGTAAATGGCTTAAATGCTCCAATCAAAAGACATGGGATAGCTGAATGGATGAGAAAACATGACCCATATATATGCTGTCTATGAGAGACCTACCTCAGAACAAAAGACTCACACAGACTGAAAGTGAAGGGATGGGAAAAAATTTTCAAGGCAAATGGAAATTTTAAAAAAGCTGGGGTAGCAATACTCATATCTGACAAATGAATGAAGGCCATCACAAGAGACAACAAAGGTCATTACATAATACTAAAGGGATCAATAAACAAGAGGATATACTCTGGTAAACTTATATGTACCCAGTACAGGAGCACCCAAATATATAAAAAAAAAACTTCTGGAGGATTTTAAGGGAGAGAGTGACAACAATAAAATCATTGTAGAGGACTTTAACACACCACTGACATCACTGGATAGAACTTCTATACAAAAAATCAACAAGGAAACAGCAACCCTAAATGACACACTAGATGAGATGGAACTAATTGACATCTTCAGAACATTTTGCCCCAAAGCTACAGAATAGACCCTCTTCTCAAGTGCACATGGAACATTTTCAAAGATAGGCCACATGTTAGGACACAAACTAAGTCTCTACAAGTTCAAGAAGATTAAAATCATATCAAGCATCTTCTCAGGTCACAATGGCATGAAATTAGAAATCAACTACAATAAAAACACTCAAACAGCATTCAAACACATGAAGGCTAAATAGCATGTTATTAAACAATGAATACATTACCAAAGAGATCAAGGAAGAAATTTAAAAAGATTTCATGAGAACAAATGAAAATGAACACACAACAACCCAAATTCTATGGGAAACAGAAAAAGCAGTCCTGACAAAGGAAGTTCATAGCATTACAGACCTGCCTCAAAAAAACAAGAAAAACTTCTAATAAAGTAACCCTACAACTTAAAGAATTAGAAAGTAAACAACAAGCAAAGCTCAGAGTAAGTAGAAGGAAGGAAATAATAAAGATCAGAATGGGAATAAATGACACAGATAATAATAAAATACAAAAGATCATTAAAACCAAGAGATGGTTCTTAGAAAAGACAAACAAGATTTATGAACCTTTAGCGAGAGTCATCAAGAAACAAAAAGAGAGGATGCAAATAAACAAAATTTGAAACAAAAGAGGTGAAGTAACAACTGACCTCCCAGAAAAACAAAGGATAGTTAAAAAATACTATGAACAACTATATTCCAACAAGTTGGACAACCTGGACAAAATGTACATATTCCTAGAAAAATATGATTTTCCAAATCTCAATTAGAAAGAATCAGCAAACCTGAATAGGTCGATAACCACTGATGAAATTGAAGCAATAATAATTTTAAAAAAAACCTCCCAGTAAACAAAAGCCCTGATCTGGATGGTTTCACAGGTGAGTTTTACTAAATAGTTAAAGAACTAAAACCTATCCTCCTCAAACTATTCCAAAAATTCCAAGAGGAAGGAATAGTTCCAAGCTCTTTTTATGACCAGCATTATCCTAATTCCAAAACCAGATAAAGATACTACAAAAAAAAAAAGAGAATTACAGGCCAATATCTCTGATGAACATAGATGCTAAAATCCTCAATGGAATATTAGCAAATTGAACCCAGCAATACATTAAAAAGATCAGACACCATGATCAAGTGGGATTTATTTGAGGGATGTAAGGCTGGTACTATATTCACAGATCAATAAATGTGATACATCACATAAACAAATTGGAAGACAAAAATCACATGATCATATCAATTGATGCAGAAAAGGCATTTGACAAAATCCAAACCCTTTTTTTTTGGATAAAAACTTTCAGCAAATTGGGAATACAGGGATCATATATCAACATAATGAAGGCCATATATGACAAACCTACAGCTAATATCATACTCGATGGGAAAAAACTAAAACTATTTCCCCTAAGAACAGGAAGAAGACAAGAATGTTCACTTTCACCACTCTTATTCAACATAATGCTGTAAGTCCTAGCCACAGCAATCAGACAAGAAGAAGAAATAAAAGGCATCCAAATTGGAAAGGAGGAAGTAAAACTGTCATTATTCACAGATGACATGATATTGTACATAGAAAACCCTAAAGACTCCACCAAAAAACTACTAGATTTAATAAATGAATTTTGCAACATATCAGGATACAAATTTAACACCCAGAAATTTTTATACACCAATAATGAACTCTCAGAAAGAGAAACGAATAAAAGGAATAAAAACAATCCCATTTACCATTGCAACAACAAAAAAATAAGATACTTAAGAATAAATTTAACCAAGGAAGTAAAAGACCTGTACTTAGAAAATTATAGGATATTGAAAGAAAGAGAGAGGAAGATATAAATAAATGGATGTATATACCGTGTTCATGGATTGGTAGAGTGAACATCATTAAAATGTCCATACTACCCAACAAATCTATAAATTCAATGCAATCCATATTTAAATACCAATGGCATATTTCACAGATCTAGAACAAACACTCCAAAAATTTATATGTGAGGAGATATAAGAGGGCTAGATAGTCAGGGATGGGACTATGTGAAGGGAAGAAAAATGGGTAAGTCCTATAATATCAGGCCGTGGAAGATGTGGACAGGATGCAGCTTGCTGATTGTGCCATTCTAAGAAAAAATGCACAGAGAAAAACCAAGTAACCTAGAACTGAACCCAGCTGGTGGGATGCTAAGGCAACCCAGCTGGGCGGGAAGGAAGCACAACTGGGAAACGTGAGCTTTAAAATATATGAATGCTGCTAAGGCAGATTTCTTTGAAAGAACCAATCAGAAGACAGCAGGGTATATATCTGCCCCTACCAGTGGTTCTCAACCTTCCTAATGCCACGACCCTTTAATACAGTTCCTCATGTTGTGGTGACCCCCAACCATAAAATTATTTTTGTTGCTACTTCATAACTGTAATTTTGCTATTGTTATGAATCATAATGTAAATATCTGATATGCAGGATGTATTTTCAGGGGTCGTGACCCACAGGTTGAGAACCGCTGCGACAGAGAGCTTCCACAGCAACCCATTTGGGTTCCTCCCCGCTATCTCTCAACAAACTTTGCTTTTACTTACCTCTTTGTCTGTGAACTCATTCTTTGATTTTGCAAGACAACGAACTCAGAACTGAACCAAAAATTGGTATCATATGGAACCAAAAAAGACCCCAAATAGTCACAGCAATCTTGAGAAAGAAGAACAAAGTTGGAGGGATCACAATACCAGATATCAAGTTATACTACAAAGTCACTGTAATTAAAACAGCCTGGTACTGGCACAAGAACAGGCATATAGATCAATGGGACAGAACAGAGATCCCAGAAATCGACCAAAGCCAATTAATATTTGACAAATGAGGCAAGAACATATAATGGAGTAAAGACAGTCTCTTCAATAAATAGTGTTGGGAAAATTGGACATATACATGAAAAAAAAAGTGAAATTAGACCACCAACTTACAGCATACACAAGAATAAACTCAAAATGGATAAAAAAAACTTAAATGTAAGTCGTGAAACCATACAAATCTTAGAAGAATGGCTATCATCACCAAATCAATAAATAACAAGTGTTTGCGAGGATGTGAAGAAAAGGGAATCCTCGTACAGTGCTGGTGGGAATGCAGACTGGTGCAGCCACTGTGGAAAACAATATAGGGTTTCCTTAAAAAATTAAAAATGGAACTCCCATTTGACCCAGTGATCCTAGTTCTAAGAATATATCTAGTAAACCCGGAACACCAATCAGAAAGAAAATATGTACCCCTATGTTCATAGCAGCACAATTTACAATTGCTAAGATTTGGAAACAGCCCAAGTGCCCATCAGCAAATGAGTGGATAAAAAAGCTGTGGTACATTTACACAATGGAATACTACACAACTGTAAAAAAGAAGGAACTCTTACCATTTATAACAGCATGGATGGACCTGGAGAGTATTATGCTAAGCAAAACAAGCCAGTCATAAAAAGATAAGTATCACATGATGTCAGTCACATGTGGAATCTAATGAACAAAATAGATCCAGAGACACAGAAACATGGAACAGACACACTAATGAACTGCAGAGGGAAGGCAGGGGTGGGGAGTGGTGGGAAGGGGTGAAGAGATTAACCAGGGAACTTATATACATATATGCATAGCCCATGGGCACAGACAATAGTGTGGTGAAGGCCTGGGAGGGGCGGGTGTGGGGTGGAGGGGGTCAATGGGAAATTGTAATACTTTCAACAATAAAGATACATTTAAAAACACACATACATACAAAAAAGAAAGAAACAAAATAGAGTCTCCTAATCTCATATCTTTGGTGTCTGAAAGAGTAATAAAGGACTTATTTTTCTACACACTTAAAAAAAATCATACACGATGATCAAGTGTGATTTATCCCTGGAATGCAAAGTTGGTTCAATATCCACAAATCTATTAACATACACATGAACAAAATGACAAAAACCATATAATATCAATAGATGTAGAAAAAGCATTTGACAAAATCCAGCATCCACTTATGATAAAAACTCCGAGCTGATTGGCAATAAAGGGAACATACCTTAACATAATAAAGGCCATATATGACAAACCCACAGGTAACATCATACTCAATGGGGAAAAGCTAAAAGTGTTATCCTTAAGTACAGGAATAAAACAAGATTGTCCAATTTCACCACTTTTATTTAAGAGTATTGGAAGTTCTAGCCAGAGCAATCAGACAAGAAAAAGAAATAAAAGGCATCCAAATTGGAAAGGAAGAAGTAAAACTATCATTATTTGCAGACAGTGTGATACTACTGGTAGAGCACCCCAAAAATTCCACCAAAAAACTATTAAAAGTGATAAATGAATTCAGTAATGTAACAGGATACAAAATTAATATTCAGAAGTTAATTACATTTTTATACACCAATAATAAACTATCAGAAAAAGAAATTAAGAAAACAATACCATTTACAATTTCATCAAAAATATAAAATACCTAGGAATAAATTTAACCAAGGAGGTAAAAGACCTGTCCTCAGAAAATTATAAGATATTTAAGAAAGCAACTGAAGAAGATACAAATAAGTGGAAGCATATACTGTACTCATGGATAAAAAGAATAAAAATCGCTAAAATGTCCACACTACCCAAAGCAATCTATAAATTCAATGCAATCCCAATCAAAATCCCAATCTACAACAAATAATCCTAAAATTTAGATGGAATCACAAAGGACCCTGAATAGGACCATGATTCTCTCTCATCATTGATGTTTCTATCTCTCTCCCTCCCCCTTCCTCTCTGAAATCAATAAAAAAATATATATATATATTTTAAAATGTATAAAGAACTTATATAACTCAACAACAGAAAAATACACTATCCAAATAAAAAATGTATAGAGGATCTAAATAAGCATTTCTCCAAAGAGGACATACAAATGGCCAAAAGATATATGAAAAGATGTTCAACATCACTAATCAAGAGAGAAATGCAAATTAAAACCGCCATGAGAGATTACCTCACACTTGTCAGAATGACTATGCTCAACAAATCCACAAACAGCAAGTATTGGTAAGGATGTGGAGAAGAGGGAACTCTGGTTCTCTGTTGGTGGGATTGCAAATTGGTTGCAGCCACTAAGGAAAACAGTGTGGAGGCTACTCATAAAACTAAAACTAGAATTACCTTATAACCCAGCAATTCCATTTTGGGGAATATATCCAAAGAAATCCAAAACACTAATTTGAAAAGTTATATACCTCCCTACATTCATTGCAGCATTATTTGCAATAGCCAAGATATGGAAGCAACCCAAGTGCCCATCAATAGGTGATTGGATAAAGAAGATAGATTATATGTAAAGGGATATTGGTCACTTAAAAAAATGTTACCATTTTGTCACAAATGTTATCATAGATGGACCATGAGGGTATTATGCTAAGTTTCTGAAATAAATCAGACAGAAAAAGACAAATATTGTATGATTTCACTTATATGTGGAATCTAAAGAACAAAATAAATGAACAAACAAAACAAACAGATTTATAGATACAGTGAACAAATGAGAGAGGGGCAGGGGAGATGGATGCAAAAGGTGAAGGGAATAAGAAGTTACAAAATAGTCATGGAAATGTAAAGTACAGTTTAGGTATTATAGACAATAATATTGTAATAACTATGTATGATGTCAGCTAGGTGAGTACTAGAATTATCAGGAAGATCGCTTATTGAATTATATAATTGTCTAACCATTATACTGTGCACCTGAAACAAATACAAAATTTTAAAAAATATAAAGTTTGATATAATGAATATTTGACTCATCAAATTGCTAAAAGCCTTAGAAAAGCAATTTTATACTTCTGCTATTAAATATCCTCTTTTTAGATGCTTGAATACCCACTTGGAGTATTGTGTAATTTAGCTGTCTACTGTGATCTTTCCTCCCTAGTTTTAGAAATAAATGACTTCCCTCACAGGTATTACTCCCCCTTCTTCTAGTATTTTCCACTATTATCTTTTTCTAATGTATTCAGTATTTGTGGAATTATATAATCTATCTCTGGTATACAAGGCAATCATTAACTTTAAATTGGAATGATGATTTAAGTTCTGTTTAACTGTCAAAAATAAATAAACTAACAAGCCAAAAAAAAAGAAAAAGAAGAAGAAAGAAAATCCTTCAGACAGAAGGAATATGATACCAGACAAAAACTTTCATCTATATAAAAAAAATAAGAGTGTGCTGGAAATGGCATTTATGAAGATAAAATTCATTTTTAAATTTTTAAATGCTTTAAGTATAATTGATGGTCTAAAGCAAAATAGTAATAATGCATTATGTGTTTATAGCCTATATAAAGTGTATGACAACAATCAGAAAAAGAATGGGAAGAATAAGTGGGAGTGTATTATTATAAGATCCTTATACTACATATGAAGCAAACTAAATTATTTGAAGGCAGATTGAGAGTAATTTGATGTATATTGAAAACTCTAAGACAATCACTAAAAAGCATTTTAAGGTATAAACAATTATAAATAGTAAAACAATAGTGCAGTTTAAGTAAATCATTTTAAAAATTCAATTAATCCAAAAGAATACAGAAAAAAACAATTTTAACAAAAAAAATGATCAAATAAATATAAAACTAGCAAGATGTGGGCAAAGGACCTAAATAGACACTTTCTGAAAGAGGACATTCAGAAAGCCAAAAGACAAATGAAAACATGCTCAAAGTCACTAATCATCCAAGAGATGCAAATCAAAACAACAATGAGGTACCATCTACACCTGTCAGAATAGCTATCATCAACAAATCAAGAAACTACAAGTGCTGGAGAAGATGAGGAGAAAAAGGAACCCTCCTTCACTGCTGGTGGGAATGCAGACTGGTGCAGCCACTGTGGAAAATAGTATGGCGTTTCCTCAAAAAACTAAAAATGGAACGGCCATTTGACCCAGTGATCCCACTTCTAGGAATATATCCCAAGAAAATAGAAACACCAATCAGAAAGGATATATGCACCCGTATTTCATAGCAGCACAATTTACAATAGCTAAGATTTGGAAACAGCCTAAATGCCTATCAGCAGATGATTGGATTAGAGAATTGTGGTACATCTACACAATGGAATACTACGCTGCTGTAAAAAAAAGAAGGAATTCTTACCATTTGCAACAGCATGGATGGAACTGGACAGCATTATGCTAAGTGAAGTAAGCCAATCAGTGAAAGACAAATACCACATGACCTCACTCATTTGTGGAATATAAAGAACATTATAAACTGTTGAACAAAAATAGATAGAGGCAAAGAAGCATCGAACAGACTGTCAAATTACAGCGGGAAGGTAGGGGAGGGTGGAGGTGGGGGTAAGAGATCAACCGTAGGACTTGTATGCATGCATATAAGCATAACCAATAGACACAGACACTAGGGGGCTGAGGACATGTGCTGGGGGGGTGGGAGCGGCTGGGGGGAGGTCAATGGGGGGAAAAGGAGACAAATGTAATTTTTTAACCAATAAAGAATGAAAAACAAATTAGCCTGTTATATTTGCTCATTTAACTCCTAGCCTTGGTAGGGCTAGACCAAATGATTTCACAGGCCTTATACAGCCTGAGGGCCGGATGTTCTAGAGACGGTCCTCATCTCTGGTGGCCTTTAAAGTCTGACTGGACTTTTCTCACCTATGGCCAGACCTTATAAGGCTCAGCTGTAAGTTCCTCACCCCTGGCTAGAATTTCAGTGCTCAAAAACTCAATCAAAACAACAATGAGGTACCATCTCACACCTGTCAGAATGGCTATCATCAACAAATCAACAAATGACAAGTGCTGGTGAGGATGCAGAGAAAAAGGAACCCTCTTACACTGCTGTTGAGAATGCAGACAGGTGCAGCCACTGTGGGAAATGGTATGGTGTTTCCTCCAAAAATTAAAAATGGAACTCCCATTTGACCCAGTAATCCCACTTCTAGGAATATATCCCAAGAAAACAGGAACACCAATCAGAAAGGATATATGCACCCCTATGTTCATAGCAGCACAATTCACCATAGCTAAGATCTGGAAACAGCCTAAGTCCCCATCAGCAGATGAGTGGATCAGAAAATTGTGGTACATATACACAATGGAATACTATGCTGCTGTAAAAAAGAAGGAATTCTTACCATTTGCAACAGCATGGATGGAACTGGAGAGCATTATGCTAAGCGAAATAAGCCAGTCAGGGAAAGATAAATATCACATGATTTCATTCATTTGTGGAATATAATGAACAACATAAACTGATAAACAAAAATAGATCCAGAGACAGAGAAGCATCAAACAGAGCTTCAAAATCTCAGAGGGAAGGTAGGGGAGGGTGGAGGTGGGGGTAAGAGATCAACCATAGGACTTGTATGCATGCATATAAGCATAACCAATAGACACAGACACTAGGGGGCTGAGGGCATGTGCTGGGGGGGTGGGAGCGGCTGGGGAGAGGTCAATGGGGAGAAAAGGAGACATATGTAAATACTTTAAACAATAAAGAATTCAAGTTAAAAAAACAAAAAAGATCAAATAAGTATAAAACTAGCAAGATGACAGATCTTAATCTAACCACTTAATGATTACACTAAATATAAATAATAATATATCAGTTAAAAGAGAGATTTTGAGATTGGGTTAAAAAAGTATGACCCAACTATATTTTGTTTAAAAGAAACTTTAAATATCTACACTAATAAAAGAGAAACATGGTAATTGGCGTACGACCGCTACTCTTGAAGCATCAAACAGAGCTTCAAAATCTCAGAGGGAAGGTAGGGGAGGGTGGAGGTGGGGGTAAGAGATCAACCATAGGACTTGTATGCATGCATATAAGCATAACCAATAGACACAGACACTAGGGGGCTGAGGACATGTGCTGGGGGGGTGGGAGCGGCTGGGGAGAGGTCAATGGGGAGAAAAGGAGACATATGTAAATACTTTAAACAATAAAGAATTCAAGTTAAAAAAACAAAAAAGATCAAATAAGTATAAAACTAGCAAGATGACAGATCTTAATCTAACCACTTAATGATTACACTAAATATAAATAATAATATATCAGTTAAAAGAGAGATTTTGAGATTGGGTTAAAAAAGTATGACCCAACTATATTTTGTTTAAAAGAAACTTTAAATATAAATATATAAACAGCTTAAAAGTAAAAGGATGGAAGAAATTATACCTTGTGAACATTAATCAAAAGAAAACTGTATTTGTACACAACAGACACTTCTCCCAAGAAGACATACAAATGGCCAATAGATACATGAAAAAATGCTTGACTTCACAGCTATTAAGGAAATGCAAATCAAAACTACAATGAGATACCACCTCACACCTATGAGAATGGCTATTATCTACAAGACAACAAATAACAAGTGTTGGAGAGGTTGTGGAGAAAAAGGAATTCTCCTTCATTGTTGGTAGGAATGTAAACTGGTACAGCCACTATGGAAAACAGTATGGAGGCTCCTTAAAAAATTAAGAATAGAGTTACAATATGACCCAGCAATCCCTTTTCTGGGTATCTACCAAAAATTTTGAAAACATTTATTCTCAAAGACATATGCACCCCTATGTTCACTGCAGAATTATTCATAGTGGCCAAGACATGGAAATAACCAAAGTGCCCTTCGATAAATGATTTGATAAAGAAGCCTGGCCAGTGTTGCTCAGTGGTTGAGCATCGACCCATGAACCAGGAGGTCACGACTGGATTCCCGGATAGGGCACATGCCCAAGCTGTGGGCTCCATCCCTGGTGGGGGGTGTTCAGGAGGCAGCCAATCGGTGACTCTCTCTCATCATTGATATTTCTATCTCTATTTCTCCCTCTCTTTTCCTTTCTCTGAAATCAATAAAAACTGTTTTTTTAAAGAAAAAGATGTGGTACCTATGTACAATGGAATTCTGTTCAGCCATAAAAAAAGATAAAATACTGCAATTTACAACAACATAGATGGACCTTGAGAATATCATGCTAAGTGAAATACTTCAGTCAGAAAAAGATAAGAACCATCTGATTTCACTTTATGTGGAATATAAAATGGAAACTCATACTCATAGACACAGACAACAGGATGATGGTTTCCTGAGGGAAAAACAGTGGGGGGATAGTAAAGGGTAAAGTGGGTCAAATATATGGTAACAGAAGATGATTTGACTTTGGGTGGATGGCACACAATGCAGCATACAGATGATGCATTATAGAGTTATACACTTGAAACCTATATAATCTTATTGACGAATGTCTCCCCAATAAATTTAATTTTAAAAAGATTTTAAGAAATAAAAAAACTGGAGCATCTATATTAACATCAGACAAGACTGGTAGATTGCAGAACAAGGAATATTATCTGTGATAAAGAAGGACATTACATAATGATAAAAGGGTGAACTCAGCAAAGAGCTTTAAGCTTTAACAATCCTGAATGGGGATATACCTAACACCAGAGCTTCAAAATACATAAAAAACACTCCCAGAACAGTTATTATTGACTGATAAATGCAAAGTTCTCTTCCAAGCACATATGCAATCACTGCCAGATAGAATAATTGAATAGTTCCCTATAAAAGATTATCCTAAGCTCCTTCTCTATCAGCACCCATCCAACCCCAAGACTCAACGGCTGTAGTGGTCGGCAAACTCATTAGTCAACAAAGCCAAATATCAACAGTACAACGATTGAAATTTCTTTTGAGAGCCAAATTTTTTAAACTTAAACTATATAGGTAGGTACATTGTTATTAACTTAATTAGGGTACTCCTAAGGCTTAGGAAGAGCCACACTCAAGGGGCCAAAGAGCCGCATGTGGCTCGCGAGCCGCAGTTTGCCGACCACGGGCTTAGGGAACTAGTCATGCCAACAATGGGCTCCAAAGCATTCTCTGCATAAAGATCTCTCTTCATCCTTTATGAGCAGTCTCACAATACAGTCAAAGGAACACAAAGCACTACAAAAAAAAAAGGAGCGTGTGTACGACAGATACATTCTCAGGTGAGCCAAGTGGCGCAATCTTTGGAATGAGTCATGGAATATGAGTTCTTTACAGCAATTAGAAGTCTCTTGGATTACACAAGAGTAGGAATATTACAAACCAGTATCCTGGACCAACATAAACTGAGGTGTGGTAATTATGTTCCATCCAGAGGTTCAACTGAACACAATATTGGTTCTGTGCCTCCCGAATCACACTACAGCTCCTCAAATGGCAGAACAAGGAGCCGGCTTTGGCCTCAAGCTTCAGAGCTGTTCAGACACTAAGCCCCCAGCACTTCCATAGCTTTGGGAACATGATATTAAAGTCTCTCAAGTTAAAGTATTGTGATTTATTTTTGAAAAATCTACTGGTAATTCCACTACTGTGAAATCTAAATTGAAAATTAAGTCAATGTATAGTTTATCCTTCTCTTGCGCTCACATTTAAGACCACTAAAGGAAGATATAACAAAAGCTAAGTCCTTATGCTATTCTTTTTAAACTCTTCTATACTTTACATAAATATGACTTATTTAAATACATAAAGTCATTTGTCAAACTAAAAATTTCATTAGTGGGGGCCAGGAAAAAACAAAGTTTTGATAAAAGCATGAATCTTAATGTCAAAAATCTCATTTTGAAATGTCTTGTCTTTTTCCTTTGAAACGTAAAATCGTGGCTTGGAGGATAATCAACAATTAAAAAATAAATATTTAAGCTAAGTTTTATGCCTTTTTATTTCTAAATCAAATTTCAAACATGAAATAGGAAATCACTCAAATAAAGCAATTAACAAATTTAATCAGGCAAATTTTTTAAAATGCCTTAAGTAACCCTACCTATTCCCTGCAGATTTCTGCTAATAACTTTGAGGAAAATACTTGGAAAAATGGAAACTCATTAGATAACTGTAGTTCATGTTTTAGAAATAAAAAGCAAGATTACCAATATTCCAAAAATCTTACTTCATAAATGAAAGGCTGTTGTTTTGTCCGTACATGTGTTCACACTACATAACAAACCTGTTCGGCCAGGACAAATGTCTTTCTGGCCACTCTAGAGAATATTAATTCTAAATGAGAAAAATTTGTCTGGAATAGGGAAAGGGAGATTTGTTTCCACCCCGAACACTCTCTGAAGTAATACAGCCTCTGAAATATTCACATCTGCAAGACATTTTGCTCAAGAGACTAAGGTAACTAAACAAAGAATGCTTATAGACAAATGAGTAGCTACAAGTACCAGTAGGAGCAAAGGTACCTGGATAAGAAGTTCAGAACTTCCATGCACAGACTTTCCATGCAGAATCACTCATACTGAATCAATTGTGCTTATGCCTGGGCCAATTGACTCCAAAGTGAGTTACATGTCTTTAAGAGTGCTGAACAGCACAAGATGAACCAGCAAAGTAAAAAGTATCAATTTAAGAGCTTTATACTGTAAAATACCTGAATTAACAGGTGATTGTATAAGAAGCAGTATGTATAGTGGAAAAGGGAAGTCTCAAGCTAGTCTAACCACAAGTGGTGGTTAAGCCACTTAGCCACCACTGATGTTAAGCAAATTATTTAACCTTTCTGTGCCTCCATTTCTTCACCTATAAAATTGACAACATAATAAACCTAACTCATAGGGTTATGTGAATTAAATGGGTTAACATTCATAAAGCACTTAGGACAGCAATCACTATATCAATGTGAGTTTTTTTTTAATGCTAGATGGTCACAAACACTATGTCAGATATCGTAAAGGAATCCTGAAGGAAGAGTAGGAGTTCTACTAGGTGAAAGGGTTTACTGGTTCATTCATTTTCAGAGAATTATAGAGTATTAAAGCATGCAACAGTCTGCTCATATGAAATTTTTAAATTATATTTTCTAATTTTAGGTAAACTATCTCACAAGGTAGACAAGTGGCTTAAGAAGATTCTGGCAAAGAAGTAAAAATAATACTATTATTGCAAGCACCTGAAAATAAGAACAAAATGACAGAGATAATTACTCCTATTCTTGGTTAAAAGCTATTGTTCAGTCATTATGAAGGAAAAGCAATAACATCTAATCAGAGACACAAGATGGCCAAAAATTTCAAATTATCAAGAAACTGTTAACTATACATTATTTTTATTAGCCCCTCCCCCAAAAATACTATGTAAATATGAATTTATACCCTTTCTCATTAATTCTAACTTTGCCCTAAATATATTTTGTGCCTTGAGATACAGGGCCCATACTCCCTGGCAAAAAACTTTGAGGCAGATGTGTTCAGAATTTAGAACTTCTCAATTTAGATTTTTGTAAGTTACTCTAGTGCCTGTGTCATATATTACTAACACTCCCCTAGCAGGATCTGGGGCAGCATCTCATAATCACACATATTAATAGTTCTGCAGAGAAAAATATAAACTTTCACACTAAGTAGGATAAATGAAGATAATAAATCATTTTTGGCAACATCTATTATATATTTGCTGTAAATTGTTATTTACATAGTATCTTAAGGTCCTAAGACATATTTGCACAAAGAGACATACATATAAAATACATTATTATTCCATTTTCAAAAGGAACAAATAAGAAATTCAGTAGAGTCAGTGGCTCACATAAGTCACCATAAGTTCAAAGGGGTCCCTGAATAATGCCATTATTCAAAAAAGACAGTCTTGCCATGGCCTGTGTGGTTAAGTGGTTAGAGTGTCAGCCCATGTATGGAAGGGTCACAGGTTCAATCCCTGGCCCTGCTCAGGGCACATGTGGGAGGCAACCAATCAATGTATCTCTCTCACATTTAGGTCTTTCTCTTTCTTTTCCTCCCTCCTTTGTTTGTTCCCTCCCTCCCTTCTTTCTACTCTCTCTAAAAATCAATAGAAAAAATATTCTCCAGAGTCATAGCCACAGTGATCAGACAGGAATAAAAATAAATAAAAGGCATCCAAATTGGAAAGGAGGAAGTAAAACTGTCATTATTCACAGATGACATGATATTGTACATAGAAAACCCTAAAGACTCCACCAAAAAACTACTAGATTTAATAAATGAATTTGGCAATGAAGCAGGATACAAAATTAACACCCAGAAATCGATGGCATTTTTATACACCAACTAGAGGCCCAGTGCAAGAATTCGTGCATGGGTGGGGTCTCTCGGGGTGGTCTGCGGGGATCAGGCCCCAGTTCATGCCCCCAGCCTCACAGCCCCACAGCCCCGCCAACCCGCCTGGCACCCTGCCGTGGCCTGGCACTGCCCTCTCACCTGCTCCACCATCCTGCCAGCGGGGCAATAGGCGGGGCAATTGGGCCCCCACTCACACCCGTCTTGGCCTGGTGACACCTGCTCACCTGCTCCACCATCGCACCGGCTTCCCTCTAGCACCCGGGACCGGGGCTTCCCTCCAGCCACTGGCAGGCACCTGGGACCCAGGCTTCCCTCCAGACGCCAGCAGGCACCCGGGACCCAGGCAGCCCCAGCTTCGTCTGGAAGGTCGTCCAAAAGGACGTCCAGTCTAGTTAGCATATTTCTCTTTTATTAGTGTAGATAATGAACTCTCAGAAAGAAAAACTTTTTTAAAATCACATTTACCATTGCAACAAAAAAATTAAGATACTTAGGAATAAACTTAACCAAGCAAGAAAAAGACCTGTATTAGGTAAACTACAGGAAGTTAAAAAAGAGATAGAAGAAGATATAAACAAATGGCTGAATATACCGTGTTCATGGATTGGTAGAATTAAAATGGCCATACTACCCAAAGCAATTATAGATTCAATGAAATCCCTATTAAAATGTCAATGGCATATTTCACAGAGCTAGAACAAATACTCCAAAAATTTATATGAAACCAAAAAAGACCCCAAATAGTTGCAGCAATCTTCAGAAAGAAGAATAAAGAGGGAGGGATCACAATACCAGATATCAAGTTATACTACAAAGCCACTATAATCAAAATAGCCTGGTACTGGCACAGGAACAGGCATATAGATCAATGGAACAGAACA
>NW_005369062.1:1781981-1791892 GCF_000412655.1 Myotis brandtii | reverse complement strand
GTGCTCAATTAATATTTGACAAAGGAGGCAAGAGCATATAATGGAGTAAAGACAGTCTCTTCAATAAATGGTGTTGGGAAAACTGGACAGATATATGCAAAACAATGAAACTAGACCACCAATGTACAGCATACACAAGAATGCACTCTAAATGAATAAAAGACTTAAATATAAGTCATGAAACCATAAAAATCTTAGAAGAAAACATAGGCAGCAAAATCTCAGATATCTTTCACAGCAATATGTTTGCCAATATATCTCCTAGGGCCGTGGTCGGCAAACTGCAGCTCGCGAACCACATTTGGCTCTTTGGCCCCTTGAGTGTGGCTCTTCCTAAGCCTTAGGAGTATCCTAATTAAGTTAATAACAATGTACCTACCTATATAGTTTAAGTTTAAAAAATTTGGCTCTCAAAAGAAATTTCAATGGTTGTACTGTTGATACTTGGCTCTGTTGACTAATAAGTTTGTCGACCACTGTCCTAGGGCAAAGAAAACTAAGGAGAAAATAAACAAATGGGACTACATCAAAATAAAAAAATTCTGCACAGCAAAAGAAACCATCAAACAAAATAACAAGGGAGCCCACTGTAGGGAGAACATATTTGCCAATGATACATCTGATAAGGGGTTAATTTCCAAAATATATAAGGAACTCATACAACTTAACAAAAGGAAGACAAACAATCCAATTAAAAATGGACAAAAGACCTAAATAGACACTTTTCCAAGGTGGACATACAGATGGCCAAGAGAGCCCCAGCTGGTTTGGCTCGGTAGATAGAGAGTTGGCCTGCGGACTGAAGGGTCCCAGGTTCGATTCTGGCCAAGAGCACATGACCAAGTTGTGGGCTTGATCCCCAGTGGGATGTGTGCAGGAGGCAGCTGATCATTGATTCTCTCATCACTGATGTTTCTATCTCTCTCTCCTTCTCCCTTCCTCTCTGAAATCAATAAAAATACATGTTTAAAAAAAATAAAAATAAAAAAGAGATATATGAAAAAATGCTCAAAGTCACTAATCATCAGAGAGATGCAAATTAAAATGACAATGAGGTATCACCTCACATGTGTCAGAATAGCTACTTTCGGCAAATCAACAAATGACAAGTGCTGGCGAGGATATGGAGAAAAGGGAGCCCTGGTACACTGCTGGTGGAAATGCAGACTGGTGCAGCCACTATGGAAACAGTATGGTGTTTCCTTAAAAAATTAACACTCTTCCTAAGAAAGGAAATATGAAAACCTCTCTGGTGAGAAATTACATCAACTACAGCCTTTATGGTTCTTTCAACTAGAGTCTGTATGGTTCTTTACAGTATTTTTGTCCCACACATAATCAACAATTTCTAGACAGAGAACAGACCCATGAATGATCTAGATATTGGGATTAACAGACAAGGTTATTAAAAATCCATCAACAGCAGTAAGGTAGTATTTCACCAGTGCAACAGTAAGCAAACTGAGCATAGGGATTGAATCTATACTCCAGAAACAAACCTACAGATATTTTGACACCTGCATTATGACCAAGCTGACCTGGAAAGTACACTAGATGAAAACAGCTTTCTAATAACGATGCTGGGTTATTAATTACATGTTCATATGAGGGACAAGTGTACTTTGACTCCCCACTTCACAACACATATAAAAATCAATTCCATATAGGCTGTAGATCTATATGTGACTGATGAAATAGCAAAGCTTTTAGTAAGAAATGTAAGAAGTTATCTTTGTGACTTGAAATAGGCAGAGACTGTTTAAAATACTTAACTCAGGATGCACTGAAATAAAGAAAATAGTTGACAAAGAAGAGTATGTTAAAATTAAGAACATCTGTATATCAAAAGATGCCACTATATATGCATAACCCATGGACAAGGACAATTAGGTGGTGAAAGCCTGGGGCAGGACAATTATGGGGTTAATGGGAGGGGAGGGGACATATGTAATACTTTCAACAATAAAAATTTTAAAAATAAATTTTAAAAAAAGAGAAAAATATCCTTGAGTTAGGATCAACAACAACAACAAAAAAGGCAGTCTTTACTGTTGAGAGCTGTCAATTGAAATGGAAAATTATTATAAGAGAACTTGATTCAATCATATATTTTTATACTAAAAACATAGGAAGACATGGAGATTCCTATCACTAGCATAAGTTTTACTGATCAGCTGGAGTCAGAGCCACTGTTGGGGTCTCCGGGATCATTTAGCCCCTCCAGGTACTGCTTCCAGTTGTATCTGGTGGCTACTGCCCCACAGGGGAGCCCCTGACCACCCTCAGTGTGGATGCTAAGAGAACCACTTCCTATTCTGCCTCTTCCCAGTGTCTGCCCCCCACCCACATACACACACCTTGCTGTGGGGGAAAACCCAGTCTTTAGACATTGAGTGGAAGAATCTGGGGGAAACTCAGCAGCTGGGAGAACCATCCAGGTAGACTTCCGATGCCTTTCATCAAATGGCCCAAATGTCTTTACTCCCCTTGGTTTGTTTCCATTAAATTCAGTCAACTAGAATTTTTTTTCTCTTAACAAGTAACTTCTGAAAAGGCAAGCATATCCTGAGTTATTTTCAATGAGTTTAACACAATTGTTTTCCTACTAATGTGAGACTAGCCACATCTGAGTTCAATTTTTATTTTAAGAAACATGTATTAAGCACCTGTTAATGTGCCAGGCATACTAAGTGAGCCAAATAAAGATCATAAATAGCTTCATAGCAGCACAGGTTGGCTTTTGCCACCAAATGAGCATCCCTAATTGGGAGGGGGGAGGGGGAGCACGTCAGGGGAAGAAAGACCTTGAACAAGCAATAACAGAAATGATAATGCTATGAGAAACATCCCAAGAATGGTGTGCCAGCTTATAGCACGGCAATTTAACTAGTCTGGGTTGAGAAGGAGTAACCCAACTGGAGACTTGGGGGATGGGTTAATTTTAATCAGGTTAAGGTGGGGTGAGGTTGTCCCAGGCTCCAGCCCAGAGTGACAGTAGGGTGGGCAGTCTGGCCATGAGGAGCCTGTCAAGCCCAGTGACTGACAGATTTTAAGCAGGGAAATGCAGTGACCTGCATTTTAAACAACCCCTCTGGCTACAGTGAGAGAATGAAGTGGATGGGGGGAACCATTTTGAAATCTGTTGCAGGAATGCAGATAAGGGATGATGGAGGCTTAAACCAACTGGTGTCAGTGAAACTAGGGAGGCTCAGAGATTCAGAAGTTCTTTGAGGAGGCAACATCTACTGGACACAGTGAATTATTTATAGGAAGGTGAAGAGAAAGACTCCTGGGTTTTCGCGTTGAACAAGGGATGGATAGTGGAGTACTGTACTGAGGAGCAGGGTTGGGGGTAGGATGATGAGTCTAATTCCAGGTATGTTTCTTTTGAGGTGCCTCAGGGACATCTGAGGGGTGACAGCTATTCACAAACACCTGAATGTAGGGGAGAGATGACAATCTGGAGTCACCAGCATCAGGATAGTAACCACCTACCATGTGTGAAGAGTAAGAAATGCAGACACTCTACTACAAGAAGTAGAAGTCTGACACTTAAGGGATGAGATGAGGTGGTGGAAGCCGCAGGCAAAGGAGACCATAAAGGACAGCCAGAAAACAGGAGGTAAAAAGCAAGTGTAACATCACAGACTCAAGGTCAATGAAGATACAAACTAAAAAACATCTAGGAATTTTGGGACCCAGAAATCATCCACTGGCTACTTTAATGAGAGCATTAGGGTAGGATGATGGGTTTGGAGTGGGTTGAAAAGTGAATGTGAGGTGAGAAAATGAACCCCAAAGTATGGATGGCTTTTTTAAGAACCTGGACTATAAAAGGAAGAAGAGATTAAGAGTGTGATTTCTTGCCCAGCCAGTGTGGCTCAGAGGTTGAGCACCAACCTATGAACTAGGAGGTCACGGACCATGATTCAATTCCTGGTGAGGGCACATGCCAGGGTTGTGGGCTCAGTCCCCAGTGGAGGGTGTGCAGGAGGCAGTCAATCAATGATTCTCATCACTGATGTTTCTATCTCTCTCCCTACCTCTCTGAAATCAATATATATACAAAGAGTGTGATTTCTGAGAAAGAACCAGGTGATGAGGGGTGATTTTGTTTTGTTTTTAGATAAGAGAGTTAAGTATATTTTGGATCACTTCTCATAATGGCACTAATAAACATTAGCATTATTACATCACTAGAGGCCAGGTACATGAATTCATGCACGGGTGGAGTCCGGCCGGCCCACCCCAATCGGGGCCAATCAGGCCAGGCCAGCTGGGGGGAGGGGCCCTGCCCCCTGATCAAACTCCTGTTGAACTCCTGGTCGAGGGGACAATTTGCATATTACGCTTTTATTATATAGGAGGATATGGTAAGTCCATGACAGGTGTGATCAGAGTTCAAAGCTAAATCCCAAGATGTATTTAGTAACTTGCTGGTGTGCTCAGCTGAGCATGTCTTTTTCCTCTTAAGTCTTTCATTATAAGAATGAAACCCCTTTAGTGAACTTTCAAAGCAAGATTTCTAAAAACTTTAGAAATTTAGATAAATATATTTCAAAGCTGATGGGAATAACCAGTAAAGAAGGGACAGTTGGAGGCAGAGGAGAGAGAAGGGATAATGATTAACAAAAGGTTCCTGAAATGGGCAGAGAGGCAGGGCTCCACAGTGGAGGGGAGGATTGACTTTGCACAGGAGAATGACACTTCTCCCCAATGAAAGCAGGATGTGGAGAGGATAGGGCTGATAGCCTCACAGAGATTTTGGTGGGAGGGTGAGGGAGCTCGCACCTCAGGCTTCCAGCTGCTTGGTATGGTAGGCAAAGTCAGCTCTGAGAGTTAACTAGGGGCAGAGGTGAGGTTTGAGGGAAGCGAGGAGAGGAGGTCGAAAGAGCAGTTGTGGAGAACTGAAGCAGAACCCACCACGGTGCCTTGCTGGGTACATTGGTGGGCCTAGCATGATCCCCCATACTGGCCTGGTGCTATCTTCTTGTGCAGCTTCAGTGCAATGGGTAGCCTGCAGTTAGCTGGATCCATGCAGCGCTGGGCTGTGGCCTAGCAGGTGCATCAGAAGGACAACAAGGTAGAGTTTAGGGTGTGGGTAGGAGAGTTATTGATGAGATGGGCTACGTAATCTGGGCTGCATAGAGAGGTAAATGCAAGCAGGGAAGTGGCCAGTGGGTGGGATGACAGTCAAAAGAAAGGGACTTCCTCTAAGGAGAGGAAGTGGGTGGACCCGGATGAAGACACACTTGGAGTTACAAAGATGATTGGATAGAGGTTTGGCTGTTGAGGGACATGCAGCTCCGTGGGGATGACGACAGAGCCACATGTAAGTGAACCAGACAATCTCTGTCAGGTTAACCCTCTTGCCAAGGCCACTTGCACCCAGGAAAAGGGAAAGAAATGTAAAGAGGGGCATGAGGCATGGATGGGATTGTAATAGCCCTTCTTTGTGATTAGGTAGGGCTTATGCAAATAATTCAGAATTTGAAGCTTTTAGAAATCTTGCTTTGAAAGCTCACTAAAGAGGCTTCATTCTTATAATGAAGGACTTAAGAGGAAAAAGACATGCTCAGGTGAGCAAGCTAGCAAGTTACTAAATACAGCTTGGGATTTAGCTTTTAACTCTGATCACACCTGTCATGGACTTGCCATATGATGTAATAATGCTAATGTTTATTAGTGCCATTATGAGGAGTGATCCATAAAAATGACGATATAGTTCACAGAAAATTAAGTTCACCTAAATTCAAAATAGTAATTTTGACTGCATAAAGGCATTCATTTGATTTTCAAAAATTTAAATCTCAATACCAACCTATATTTCTCTGAATTAGCATGCACTCCTTCTCCTTTGTGGAAAACTGGCTTCTGCTTGAAATGCCTAAGTCAAAGCAGTATTTATTCCTCCCCATGTCGAACAAAGTGCAATTGAACACTGTTCTCCTCTGTCCCAAAGTCAGTCTGTTTTCAGCCAGGCGAATGGTCTTTTCCCCAGGACGTCTGGGGGCCTCCTTGAAGACAGCAATCACTCCTTGGACGAAGATGCATGGTGGGGGCAGCACCATCACCTCCACCCGGGACGCACATGTGAGTTCTGGCACCATCACCAATTTGTATCCAAATTTCTGGGCCAGGTCAATCGGTCCTACGGAGGTAATGACTGAGTCTCGGCCAAACAACTTCAGCACCACGGTGACATAGGCTTCTGGCCCCACAGGTTCACAGCCAAACTCAACCCATTGACCTTGAGAGAGTTCTGTCCTCTTGCTGGTTTTTTTCTCCAGTGGTTGTTCCTGACTTGTTCTTGCCTCAGGAAGACTGTTGGTGAAGATGACATCCACCAAGATGTCAGGCTTGTCCACAGGGAACAGGCATAGTGGTTGATTGGTGAAAAGGCCCACCTGGAAGGTGCCTTCTGCTGCTTTGGATGTCCTATTCAGATCAACCTGAAAGACGGGCCATTCCACCTTCAGAAAGGCACTTTTCTCCCACCAGGGTACTGGAGTGCTGCTGTCTGTCACTCCCTGAGTCATTGTGAACCAGTAGTCGCCAGCCTCCTTGAAGTAGAAGCATTCAAACTCGAGTGTCCCCTGGGACTGGTTGGTCAGGAGGTATTTGGTGGTCACAGTCTGATTGGTGTTAGCCTCCAGCAACAGCACAGATACATTCCTCAGGGTCCCATTAGCACCATCAAAATACTGGAAATCCACAGACACTGTGGTGTTGCTTAGCGCTACATGTCCTGGCTCTCCCAAGAGGAGATATTCAGCTTCTCCAAGAACTGAAATGAAATGGTCAGAATGGGTTTTACAAAGGCATGGTTAAGCAGCACTACGGGAGACATCAAAGAAAAAAATCATTATAGACACAAGAGAAGTTTGAACTGAGCCAAGAATGATATAAAATGATGCTGAGTGCTGATTCAGGGAGGTGGGCACTATACTGTTTCAATTTTAAAATGGATCTGTTCCTTTATCTTCCTCTTCTATGGTTATGTTTAAAATAAACAGTAATACTCTGAATTCATAACATCCAACAGTATAATGTGTCTGCAATGAAAATCTATAAAGAAAGAGTAACAATTTATAGGTTCAAGATAAAAATCTAATACCTCACTTTTCTCATTTTAATCATATTCCGGTGTTCAGGTATTTGGGGGAGATGGATTTACAGTGAAGTCAGAGAAGCTTGGTTTATTTATTTTTTTAATGTGTTTTTATTGATTTTAGAGAGGAAGGAAGAGGGAGAAACTGAGAGAGAGAAACATAGATCGGTTGACTCCCATGCACACCCCAACTGGGACTGGACCCACAACCTGGGCATGTGCCCTGACCGGGAATCAAACTGGTGACCTTTCGGTGCATGGGATGGCACTCAACCAACTGAGCCACACCTGCCAAGGCAGAGAAAGCTTGGTTTAAATGGTATAATATACACTTCTCTAGGTTACTTAAAATTTCAGACCCTAAATATACTTCAAATTTATTTTTCAGGTAGTCAAGGCAAGTATTTTGTTGGACAATTTCACTGTAAAGAAACCAATGATCCTGGTTTATACGAGGCAGAAAATTTTGGACAAATAAGAAATGTTGACACTCTGTTCTCCAAGGGTCATCCAAGGAAAGAGTGAAACTTTATGAAACAACTAGGCGTGTCCTTGGCAATTTGAATGACATTATAAAACTGCTATTGCCCCAGATAGGATGAATGACCACCAGCCTGCTAGTATGCTGTTAGGATCAATCATATCTTTTAAAAAAGAGACCCATAAAAACAACTAAGTAAAGACTGTAAAAAAACATAGAACTTTGTTTCTATTTTGAACCCTATCCAAATACACATCAAAGAAGACAGAATTTGGCAATGCCACAATCAGCTGGCCATGGCTAGGGTAAGAAACCATTCTAGGTTTTAGGGACTACAGTGCCATTATGGTTTGAAAAACAATGTGTAAGTATGAATTCATTTACCTTACTATATATATACTCATATATATATAATATATACATATTATGTCATATATATGTCCAAAGGGTCTCAATGTGTTGTTTGGGCTGGTAGTCTTTAAAGCTACCCTTACATGTATTCAGTAAATGATTATTAGGATCAACACATGAATATATTGGCACACAGAAATTTTGGGGTTTTCTTTTAATTAGCTCAGTAATTCTTCCATTTCTTCTTTTTTTTAATAAAGAAACACTTATTTGTTTATTTATTTATTTATTTAAAATATATTTTTATTGATTTCAGAAAGGAAAGGGAGAGAGAGATAGAAACATCAATGATGAGAGAGACTCACTGATTGGCTGACTTCTGCATGCCCCACACTGGGGATCAAGCCCACAACCCAGGCATGTGCCCTTGACTGGAATCGAACCTGGGACCCTTCAGTCCACAGGCTAATGCTCTATCCACTGAGCCAAATCAGCTAGAGCTTCCATTTCTTATTTAAAATGGGGTGAAAGAAAAGATATAAAACTTGGATAGTCCTGAATGCTTGATGACCACTTGTTTGAAAACCTTAGTAAAATACAGTTGTGGGGTTTTTAAAAAATTATTTAGTCAAAACAGAAGTTGAAGGATACTTCCTTTCAGATGTAAACAATTCAAGGTTAAGGTTGAAAAAGGTGGCTAATTCTGCTGCAGTTTGCATGGTAGTTCATAGCAGAGCTGGTACCTTTTTGTGTATAGGTGGCTAAAGAGACTCCAGTGCTCACTGAATTAAGACTAAGAGGCATACACCACTACAATACTACGAACAACTCTACTCCAACAAACTGGACAACCTCGACAAAATGAACATATTCTTAGAAAAAGACAAGCTTCCAAAACTCAATCAGGAAGAATCAAAAAAACCTGAACAGGCAGATTACTACTGATGAAATTGAAGCAGTAATCAAACATCTTCCAGAAAACAAAAGCCCTGGTCCAGACAGCTTTACAGGGAGTTCTACCAAACATTCAAAAAAGAACTAAAATCTATCCTCCTCAGACTATTCCAAAAAATTCAAGAGGAAGGCACACTTCTAAGCTCTTTCTATGAGGCCACCATTACCCTAATTCTAAAACCAGATAAAGACAGCACAAAGAAAGAGAACTACAGGCCAATATCCTAGATGAACATAGATGCTAAAATCCTCAACAAAATTCTAGCAAATCAGATCCAGCATTACATTAGAAAGATTATACACCATGACCAAGTGGAATTTATTCCAGGGATGCAAGGATGGTACAATATCTGCAAATCAATAAATGTGATACATCACATAAACAAATTGAGAGACAAAAATCACATAATCATATCAATCAATGCAGAAAAAGCATTTGACAAAAATCTAACACCCTTTCTTGATTAAAATTCTCAGCAAAGAGGGAATAGAGGGATCATACCTCAACATAATAAAAACCTTATATGACAAACCTACAGCCAACATCATACTCAATGGGCAAAAACTAAAACCATTTCCCCACAGGAACAAGACAGGGACGCCCACTTTCACTACTCCTGTTCAACATAGTACTGAAAGTGCTAGCCATAGCGATCAGACAAGAAGAAGAAATAAAAGGCATCCAAATTGGAAAAGAATAAATAATACTGTCATTATTCACAGATGACATGATATTGTACATAGAAAACCCTAAAGAATCCATCAAAAAACTACTAGACTTAATAAATGAATTCAGCAATTTAGCAGGATATAACATTAACACCCAGAAATCTATGGCTTTTTTATATACCAATAATGAACTCTCAGAAAGAGAAACTAAATAAAACAATCCCACTTACCATTGAACCAAAAAAATTAAGATACCTAGGAATAAACTTAACTAAGGAAGTAAAAGACCTGTACTCAGAAAACTACAGGACATTGAAAAAAAGAGATAGAAGAAGACATAAACAA
>NW_005369062.1:1774243-1781482 GCF_000412655.1 Myotis brandtii | reverse complement strand
GAGAAAATAAACAAATGGGACTACATCAAAATAAAAAGCTTCTGCACAGCAAAAGAAACCATCAACAAAACAACAAGAAAGCCCACTGCATGGGAGAACATATTTGCCAATGCTATCTCAGATAAAAATTTAATCTCCAAAATTTACAGGGAGCTCATACAACTTAACAAAAGGAAGATAAACAATCCAATCAAAAAATGGCCAAAGTACCTAAATAGACACTTTTCCAACAAGAATATACAGAAGGCCAATAGACGTATGAAAACATGCTCAAAGTCACTAATCATCCGTGAAATGCAAATCAAAACAATAATGAGGTACCATCTCACACCTGTCAGAATGGCTATCATCAACAAATCAACAAACGACAAGTGCTGGCGAGGATGTGGAGAAAGAGAACCCTCCTGCACTGCTGGTGGGAATGCAGACTGGTGCAGCCACTGTGGAGAACAGTATGGAGATTGCTCAAACAATTAAATATTGAACTCCCATTCAACCCAGTAATCCCACATCTGGGAATATATCCCAAGAAACCAGAAACACCAATCAGAAAGGACATATGCACCTCTATGTTCATAGCAGCACAATTTACAATCGCTAAGATTTGGAAACAGCCTAAGTGCCCATCAGCTGATGAGTGGATTAAAAAACTGTGGTACATCTATGCAATGGGATACTATGCTGCTATAAAAAAGAAGGAACTTTTACCATTATAACAGCATTGATGGACCTGGAGAGCATTATGCTAAGTGAAATAAGCCAGTTGGAGAAAGATAAATATCACATGATCTCACTCATATGTGGGATATAATGAACAACATAAACTGCTGAACAAAAATAGACCCAGAAACTAAGAAACACTGAACAGACAGTCCAACCTCAGAGAGAAAGTGTGGGGGGGAGAAGGGTAAGAAATAAACCAAAGGACTTTTATGCATGCATATTAGCATAACCAACGGACACTGGGGCGGTGGGGGCTTGTCCTGGGGGAGGGCAAAGTGGGGGAGGGTGTCAATCGGGGAAAAACGAGACATATGTAATACTTTAAACAATAAAAAAAAGAGGCATACACCACTTAGTTAACTAATGAAAGCCTATTGTCAATGCCAGGGACTGTCAATGAGGAGGATCAAATTCTGATTTGATGGGCAACCAATCAATGAAAGAGACATACATGACCAGTTGGAAATGGAGAAAAAAGATACAATGGGTTCCAGCATAGTGTACTGAAAAGAGAGCTTACTACTTTACAACTCTTGTTTTTTCAGACAAGAATATCATTTCATTTAGAAAACTGCAATTTGATTGTATGCCATACTGACTACTACAGTATAGCTTTCTCTATGATTTCATTTCTTCTCTCCCCATTCCTTTATTGTATTTAAAGAACTGTTGCCTCAATATAAACATGTTGCTTAATAAAAACAACCTAACCCTGGCTGGTTTGGCTCAGTGGATAGAGCAGACTAAAGGGTCATGGGTTTGGTTCCGGTCAAGGGCACGTACTTCGGTTGCATACTCGATTCCTGGCATCTCTCTCTCACATCAATGTTTCTCTCTGTGTGTCTTTTCCCTCCCTTCCACTCTCTCTAAAAATCAATGGAAAAAAATATCCTCAGGTGAGGATTAAAAAAAAACAAAAACCATCTTATTGGTAATGGTATATTTTGATCAACATCAAATAGAGAAGGGGAAATAAAAACCTAGACCTATAAATATACCTGTTCTTCCATTAGTAGACTATGCACTCAGCTTCTATGCTGTATGCTCTATTTTATGCTCATTCAATTTTTATTTTTATATTCCAGTAAGATATTTTGTGCTCAACAATGATAAATATCCATCCATGGTCCTGGCTGGGTAGAGCATCATTCCGATACGCAAAAGTTGGGAGTTCGATTCCCACTCAGGGAATCATACAAGAATCCACCAATGAATGCATAAATAAGTGGAACAAATCTCTCTCACTCTCTCTCTTAAAAATCAATCAATAAATTAATTAAAAAGACAATGACAAATATCCTTGCAGACTTTATTTAAATGGAAGATTTTAGTGGGGGGGGGATGGGGTGGAAGGACACATATGCAATAACTTAAACAATAAAGAAATTTTTAAAAAATTAAAAAAAATAAATGGAAGATTTTATGTCTTTATTTATCACTATGAAAACAAGGACACTTATAAATTATTGTATGAGGCTGTTACATACACAGCAATCTGTTTTTAAGTAGGGATAAATGACTTTAAAAGAAATGAATCCCAGATTGGTATTCTAGAAAAACTTGTTTAATTAAACTTCTTAAAAAAAATTACTGAGAAGATTCACTGGACAAAATGACCAGTATGAACTCTAGTCCATTTAACTGGCTGTGCCATCAATATTACACGAGCCAGGATTCTCCTTCTCTTGGATCATAATTTTTTCATCAAAATAGAAACAACTTCTACTCTCATACCATCAACTGCTTAGATGTTTATGAAATATTTGGAAATCATCAAAACCAGCATTATTGACTCTATTGGTTCAGTAGGTGCATGTCTGAGAAATGAACTCAATATTTAATTGAAACTGAATGAAGAAAACTAACATTAAATACCACTGTATGCTCAACCATTCAAGGTGTTTCCAATTCTTGACTATTTTTCCATAGCAACAACCCTGTGAAGTCAATATTATTACTAAGGTTGAAAGGAATTTAAAAATTTATCTAAAGCCCTAGCCAGTTTGGCTCAGTGGATAGAGCATCAGCTTGCAGACTAAAGGATCCCGGGTTCAATTCCGGTCAAGGGCACATGCCCAGAGCTCGATCCCCAGTAGGGGGCGTGCAGGAGGCAGCCAATCCATGATTCTCTCTCATCATTGGTGTTTCTATCTGTCTCCCCTTCTCTCTTCCTCTCTGTAATCAATAAAAACATATTTTTTAAAAAAACTTATCTAAGGTATACAATTGGCAAAGACTGAAAATTCAAATTGGTTCCAATGATAATATAGCAGCAAAACTCTCTTGTCAAGTGCAATCTTACATCAAACCCCAATGTATAAAACATCATGTAACAGGCTTGTCTCCAATTTATTAAATTGAAAGTGAATTGTTTTTATTATCTTTTTAAGATTTAAAAATATATTTAAAGTGAAATTTGAATCCATAATTCAGAACCTTAACAGAACCCAGGATTACAAGGATCACAGTTTGAAAGGTACTGCATTGTAAACCCTGCCCTGCCTCCTCATGCAGGTCATCAACATCAATGCATTTATAAACTTGTCAATGATGTTTCTTCATTGGTTCCGATAGCGTTAAGTACACTCACAATACTCACCACAGTCACAGAGCACCACCAACAATAGATTTGAAAAGTCTTTCAACATTTGTTTCATTCTGATCAGCAAAATCCCAGGTCTTTGGTCTCCTCATGTCCTTTCTCACATCTAAACTGTGAATTTTTTTTTTCAAAAACACCTGAAATTAGAACCTCAGAAAAATGATGATATTCTTAAAATAGTAATCATGAAATTACAAAAACCATTCTAAGAAATCAAACTCCCTAGGTAGTACTGAAAAGAGCATACAAAGGACACTCATTTTCACTGGGGAAATGATCTGTAATTATACACTTCCCCTTTCTTCCACTATAGATCACCTGTTAAGAATATTCAGGGTGCTCAACACCAAGATTACCTTTGTAGCACATCTTTCAGTGGAGAATTTATTATTATTTTCTTAACTTCATCAAAACTAATAGCCAATCTTTTTTGTTGTTAATCCTCACCCAAAGGTATTTTTCCCATTGATTTTTAGACAAAGTGGAAGGGAGAGGGAGACAGAGAGAGAGAAATATCAATGTGAGAGAGACACATTGATTGGTTGCCTCCCACACGTGACCAAGCCTACAACCAAGGAACATGCTCTTGACCAGAATCGAACCCGGGATCCTTCAGTCTGCAGACCAATGCTCTGTCAATTGAGCCAAACCAGCAAGGGCGCCAGTCTTGATAATACATCTTCACATATTTATCTGCTTTGGTATTTCACACTGATTTACTAAACTTTAGTAAATTTATTAAATGTTTGTCAAACTTTCTTTTAGCATTATGCTATGTAGAAAAGTCCTACCTTGCTTCCACAAACGGGCATACTATCTTCCTTGCACAATCGGTGTGTTATCTGAATTGCTTCATTTCTTAATGCCTAGGAACTATACCAAAACTATCAAACCTTTAAAAAAGATACCCAGAGTAGTCAATTAAATGTGAACTTCATGTGGCGCTGACTTCCCTTATTTAGACTACTCTAAAGCAGTAGTTCTCAACCCTGGCTGCACATTAGAATCACCGGGGAATCTTTTTAAACTCCTGATTTCTGGGCCTCATCCTCCGGAAATTCTGTTTCTTTGTTATGGGGTGGGGCCACAACATTAGTAACAAAGAAACAGAATTTCTGGAGGATGAGGCCCAGAAATCAGGATTTTAAAAAGTTTCCCAGGTGATTCTAATGTGCAGCCAAGGTTGAGAACCACTGCTCTAAAGAGAAAACAGATAAATAACAATTATCATCATCTGTCAGTCTTCAAATACTTGTTGCTGCTGTTACACATCAAGAGACAGATGATTTCACGCAGCAATCTTCCCAGACCACCTAGGAGAGCAGGAAAGACCTTGTTGGCCTATGCTTCAGAATGATTTGTGGGAGGAGGCACTCACTTTAATATAAACAACTGTTAGACCACAGAATAGTGGGCATTTAAGTGCCCTTTGTTTTTCATACTAGAATCTAGTAAAAATGGGCTACTAAACATAACCAAATATATATTTACTTAATGTCCATATTCCCATTATCCAGTTAATAATTTTAATAAATATATTTTATTCCAAATATAAGTATGCTATATCCATTCAAATAAGACAGAAAAATAATGGACTTAAAGGGAATGATTGGAATAATAAAAAATTCAATAGAAAGAGAACTGATATGTGTCTATTAGCTTTCTTTTAGTGGGAGTTGGTTGAACAAAGGAAATAGGTGCTGTACTTCCTTAAAGGAAAGCAGAGATTTAAAGCGTAATTATGCAGATGATTAGGACTCCCTCCACCCCACCAACAAAACAAAACAAAACAAAAAATTCAATTTTGCTGGAATTAGGCACAGATTTGACCTTAATCCTTTTTTTGAACATGGACTGGGAAACTTGGGCAAAGACAGCAAGTGACCATCACGTATCTCCCCAGCAAGCATAGGATTTGGGGCAATTACAAAGCTTCCTTTAAGTCAGCAATACTTAGTAACCAAAGTCAGGAGAAACAAGCATCCATAGCTCCCAAAAGTTGAATGGCTTTTTCCAAATTGCTTGCTTCCCTGTTATAACTATTTTTTTAAAGAAGCTCCTAATTACAACTGATTTTGTGATTATAACACATTTTGCTCCTTAAGAAAATGACCAGTAAAACCTAGAATAGTGTAATAATCTATATTTAGAACTGAACAGAAATGGAATTATAAAATAAACCATCCTACCTGAAATCATAATACAGATTTATTTTTTTTTTGTATTCTCAAGATTCTGAAAATAAATGCTGAAATTTTACTAGCTCAACCACTAATCTGAATACTTTAACAGAGCATCCCAAAACAGAATTAATTGCTGGGGGAAAAGCACTACATTAAAAAAAATGATAGCATGCTTTTTTTTTTTAATAACTTGCTTGCTCAATTTATCCCAACATGTTGTTCCCAATACAGTACTTGCTATTTACAATGTTTGACTTGAGAATCATTTTGAGAAAATAAGAACTTAAGTATACTTTATACACATTTTAAAATACTTCTATATAGCATTCACAGACAAATTCTAAATGTATCAACTACAGGGTAGGTAGAAGTTGTGAATATTCTCAATGGCTAATGGTATCACACCAAGCTCAGATTTCATGTTTTTGGTGAAACCAGCTAAGATAATCCCCACAGTGTCTTCGTAATCGCAGGAAAAGACAATGAATTATGCTAAAGGACAGGAGACCAATGGCTTATTAAAAATAAAAGGGAAAAGACCCCCTAGCTCAGTGGTTCTCAACCTTCTGGCCCTTTAAATACAGTTCCTCATGTTGTGACCCAACCATAAAATTATTTTCGTTGCTACTTCATAACTGTAATGTTGCTACTGTTATGAATCGTAATGTAAATATCTGATATGCAGGATGGTCTTAGGCGACCCCTGTGAAAGGGTCCTTCGACCGCCAAAGGGGTCGCGACCCACAGGTTGAGAACCGCTGCCTGGTTTGGTTCAGTGGACTGAGCGTAGGCTAAGGACTGAAGGGTCCGGTTAGATTCCGGTCAAGGGCACATGCCAGGGTTGTGGGCTCAATCCTCAGCAGGGGGAGTGCAGGAGGCAATCAATCAATGATTCACTCTCATCATTGATATTTCTATCTCTCTCTCCCTCTCCCTTCCTCTCTGAAATTCATAAAGATATATAAATAAATACATAAAGGGGAAAAGAAAAAGCAAAGTTATTTTGTCCCTCTGATAAACCTGCACATGTTTGTTTGCATACATCTAATAATAATATTTATTAGGAGGAAATCCGTAATTCCAAAGCAGCTCGTGTAAACTGGCTTTATTTACATATGCAGTCCAGTGGCTCTGCCCTGGTCCCATCCTCCCACCCTTTGGATGCAGCTTCCCTGGGAAGCGGTGTGCTCCCTACATCCACCCAGCTTTCCAAAGGCTCGCAAGTCAAGTTCATGCTTGCAAATCTAGCCCTGCCTGTGTCGTCAGAGAAAGCTCTCTTAAAATGAGGACCGTTTTGAAAGGCTTATATCCCAAAAAGGATTTCTTTTGGGGAAAAGAGCTAACTTGTTCCCAAACGCTCAGTAACCTAAGACGTATTCTTCAAGGGTCTCAACTATTCGAACTTACAGTCTACAGTCAGCTTCCGTCCCTCAGCAATACCTGAGCCTGGGGAGCGCCGGGGCGCACACATGTAGAGCCTGCCGCCCTGGGGCGGAGGCTGAACATCAAGTAGTGAGGGAAGGCGACTGGGTGCGTCGAGGGACTGGCACCGTCTGCCTACCTGTGCTTTCGGGCTGCGGGGAGATTGGAGGCGACAGGGTCGGGGAAGTCCCCGCGGCACAGGAGCGCCTGCCGGCGCGCGCAGAGCTCTTACCTCTCGGGACTGGCGGGAGCAGCGGCGCGTGGTGGCGAGGAGAGCGCTGGCCAGAAGCCTCAGGGCCC
The DNA here is from genome assembly GCF_000412655.1 of Myotis brandtii. NCBI lineage: Eukaryota > Metazoa > Chordata > Mammalia > Chiroptera > Vespertilionidae > Myotis > Myotis brandtii. Next base: position 1,774,252 of record NW_005369062.1, on the reverse strand, counting down.
GCGAGGTAG
>NW_005369062.1:1771025-1774161 GCF_000412655.1 Myotis brandtii | reverse complement strand
GCGGCGCATCCTTTCCTGCCTGCGCCCTGCTGGGAACAGGAAACCCCCCAGGAAACGCGCGCGGACCGCCGGGGCCAGCAGGAGGGGGCCCAGACCCCGCCAATGCACTCACACCCTTAGCCCGCAGGTGGGACCCGGGCTTTAAGGGCGAGCCAGCAGTCTCCTGACTTTTCAAATTTAATCACTTCTCTCCCGGGTCGTTTTCTTCTGGGGGAGCACAAAGTATGCCATTGAAGTGACTAACTGGTGGGTTGTAAACATGGTTTCCCAAAATACTTGGTTTCCCAAATGTTATGGAAGAGTTTTAAAAAAAAACAGTTCAGGTAAGGTGAATTTGTTTTTCTTTCTCAGGAGCCAGGGTTGGTTATTTAATTAATTTTAAATTCACATTTTAAAAACTCTGATCTGCAGGTTAAGATCTTCTTAAGAGAATAGACTTCCACCTTGTTCAACAGTTATGGTTGTTTTTGAGTACACTATGATGTGCAACACCGTTTACCATTTGGTTTTCTTTAACAGACAAAACTAATATGGTAATAGAAATCACAGCATACTGGTGGCCTCGGGGAGCAGGTGATTGGAAAGAGGCACCCGGGAACTTTTGGGAATGACAGATAAATTCTACTGGTTGAAGTGTGTGTTACACGGATTATGCATTTATCAAAACTTACTCAATTTAAGGTCTGTGCATTTCACTGTGAATTTTACCTCAATTTTTAAAACTCTTAAAATACATCCTTGAATCCATCACTTAGTCTTTAAAAGGTAGCACAATTATCAGAATTATCAAAGGTTGTCAGAGATACCAAATTTGTTAAGTACTTATCTTGTCAAATAACTAATTCTAGCAATACTAAATCCAAAGTTTCAAAAAAGGCTTTAAGGGCATCATTCATTTTCACTCCCAGTAAAATTAACTAGTCCAATATCCATTCAATTCAAGGTGGAATTTCTTTTCAACTAACTACATGCCAAGGTCCCTGGCATTTTCAGCTTTAAAAGCAAAAAGCTCAATGGAAAGACTAGCCTCTGTAACCTTGGGCAAATGACAATCCCTCCTTTCCTCCACTGTAAAAGGCATACAGTATTAGTTCCATTGAAGTTTCTTGGTGACTGAGTGAAACATGTAGAAAGCACTTTGCATTAATCTTTCAGACACACACCCTCCCTTAGAGACCCACTCTTGAGAGGTGGAAGGACCTAAATCCAGATGCAAATGGCTGAATCACTGTGCTTCCGTCATTTTTGCCTTAATAAAAATTCTTGCCAAACTGTATTACTGTCTTTATTGGACAGTTAAGATAGTTTAAGCTTTTATAAAAGAAGGCAACATAGCCCTGACCAGTGCAGTTCAGTGGTTAGAGTGTTGGCCCATGAACTGAAGGGTCATGGGTTCAATTCCCAGTCAAGGGCACATACCTGGGTTGCAGGTTCAATCCCTGGCCCCTCGGCTGGGGCATGTTCGGGAGGCAACCAATTGATGTGTCTTTCTCACATTGATGTTTCTTTCTCTCTCCCCACTCCCTCCCTTCCACTCTCTCTAAAAATCAAAGGAAAAAATATCCTCTGGTGAGGATTAACAAAAATAAAAGAAGGCGCCACAGACATTAAAGAAAAAAAAAGCAAGAACAGTGGTCTTGTCAGTGATATGAACTAAAACAAGCTGGCTATCAAGATATCTTCAGTTCTCTTTCAAGGTCAGCAACTGCTCTAATGATCTGTGCAAATTGTGTAAAATTTATTCACTGTCTCAATAACATCAATTTATACAGAGAGGTCTTTTCTTGCCCTAGGTAATACTAAGAGAAAAGGTTTAACTAATTCATGGTTATCAGGACACAAGGAAGAACACAAATGACCCAATTTTCTGTGTAATAACTAGATCTTACATGTGTGTTAACCTGACTTTTCTGGAGTGCTCCTGCATCATGGATATGGTCCATATTATAAAAATTGAATAAGACAGAGTGTGTCTCAGATAGGCTAAGCCCTGACAAGGCTGGTTGAGAAGCCTCTTGGGAATTGGGTAAAGGATGAAGATTTAAGTTTGCAAGTCAACACATTATAATCCAAAAATCACTCAGTTCAGTTAATACTTTAACTAGGACAATACCATGTACAATTACTGACTTAGACCAGTGGGAATTCAAAAGAAGTGTTATATGACAGTCTTTGAACTTAAAGAAACCCGATTTCTCTATTTTCTTAGGGCATTAAAATAATTAGAGAACAGTACAAAATACAGTCAAGTATATTGGGCAGACAACTCTTACGGAATTTAGAAATAGTAGAGTTGTGTACTGGAAACAAATTTTTAGAGAGCACATGGGATTGATTGAGAATGGGGGAGGGGAAGTGAGTGAGAAGAATAAAAGAAGTTTGGACAGACAAGGGAAATACATCCCTGAAGTAGGAAGGGGCACACCTCATGCTGTTCCCTTGACCTTCCACCCACGGCTGATTATTTGGTCCTTGTGAGCCTAGTTTACCAAGCTCTTCCTCTCCCACAGGCCTTCTCAGATTCCTCCATGAGAGCTAAGAGCTCCTTCCTCTGTCTTTCACCGCATGGTACCTGTGCCCCTTCCATCCTCAATTAAGTTTACTCACATCCATTTCCCCAAGTAGGCCACCCTCTTAAGGGCAAGAGCTCTATCCTACTCACTTTTGTATCCCACTACCACCACCACCACCAGTGGCCCACAAAGTTCCTCACACTAAGTTGGTATGTATGAAAAAATGTTTTCTTAATTGAATTGAGTGGGAGATAAAGTAGGGTAAAGTGAAGCCAAATTTTAATAGGTAAATGCATCAGAGTTCATTCATTTAATAAATATTTATTGAGTGCTTACTGTGTGCCAGGCCCTGTTCTAGGCTCTGAGGCTATGTCCATGAACATACCAGATCAAAATCTCTGCTCTTGTGGAGCTAATACTCTAGATCTATCATAAGGGATGGGATTAGCAATAAATTTACATAAATTCAACCATACCTAGCAGCAAAAAAAAGAGACAAACACATTTAAACAATTTAATTATTGGTGCTATAAAAGTCTACTGCTGATATGTAGTTTTTATTATATATTACTAGTAGCCCGGTGCACGAAATTCGTGCACTGGGGGGGGGGGGGGGGGGGGGG
>NW_005369062.1:1756467-1769457 GCF_000412655.1 Myotis brandtii | reverse complement strand
CACAGATCCGGGTCCCGGGACCGCAGACAGCCTCAAGCACTGCCCTCCGCCCGGCAGGGTCACAGATCCGGGTCCCGGACTGCGGACAGCCTCCCGCGGTGCCCCCTGTCCGGCAGGGTCACATATCTGGGTCCTGGACTGGGGACAGCCTCCCGCGGTGCCTCCCGCCTGGCAGGGTCAGATATGGGTCCTGGGACCGCGGACAGCCTCAAGCACTGCCGCCCCACCCGCGAGGACATGGATCCAGGTCCCAGACCGCGGACAGCCTCAAGCACTGTCCCCCGCCCGGCGGGTCACAGATCCGGGTCCCAGACCGCAGACAGCCTTGCCTGCTGCCGCCTGCCTTCAGTATGCAAATTAGCCGCCATCTTGTTGCTTCAGGGTGGGGGTCCCCACTGGGGTGCCTGGCCAGTCTGGGTGAGGGGCTGAGGGCTGTTTTCAGGCTGGCGGGCGACTGAAGCTCCAAACCTCTCCTTTTTTTCTTTTTATTTTTTTTTTTTTTCTGGCATTTATTTACCTTCTATGGCTGTCACTGGAGCTGAGAGCCGGCTTTCTCTCTGAGGCTCAGCTGCTGAAAGCAGGTTTCTGGCCTTTGTTTACCTTCTGTATTCGAAACAATGTTGGGACTCCAGCTCTGAGATCCCGGCTGACTGAAAGCAGGTTTCTGGGGTTTTGTTTAGCTTCTATATTTGTTACAATGTTTCAAACTGCAAGCTCAGAGGCCGGCAGCGGCAGGCGGGGAACGTTGGAGGCCTCCGTCACTGAAGCAAGCAAGCCTCCCTGTTAGCTTTAAGCTGCCTGGCTGCCGGCCGCCATCTTGGCTGGCAGTTAATTTGCATATCTCCCTGATTAGCCAATGGGAAGGGTAGCGGCCGTACGGCTAATTACCATGTTTCTCTTTTATTAGATAGGATACTTACCATATTCATAAAATACTCATACCCAGGTATCACTACAGGGATTCTAATGTAAAACTATACGTAGAACTTTATTGGCATTTAAGAGATTTTCAAGGATCATTTTGAGCATGTTCGATTTCATATTTAGGTACAGTCTTTAAAATCTAACCACCCTATAAGATGTGACTCTACTACTCCAAGATGAAAACTCTGAGATTATTGGGCAAAGGAGAATCATTTTAAGTAGATGAGCATGAGAATAATGACATGATGAATCCACATCTGGCCATATTAGTCTGGTGACAGGGAACAAGATATAGTACATTCACATGAATACACCTGGTCAATCAACAGTGGAATTCACATCAAGAATTTTTTTAAAAAACTTCATGAGCCATTTGCCATTCTTTTAAAACAACTAAAATAGTAAGAGCTTGAGGTAAAAAATATTTATAATCAACTCTTGATTACAAATCTAGAAGAACAAATTATAACATACTGGCTTATTCTGATTAAAGGTTTATGATTTTCAGATTATTTTCCAAAGAGTATTTAAAAGATACTAAGTTAAGAAAAATCATTTTTTTAATTTTGCAATAACTTTATTCTATATACATTAATACCAATCATTTAACCCCAAAAACAATCTTCACTTATACAATGTAAAAAAATTTTGGACAGTATGTGACTAGAAATATTCCATTATCGTAAAGCTACCAACAGATTAATGCTCCTGAGAGCAAAGTTAGGAAAGCAAAAACAATAATTATACCAGTGATAAGCACCAAGACAGAACTTTTTTGCACTTAAGACCTGATTGGTTGTATTTAAACATAACCTCTACTAATAGAGGACCAAAATAACACCTTATTTGAAAAAAGAAAAATATATATACTGAGGTCTGGAAAATGTGAAGAATGCCCACGTTAAGAATTAAACAATGTTGCCCTGGCTGGTTTGGCTCGGTGATTAAGAGCATCGGCCCACACACCAAAGGGTCATAGGTTCAATCCCCGGACTGCTCAGGGCACATGTGAGAGAAAACCAATCAATGTCTCTGTCTCTCCCCCCGACCCCCCAACCCTCTCTCCCTTCCACTCTCTCTCTAAAAAAAAAAAAAAAAAAAAAAATCAATGGAAAAAATATCCTCATATAAAGATTAACAACAAAAAAATAATGAAAACAGTGAAAGCAATCACATTTTTTTTTTTGCAAAATACTAGTATATTCATGTCACTTTACTGCTTCTTTAGTTCACTGTATACAATTCAGATTGCTCCATTTTTGTTAATGTGTTGTCACATTAATGTAAATAAATATGCTGAATTATGCGAGTTTGCTGTAATGAATCCACAGCATTAGAGCGAGATCCCAGTAGCTCAATCTTAGCTGTGCAGTCCAAAGAGGAGTTATGTACAAACAAGCTTACACAATGGCCTGAAAGACTTGGGCAGCCAGACACTGAATTTCCCCCAAAACAAACCTGAGGCTGAGCAATGAAGGAATTAGGGGATCTGTCATCACAATTTAGAATCAGTGACAGATTTGGAAAATGCAGAGTAAGGAAGGATGCCTCAGGCACAACATTCCCAAGACACTGGAGGATGTGAAGCAGCAACAGCCACTTTTCTGGGAGGAATCAGGGACTGACTCTGGCTGCACTTGGAGGGATTCCCCGGGTCTGCAGCTGAGGATCCCTGCACCTGTAGCAGCCTCTGGCAGTGACACTCACCTACCTCACTGAGAACATCTGAGAGTGTGAACCTGGGTATTGCCTCCTCCTGGTCTCAATGGTTCCCTCAGCACAGATACTATCCCCTCTGGAGGCTTGGCCAGAAATCATCACTGCCTTCCACTTCTGACTTAGTCTCAGAAAGAGGGTCTCCTCTGTGCCTGCAGGTCCCTGAGTTTGAGGTAATCCCAGCATATTGTATGCTATATAGCAGGAACATATAAAGTCAGGGAGTCCACTTTAACACTCAAGCGATCTAAATTCAGCATTATCCAGTTTTTGTTACCTCAGTAATACTTTTTAGCAGGAAAGTTTCTCCACACAACTTATGTGTGGGGTAAAGAAAAAATATTGCTAGAATATGATAGGAAGATTTTTAAAGTTCAGTGTGAAACTCCTTAAAGGGAAAGAAAAGGAGACATATTATTTTTCCACTTTTATGTTCCTGAGCCATCTACTACCCAGATTTGTAATCATATCTCTGGGCATGTCTGTACAGCTCTTTAATTCAGTTTCAAGATCCACAGCATTTTTTAAACAAAATGACATAGTTGCATACTTTAAATGTCAGGCATGAAATCATCACTTAAAAAAAAAAACTAGTCAGGTAATATATATGTGAGTCAGATACAATTCTCTCCTTTTTTAAGGTGCTTTGTCTGTTGAAGACATGTTATGACTGTTTCTAATAAAAGCCCTTAGAAGGAGCCTCCTATGGCACGCCGCAGTTTGATATTTTGTTCCAATGTTGTCAGGTTCTTAAACTACACTGAATGTAGGACTTGCTTCATAAAAACCCCCCAGACTGGACAAAAACTTCACTTATTTATAATTCAGTGACTTTTAGTCACACCAAAATAACAAATTAACCTGTCTAAACATGCAGCTTCTCTTTTTCTTCTCCCATGAACTAAATCCCTTTCTTAAAAATGGTTAGATTTGATGATCAAGTTAAAATCCACTATATTTCAAGTTAAACTATGAGGGTTCTATATAACTGTAGCATGATTTTAAATTCCCATTGGCATTCATTTTTCTGTATTTTCCTATATTCGTCCTAAATCAACTTCCTACCCCATAATATTAGGAAGAAATTAAAAGGGTTTTACAGTTCCAGTGAATCCTGTTTATCAGAGTTTACCCTTAGCTCAGTATCATACATCCTCTACATGATGCAAGTACATGGATAAGAAGTATTTCAAATACAAAAAACCCTTAGCTCTGTGTCATAAATAAATTTGGGTAAAACCGCAAGCCTTCCACTGAGTCGTCTCGGCAAAGATGGCCCATCTTCTCTGCAAGAAGCAACCTAGGAATCAAGGGAGAAAACCACAATCACCTGTCCATTCAGAAACACAAGTTGTAACAAAGAACAAGGACCTTACCTACCTTTCTTTAGCCAGCAAGACAGACATTCCCACAAGCTTGGCAAACTCTTCTGATGTTAGGGATCCCTTTTCTGAAACCTAATAGAAACACACAGCAAAATAAAATGTCATAATTTAGACCACCTAGTTACTAACCTAGAAAGAATTTCTACTAGCTATACTCAGGAAATAACTTATTGAATTTTCTACTAAAATCCAAAAAATACCCACTATAGAACTAAGTCTTCACTAATGTTTAATTCTACAAAAGCAGAAGGACTCAGACCAAATAAAGTAGAGGCTAAAATATCATAAAACCCTCTATAATATGATCAAGGCACTGTACTAAAATCTAAAAAAAATTTGATATTCTGAAAAGGAACATATAACAAATTCTAATTGAATTCATATTACACAATCCAATAAAGAACCTTCATATATCGGTGTAGTTTAAAGTATGTGGTCAAAATACCTATAGTCTCAGGTATTTTCATCTAGTTTAAATTGAAAAGTATAATAAATGTAAGCTATTCAAATTATACAGGCTCACCAATGAGACTATGAAGGTAGTAATATTTCAAGTACCCTGATGAGTAATAGCAGTTTGGCCATAAAATCTATCTAAACTACATTTGCTTTTCATATTTTTGAAACAATTATTTCATAAAACAGCTTTTGATATTTGTAATGCTACTTATGTAATTGCTACTAAGAGTAAAAGTTCTATCATGGATAACATTCTGATTAACAAAGTTAAAAAACCTGTTCTCAAGACAGCTTCAAACAAAAAGAAAACACCTCATTAATTCTAATTCTCCTTTCTTGTAAGATGTTTTGAGTGTTAGTACATTTCAAAAAAGCTTTCAGAGAATAACTATGATTAATATTTATTCATTGTTAATGATAAACCATTTTTAACTGGGCCAACGAACATTACTTTTTAGTAAAGTTAAGTTCAAAAGGAAATCCTGTTTCTCAAGTTGCTAGACATTTGGGTCCTCACAGCAAGCCCTAATGACTAGAGGAAACTGGGTTCACATACTGTCTCCAAGGCTGAGGCCACCATTTCCTCTTCCTTGTGGGACAGAAGCTCAATTACCATGACGCCACTGTCAAAAACTCGGAGCCTAAAAACAGCAGGCGGGAGAACAAAGCTGTGAATATCTAGGACCTTCAACCACTAAGGAGGCACAAATATTATTCACCTTTTATGCCCAGGTATGAGGCAATATTAACACAAAACAGCATTTGAAACTTAACAATCACAAGCAACCATGGCATAACTATAAAGCTCATGAATAAACTATCATCTACATACTAAAAAAATATATATCTGGCTATTTATTTTTTCAATTTTCTTGTTTTCCAATTATAGTTGACATTCAATATTATTTCATATTAGTTTCAGATGTACAACGTAGTGATTAGAGAATTATATACTTTATGAAGTTATCACCTGATAATTCTGGTACCCACCTGGCACCATACATAGTTATTACAATATTATTCACTACGCAATACATCTCTAATGGCTAATTTTTTTTAACCATGAAGATAAGGAAAATACATAATTCACAGCTTAACATTTGTACTTCTGGGTCTCCAGAGACAAACACAAAGTCTAAGGGAAGAGGAGCTAGTTACCCTGACCTCATGGGAAGAGCCCACATTCTTATCTCACTGCGCCAAAACGACAAGAGTTGGATTACTACCCGCCTCGGGCCATGAGCAGGATGGAAGCCAGGATGACAGAGGTGCTTGTGGTGCCAAGTGAATTCTGTTAACATAGAATTTCAAGAGGGGCAAAATGTTGGCTCACCCAACAGGATGGCAGACCTGGCAGGGCTTTCCTATCTAATTAGTGCAGAATAGTGGCTATAGTTGGCAAACTTCCTGCAGAGGTTCTTTTACCTGAGAGGTAATTTCAGAGCTTCCAGCATCTTGCATGCATTCACTAAATCTTCTGGTGAGAGCAACTAATGGGGGGAAAAAATCCAGTTTACACTGCAAATTAATAGAGTGATGCTATATAATTATAACGACCACTAAAACAGAAGAGAAATTTTTTAAATTATCATTTATCAAGAATTTTAGGTGGCTTAATCACTACAAAACAAAAAATTAACAAAGAAGCAAAAACTTCTATTCATTAAAGCAGTGCTAGCCAATAGAAACAGAATGTAAGTCATATATATCATTTTAAATTTTCTAGTAGCCATATTAAAAGAAACAGGTGAATTTAATTTTAACACATATATACCCAATAGATCAAAAATTCAGTATACAGAGTGGGGCAAAAGGTTTACAGTTGTTCGTAATGGAAAATAATACAATTAATAAATAATAATCCTGTATAATAAAAGCCTAATATGCTAAGTGTCCGGTCATCCGGTCAACCAATCAAAGCATAATATGCTAATGATATGCTAAGGCCGCTCAACTGCTCACTATGATGTGCACTGACCACCAGGGAGCAGACGCTCCGACTGGTAGGTTACCTTGCTGCTGAGGTCTGGCCAATCGGGACTGAGCGAGACTGGCCGGACACGCCCTGGAGCCTTCCTGCAGTCCCTCCCCAGCTGGCCAATCTCCCGAGTTCCTCCCCAGCCCCAATCGTGCACTGGTGGGGTCCCTTGGCCTGGCCTGCACCCTCTCACAATCCAGGACCCCTCGGGGGATGTCAGAGAGCCAGTTTCAGCCCAATCCCACAGGCTAGGCCGAGGGACCCCACTGGTGCATGAATTTGTGCACCGGGCCTCTAGTATAAGAATAAACTGCGTTTTGCATACTCACAACTGTAAACCTACTTCTGCCCCACCCTGTAAAATCGATATAAAAAATTTTAATGAGATATTTAAGATTTCTTTATTCTGTACTGTCTCCCAAATGAGGTGTGTAATTTACACTTACATCAATTTAGATTCACTACATTTTAAGTTCACAATCATCACATGTAGCTAGCTAGTTGCTACCCTTCCAGACTGTGGAGCCCAGTGTGGTAGTTGACAAGCACAGCTTTGAGTCACACAGAACAGCTATGGAGCCAACCCAGCCTGGGTCCAAATCCCTATCAAATCAGTCTCCAGGTGCAACCTATGTAAAATTATTTAATCTTTCTAAGCCTCAATTTCCTCACCCCAGGTTACCACCAGATTGGGATAATAAAAGTAGCTGCCTCACTGAGTTATTGGGAGGATAAATGAGGTAACGTGCAGAGTGCTTGGTGGAGAGTAAGCACTCACCAATAGCAGTTATGACTATTCAAATAAAAAGAGCATAGGCTTAATTTGTGGGTCAGGGGTGAACGCTGGAAAGACAGAGCAAACTGTTGATACCACAAAACTATGTTTGACTGTGAAGGCATAAGGAGTGTATGGACAGAACCTTCGAGGCCAAGGACATCTGGGTGTGAAGGGTCAATGAAAGTTGAAAAATAGCCTCAGCTGATTCACAGCCAAAGGAGCATGGCAGCTTTCCCTCTGTTATCTACAGGCACTCTGTATCCAACCCAATTAAGTCAAACAGCTAACTATCCCAGAGAAAGGGCATCATGTCCAACTTATTAATCACAATACAAACACAGACTATTAGAGCTGAAAGCTGTCAGTCAGTCCAAAGGGTAGAAAGAGTAGAAAAACAGTTTGAGAGGTTAAGTAAGCTACTCAGGTTCACTCAGCAAAACCAGGAACAGAATCTACCTCCTAGATCACAGAGTGGTATTCTTTCACTGCACCATACTTTTTCTCAAAATAGTTTTGATAGTCACAACCCTTCCTCAAATTGTATTCACTGTAGGGAAATTTGTATTATATTAAGAAAGTCTATATTTAGTTTTTAAAAAAAGAAATCTAAATATTCTATGCTTACTTCCATTCCTCGAGCTCGGTTTACTAAACAGTACACCTCCGTGAGTGACATTATACCCCCTCGTTCCTATTAAAATAATGAAAATTTTAAAAGTATTATATTATAATTAGCACATTAGCATTTCTTAGAAAACATAATCAGAGTGAATTTGGAAATCATAAAATTTCTTAAGAAGCTTTTAAAAATACTATTTACACACAGGAGAACTTACTCAGATACCATGAGACATTTAAATTCAATATCTAGACTTTAAGGTCATTATTACTCTTTTCACATTTACTTAAATGAAAAAAGTGTCTCTCCACCATGTTTCAAAAGTGGTTTTTTTTGTTTGTTTGTTTGTTTGGTTTTTGTATTTTTTTCAAAAGTGTTTTAAGTTATTCTAGCTAATAAACAAAGAAACTATAGAACTGAGTAAGAATATCTCCATTTAGCTACTCCTAGGCTATAATAATAAAAGTGTAATATGCAAATTGACCGAACGACCGAACAGCAGAACGACCATCCAGATGACCTTCCGGACAACCATGCTATGACACCCACTGGCTCCAGGCAAGCCAAGGCAGGTGCAATGTGATTGGTCAGGGGCCCGGCCATCGCCCCATGATCGCCCTACAGAGGGAGTACCAGGACACCAGCCGGTGGGTAGATCGATCAATGGGGGGGCTCCATGATCTCCCCAAAGAGGGAGGCACAGGCCACCAACCAGCAGGCTGTGGCAGGTGGGCAGGGCCTCCCTCTGTGGGGGTGACCCATATCAGAGCCCGGGCCAGGTGGGCAGGGCCTACCTCTTTAGGGCAGTCGATGGCAGAGCCCCGCGATCATCACGCCAAAGAGGGAGGCCCAGGCTACCCGGCGGCAGCACTGCAGTGGGTGGGTGGGGCCTCCCTTTGTGGGGTCGATCGATCGCGGGGCTCCCAGACTGTGAGAGAGCACAGGCTGGGCTGAGGGACCCCCGCCCCTGCCCACCCTGAGTGCACGAATTTTGTGCACTGGGCCTCTAGTAAAGTAATAATGAGGATAATGACTGTCAATGGCTGCTAACATCATAAAGAAAAGACAATCAGACATTATGTACCTCCTGATGAAAATACACAACCTCTATGAAATATTATCAGAAAAAAAAGAACTTCTAGATATAACTACCAGTTTACAGGGAACGATGTTAACATACAAGTCAGCAAAATCCAGACTGAGAAATTCTATCAGATAAACTATTAATTTCTCTAATCAATAAATGGGGGGAGGGATAGAAGAAAACACATGGAATTTAAAAAAAACTTGAAAGACAAATCAACCAATTGCAATGTGTTCTGATTTGAAACACCATTTGTAAGAGAAAATGTGAAAACTAACTAGATATTTAATAATATTAAAAAGTTATTTTTAACTTTTCAGGTGTAAAATGGGATTATAATTACATTTCAAGGTTTATTATCATAATTACATACTTAAATATTTACAGATGAAAGTGCTGTGATGTCAGGGATTTGCTTTATAGTAATTCAGAGTGGAGGTTGGCTTACAGAAGAAGCTAGATGATAGGCACATAAGGATTCATTATATTAGTCTATTTGTTCATGTTTGAAATATTTCTTAATGCAAGTGCTTTAATACGTAAAGTTTTGATTGCCTGAATAATGTTAGACTAGAAGAGAAATCTTATGAAATTAATAGTACATATACAGGGTGGGGCAAAAGTAGGTAGCTGTATGTGAAACAGTTTATTCCTGTATTATTATTTATTAATTATTGTATTATTTGCCATACAAACTGTAAACCTACTTTTGCCCCACCCTGTATATTGACTACTGATATACAAAAAAAGCTAAATATATAGAAATCATATATTTCCTTTTGAAAATAAGAGATAAGAAAAACTTCATATCAACTAGATTTAGAAAGTTATAGATATCTTAAGTGAAAATTAAAAACAATTTAGAAGATTACTGACAAAGAATCCATTAATAAGTACACTGAACTAATTTAATATTCCTGAGAGAAAAAAAACATGATGGTTAAACAGTAACCACATCATGAAAGGAGTTATGCTCTTATTAAGATTTCTGATTACACAGAAATAACAACACAAATTAAAAAGACCATGTAGGTTTTGTTTTTACCTCTAAAGGTGCCTGCAATATTCCAGCCAGCTGTTTAGCCAGCTGCATGTGGTACTGTGTGCCTGAGCCGTAGGTTTCCCTGGTAACTGGGTTAGCTATTCCCATGCTCAGCAAATAGGATTTAAACCTGATGGTCTATAAGAGGAAAAAGTGCACAAAAAGACAATTCAGAATTATTCTCTCCCAACATTCGAAATCCTTCCATCATAAATTCAATTCTACTCAATTACTTATCATAGTTCCCTGCATAAATCTAATTATCCTTCCTTCCATCTTGCTATGTCACACTCCCTTTACTTCACAAGTTTGGTGTGAGAGGTGATTTAAATAACTATGCTATGGTTAATGCCAACCAAATGATACAACTGAGAACTTAGAAAAATGGCTTGACCAGACTGTAGACAAATTTAATGAAACAGACATGAAACTTATGATATATAAAATAGATACTCCTTACATATTTCAATATATGTCTTATACACTGCAAGCAAAGCTATTGAAATATCCTATAATCTCACTAAAATTAACAGTTTTTATGGCTGACTTTTTTTAGCACTTTCATATATCCTCAAGTTCTAAAAGAAATAAAACACATTAAAAAAGCAATCTAGTAAGCCACTAAAACATCACTGCATTATTTCTGTAGTTTCTCATGCCTTAAAAAGCAACCTATTTACCTCATCTTCTGTGATGTCACCTTGCTTGTCTTTAATCTTATTAGCAATTGATTTTGATAACTCCACCATTTCTTTAGCCTGTCAAGAGCACAGTAAAAGAGTGAAAAGAAAGAAGTGTCCCCAAAGAGTCTGCTAACAAAATATATTTTCAAAACTGCATCATAATTGGTGTGAATTTAATAGATATAAATGACATATACCTTGACCATTAGCTTGCTGAGGTCTTCAAAGGCCTGAAATGAGAAATTAGTTTTGTTGGAATCTGTCTAAAGAATCAAAATGTTTTAAAGCAATGAAAGCACTCTATTTTCTTCCCTATGATAAAAATATATGAAATTTTCTTCAAATTTTTATATAAATATTTATACAAGTGATAAATCTACCTTATTCTAAGTCAGATTAGCTAAGAAACCATAAATTTTCCTAAACAAACTTGCAAAAACAACTTTTCAAAATTTCAAAGTTAAAAGGTGATTAAAAAAACAAAGGGTGACATAAGTGATAGTTCAGAAAATATTATTTACTGTTCTTTAACACAAATAAGAAAATTTGTCACTATCTTTTCCCAAAACCATTTCCTGATAAGAGGCATTGTAAAGCTTTCCTGGTTGAAAACAGTAATATGCAGCTGCAGGAATATTTTGGGCACAACAATTTTGGCTTTAATAGCAGGTGTGATTTAACTGAAACCATAAATCTCAGCCTCTGAATACTGAACATATTATACCTGTGGTTTTGGATATAGTGAATATCACAAAAGAAAAACATTCAAATACCACAAAAACATATCTAAATAAAAACTTTTGATTGTTTAATTTATTACAATGAATATACACTTCAAAGGTCTCTTCAAATTTAATCAGGCATATTTATAATAAATGTTACAAATTACCAAAAATATACTTCTAGTGTAAAATACCTTCTGTCTAATTAATGTACACAAATGTTATTTTTTAAAAACCAATTAAGCAATATATCATTATTTGAAAATCTTCTGGTTCACATAGAATAGTAATCAATAGGTTCTGATTAGCTCATTCCCATGTTAATTATTTGCAGGAAAGCATTCCCCATCTGCAAAAGGACTTTGCTAAAATAAGTGTTGTGTAGGATTCTTATGGCCAGTTCACTAAAGCTAATACCAAAAACAAAGGGGAATGTGCACACACCTAACAGGAATTTCCTCAGATAAACAAAAGGCTTAAACACTGGATTCTTATCAGCAACAGCCAGCAGATGCAGGAAACCTTCTGTGGGAAATTGTGGGCACCAGCTCTGAAACTTAGTCAATCCTAACACTTAAATGGAGGGCAAATCACACACCAACCCAGTGTTCAAAAATAAAACACACTCACACTTTACATACCTAGGTTTTTATTTTGAATATTGAAAGAAAATTAAGAGAAGCTAGGACGACAATACTTTTAAACTTTTATGGTAAATCACTTTATTTACTATATTATATTTTCATTTAAAAATGCTAAAATAGTGAGTTCACACAGAATACGTAGATTAGCCCTTATTTCTTATGGTTCATAAAATACAAATATAAATATCTTATATTTACAGAAGAATTTCCTATGAAATAATTTCAATAATTATAAAACACAAACAAAAGCTTCCTCGTTTGTATTTCTATTATTCTAAAATTTGAAATTAGCCAACTATCCAAAAAAATGGGTGGAAAAACTACCTACAATAAACTTAAAGCAATACAGGTGAAAATGCAAAATAGATGCACATGCTCATTCTTTTATTTCATTTGCCAATTTATAGAACCTACTATCCCTCTACCATGTCCACAATCAAATTTCCGTTCCAATTTTGAAAAAATATGGCATCTACCTTAAAGCCTGAAGGTACCCTCTTAAGCCAATTTGTAGCATTATTTCTTACTGACTTTCAATCATTACTTTGGTCATTAGTTTCTGTAACTATTAATATATTCCTTAATTTTCTGTTTCAATATTCTTAATTCTGTACCTTTTCATATTCCTTTCCCTCTACCTGGATCCTCTTATCCATACTGGTCATCTGCTGGCAGCTGCTCAACTTTCAGGCCTTGACTTCCATTACTTCTGCTAACAAGCCTTCCCTGACTCCAACAGAAGAGGGCCCGAGCCGAAACCGGTTTGGCTCAGTGGATAGAGCGTCGGCCTACGGACTGAAAGGTCCCAGGTTCGATTCCGGTCAAGGGCATGTACCTGGGTTGCGGGCACATCCCCAGTGGGAGATGTGCAGGAGGCAGCTGATCGATGTTTCTCTCCCATCGATGTTTCTAACTATCTATCTCTCTCCCTTCCTCTCTGTAAAAAATCAATAAAA
>NW_005369062.1:1745692-1756205 GCF_000412655.1 Myotis brandtii | reverse complement strand
AGAAGAGGGCCCGTTATGTCTTCCTGTTGCAGCCACTATTTTCTTCTAACATGACATTTCTCACATTGTAGAGAAAGCCAGTCTGCCTGCCTACTTGGCACATCACTGCAATACCTACATCTGAGGCAGGGCTCACTCAAAGGAGAGAATAGGGACTATCTACTGAATAAATCAGTGACCTGCATGAGAGAGCACAATGCTTGTGTAGAATACTCTGAGTAATGTAACTGTGAAAATTAGATTGAAACACAGTAACATTTCATAAATTAAGAATAACAGTATTTTGAACACTAAAGCAGTATGGTATCGTTCAGAAAAATGAACACTAATAATGCAAATTTAATTCATTGCTTGATGCCATCTCCAAAAGTGTCACACAAAAGAGATGACAACAAAAGTCACTGAAAAAGGACAGCGATAGCACCTTTTGGGTGGCAAAGAGAATGGCCATGATGTAGTGGACTATACTTGCCTACAAATCAAAAGACCTGAGTTCTCATAACCCTGGTTTCAAATCTAGTCACTAGCTCTGAAACGATCACTTCTCTGGATAGTAAGAACCTCTCTAATGCAAAAATGCTGGAATTTTATGGGAATAAAAGATTCCAGGAAGATGATGGCTATGACAATATAATCTTTTAATCTCTCCAATTCCCAACATAAAAACAGACAGGGCAACTATATTTCAAAACCACAGACAAAATATACTACAAAACTAAGTGACAAGATATCCACAAAAACACCAAGAGCCACAAGATCTGCATCTAGATAGCGGAAAGAAAAGGGAGGCACCAGGGCAAATGATAGATCTAAAATCATGTAACTCCAAAAGATGCCACAGCTGGTCACTGGAAAGTGAGATGGGCCATCCTGAGGACAGTAACACACTGGAAGGGCTTTGCCCCCTTCAATACTGGGTGGGTACAGAGGTCCTCAGGAATGGCTGACACAGCCTATGAACTCATGAAACTGACCCTTCAGGCTTCTCTTCCAGGACAGGATCCCACACTGGGGAGAAACAATTGAGAGAGGACTCAAAAATTCAGCAAGGTAGGGATAACAGAGAGAAAGAGAAAAAAGGTTCAGATAAAAATAGGATAGAAACAGGGCCAGGAAATCACAGAAAGCAGCCACCACCTTTTTAACACTGTATGAACACAGCAGGAGAGTGAGCTCTGTGGAGTGAGAAAAGCTATCCTGAATTAGCTCTTGCTCTAAAAGTTCAAGAAAATGAATTTCACATGAAAACAAGCAATAGCAAAGTATCAAGGTCAAATCCCACACAAAATTAAAAGGAGAAAAATAAGGAGAATAACATTACAGACATTGAAAGCATGCCAGAAAGACATGTTCACAGATCAGATCGAAATGTAACCTTTTATTTCAAACTAGAGGCCCGGTACACAAAATTTGTACACTTGGTGGTGAGGGGTCCCTCAGCCCGGCCTGCCCCCTCTCACAGTCCAGGAGCCCTCGGGGGATGTCCAACTGGGGGTGGGCCTAAGCTGGCAGTTGGACATCCTTAGCGCTGCTGCAGAGGCAGGAGAGGCTCCTGCCACTGCCGCTGCGCTCACCAGCCATGAGCCCGGCTTCTGGCTGAGCGGCGCTCCCGCTATGGGAGCGCAGTGACCACCAGGGGACAGCTCCTGCGTTGAGCAAGATCCGGCCAAAACCAGCTCTCCAACATCCCCCAAGGGGCCCCAGATCATGAGAGGGTGCAGGCCAGGCCGAAGGACCCCACCGGTGCACAATCGAGGCCGGGAGGGACGCGGGAGGTTGGCCAGCCGGGGAGGGGCCACGGGAGGGATCCAGGGTGTGTCCGGCCCATCTCGCTCAGTCCCGACTGGCCGGATCCCAGCAGCAAGCTAACCTACTAGTCAGATCGTCTGCCCCCTGGTGGTTAGTGCATGTCATAGCGAGTGGTTGAGCGGCCTTAGCATATCATTAGCATATTACGTTTTGATTGGTTGAACGGACGACCGGACGACCAGACACTTAGCATATTAAACTTTTATTATATAGGATGAGCTAAAAGATGTTTTCAAAAATGACACAGGCTATGAAAGGACAATATAAATCAGAAATGAAGTGACAAGATTCAGGAAAGAATTTTTTTTTTTTTTTAACGCTGAGACAGCAGGAAAGAATTTTTTTTGATCATTTCTGAAATAAAGACTACACTAGACAGAACACGAGTGAATGGACACAACAGATATCTTAAGAGAAGGTGAAAAAAAGGAACATTTTCTAAATAAAAAAGAAATGAAGCCGAAACCGGTTTGGCTCAGTGGATAGAGCGTCGGCCTGCGAACTGAAGGGTCCCAGGTTCGATTCCAGTCAAGGGCATGTACCTGGGTTGCGGGCACATCCCCAGTAGGAGATGTGCAGGAGGCAGCTGATCGATGTTTCTCTCTAATCGATGTTTCTGACTCTCTATCTCTCTCCCTTCCTCTCTGTGGAAAATCAATAAAATATATTTAAAAAAAAAAAGAAATGAAGAAAGAGATAAAAGGGGTTTGGAAGTCACAAAAAGTAAATATAGGCGATAAAGCTACAAATACAGCTAAGAGGACTCTCAGAATAAAAAACAAACAAACACAATTTTAAAAATTAAATAAATATAAATAAATAGAAAGAAAATTACAACATAGAAAAACTTCCCTGAAATTAAAAGAAAAAACTTCTAAAACCAAATATTGAAAGCATCCTATATAATAAAAGCCTAATATGCAAACTGACCCCTTGGGCGGTCGTTCAACCACTCGCTATGATGTGCGCTGACCACCATGGGGCAGCACAGATCATGGCAGGCATCAGCAATGCGGTGCTGGCAGTGGGCAGCAGTGGAGGCACTGCCAGCCCCAATAGGCCCTGATGAGAGCGGGACCACAGAGGGATGGTGGAGCAGCTGAGTGGGCAGCGCCAGGCCAAGGCGGGTGCAAGCGGGGGCCCGATTGCCCAACCAATCACCGTGTAGACAGTGACCAGTGGCAGCGGGGGGCGGGGCTGCCACTCAGCTCCCAGGTGCTGAGGGAGCCGGGCAGGGGGCCCAGCCCTGATCAGTCACCCCACTGGTGGGATGGTGGAGGTGATGGGGCAGCGCCAGACCAAGGTGGGGTGCCAGGTGGGACTGTGGGGCTGCGAGCCTAGGGGCGCGAGCTGGGGCCGGATCCCCACAGGCCACCCCAAGGGACCCCACCCATGCATGAATTCGTGCACCAGGCTTCTAGTATTGGATAACAACCAAGAATGAGTAACACATTCTAGTAAACACATAGACACAATCCAGTAAAATTACTAGGCTTTATTTAAAAAAAAAAATCCTTTGGGTATCTAGGAAAAACAGCAAGTGACTTTTAAGGGGTGAAAAAATTAGAAGAGCATCACTCTTTAGCAGCAACACTTCACACCAGACAATAAATTAAAAGTAACATACTGAAGGCACTCAAGGAAAGAAAATATGAGACAAGGATTTTAAATCCACCAAAACTGACTTTCACGTTTAAGGAATACAAACATGCCAGAACTCAGGGAATATTGTTCCCATGAACACTTCCTGAAAAATCTATTAGAGAATGAACTTCAGACAATCCAAATGAATAGAGGGAGATCAGCATAAGGACTGGTAGCATTACACAAATAGTTACTTATAAAACTGTGACAAAATGAGAGCTAGAGGGGAAATAGTGTATATATAGTGGCAGAATGGTCAGACAGTGTAGATGCAGCACACCTATTCTTAAAGCATAGGAAGAACACATACAAAAAAAATTCTTTTTAACTTTTTTAATAAGTACTTGCTAGTGTAGTCCTGAATTTGAATAGGAAGTATCAGTATGACCTCATGAAGCACTTTTATTTAAAAAAAACACACACAAAAAACTAGCTCTTTCCACTGAAAAGGCCTAGAAATAAAGATCTCTCCAATATAGATGCATATTCTTAACAGGTAGACTGTGGTTTTGAAATAGCCATTTCCTACTAAAGACAAGCAGAGCTTCTCAGGTGTGGTTGATTCTATATCTGGGGCAGGCTATGTTCAAGATGGTCCTGGAACTTTTGTCACACAAGATTGTAAGTAAGCTATCAAAGTCCACCAAGTCACCTCAAAAGCACTCAAGAGCCAACCTAAAGAGGCTACCACTGGCCAAAGATGAGACAATTTGAGCTTTAAATAGAATAATAATTGTAATTTATCAAATATGTTAAAATTTATGAATTCATAGTAATATGTAAAAAAAAGATAACCTAGTTAATCACCTTTGGAGGATAAAGAACCAATTTATTATCCTGAGAATAAAGGGGAGGAAAAAACCCTTATCCTTGCCTTCCCTATATGAACTATATCACTGAGTAGCTAAATAGTAAATGAAGGGAAGCATCTCTTTAGAGAGTATTCCAACTAATAAATGAAAAATAAATCATTGACTATCACCATTTGCAACCACCAATAAACCGATAGATTTATGCACTGAACATTAACATCTGCTGACATCATAAAAAGAGACATTGCCTGGCTAGTGTAGCTCAGTGGTTTGAGTGTCGACCTATTAACCAAAGGTCAGATTTGATTCCCGTCAGGGCACATGCTGGGGTTGCAGGCTCGATCCCCAGTAGGGTGCGTGCAGGAGGCAGCTGATCAATGATTCTCTGATCATTGATTGATGTTTCTATCTCTCTCCCTCTCCCATACTCTCTGAAATCAATAAAATATATTTTTAAAAAAGAGACATGATGTGCCTCCTGATGAAAGAACGCAGACCGCTATTCTTACCAAAAGGATCAAACATGAGTCTAAATAAGCCTCTGGATGCATAACTGGTTTTCTTGACCACAGTTCTGTTCCCTTTGCTTGAATTTTCTCATATAAAGTTTCAGAAACATTCTAACGTAATACTCAGGGTTGTTCTCCTAGTCAGCGGTTCTCAACCTGTGGGTTGCGACCCCTTTGGCGGTGGAACGACCCTTTGACAGGGGTCACCTAAGACCATCCTGCATATCAGATATTTACATTACGATTCATAACTGTAGCAACATTACAGTTATGAAGTAGCAACGAAAATAATTTTATGGTTGGGTCACAACATGAGGAACTGTATTTAAAGGGCCAGAAGGTTGAGAACCACTGTTAGATGATGGGCTGGTTTGATCCATTCCTGACAGGTCTGGTCCCTGAGTGGTTATCAGCATTATATTATGTACAGTCTGACCAGGGTTAAGGGCCACAGAATAGCATTTTCCCCTCAATTAAGTTAACCAAAATAATTATAAAGTGGACCTTGAATTCATTAAGAGTATCCGCCAATCGATTTCATCTAGATTTTAAAATTTACACACAATATTCCATGATATTTTCTAACATCACAAAAATCAGATTTGCATTTCTTTGTTATTCCTTTTTGGAAAAAGTTTTCAAAACACATTTTGGCTAAATTTTGCCAACCTGAAGTGGACCTGTTAAATGGAATAAGATACTGTATAGCTTCAGGCAAACTGAATATTCCAATAAATATTCCAATATACAGAATGGAATTAGTCAGTTTTATCCAAAAGAATAAACACACAGGGCTGAAAAAGACAGATGACCGGAACTTGTGTAAGAATTACCTCAGAAATGTTTTTGTCAGTTTCTTTTCTTTTTTCTTCCAGTTTCCTTTCAATACCTACAATTCCTACAGCCCTTATTCTTCCTGGCTGAAAATCAAAAGTAGAAAATAAAACATACAAAATAGGAAGGACACAATCTTTTGTAACCCACCACACTGTGTTTTCAATGACGGGAAAGGACCACAAAGAACCAAAGAAAAACAGCATACAACTCCATCTAGTTTCCTTTCAAAACATTGGTCAGTTTCTTGCTGTATATGACAATCTTCAAATCATTCTAAAGAAGCACCGAAGATACAATAAATGGCATATTTTACTTTTCATTTCAGATATAAATTAAATTTCCTATCCATTTTTGTTCTTTGGCAACTTATTATGTATGTATCAGATACTTAATAGGGTCTCAAAAAATAGTTAAAAGTTTTGGTACTTGATAGTTATTGTACAAATTGCTTTTACACATATGAGCATCTGTTCACAGTTGGTGGTTAATTTAGACTGGCCTGGAAAATGTCACCAGTAGTATTTATTGTCAGTTCTCTTAGATGCCACATAGATTATGAACAACAGGATGAAGTCAGTGGAATCTAACTTCTACCACTCCAGAAATTACTCTGGTAAGTAGTAATTACTTTTTACTAAGTGTTTACTGTCTACGAGCACTAAGTTAGGTTCTATGAAAATAAATTTTTAATTAAATATCATTATTTTGTTTCTGGAAAGTTCTATAATCACAGATATCTTATTACTTAATAAAGATCCAAATACAGAGCTGAAAACACTAGATTAAGAAACAGTTTTAAAAATACCTGTGGTCCTCTATTTGTTTGGAATGACTGGGAAACTGGCATATTCTCCCATCTTCTCTGTGTCATTTCCTCTGATAAACGCCTATAAAACTGTTATACACATAGATACACTTTAAATGAGTCAGTCAGGTTGTGGCATCCTCATTGAATTAATTACTTAACATTTCTTTAGTTGAAAGGTCTAGTCAATCATTTGCAACAAGCCTAGAGTTCTCAGAGACATCAAAGAAAATCAAAGGAAGTTCTCTTCTTGGATCAACTTCAGAAAGAATAAAGAAAAAAAAAAGAAGGAACTGACCTTCTATATAAAGCAAGCTATTTCAACAAAGAGATGAGTGACAATGAAATAAATAGACTTGCTTTAAACAATTCTGCCTGTGTGGATTGTTTTCAACTTATAGTGAAACAGACACAGTGCCAAGAAAAATATACAACCATTAACCATGAAGAAAGTTAAGAATAATTTGTCTAGTTAAAACGTGTAGTCAGAAATTGGGGCTAAAACGTGCCTCTGCTCACAAAAAGATCAACTATATTTTTCACTTACAGTGAGATTGACTGCAGTTAGTGACTTATATTTACTTAGTGCCTATTGTTGTGAAGAGCACTGGGTGCGAAGCCATTGAAAAAGAACATAAGTAAGTTATGACATCAATGGGAAGATAAAAACACACTTATAAATGCCTAAAAATATTTATACAGCAATTTATTAATCAGAACATATAAACTATATTCTAAAATTAATATGTAAGAACAAAGGGCTAATAACGACAGGACACTAACAAAAAATAGAGATTATTAATGTGGAGAAATTGAAAATCTCATAATTCTGAAGCTATAGGGATTATGACAATGTGGTGTTGACGTAATATGGTATTGGCACAGGAACAGAATAGCTCAGAAATGGAAAGGTACCAGTGCTTATATGTAAAAAAAGAACCACTCAAGTGATTAGATTTGTTGGAATTCATAAACTGCCTTCAACTGGACTACATATACCACTGAAAACTTTACTAGTAGCCTAATGGCATGACTTAGCTTCCACTCTTTCCTTGTGACCACACACTCCTGCTTCTTGTTCCCACTGTCACCTAAACTTCATATTCTTTACTGATAAGACGTAAGCTATCAAAAATGTTATAAACATGTGGTGAAACCTATGTTGCCTACATCATATTGACAATATGGAAACAATACTGCCTCCCATCATATTAACAAACAAAAATATATGCAAGCACACATTTATGGCCTAATTTTATTCATATACTTACCTCAATCTGGCCATGTTCTTTGAAGGAGAGTTTGATGTAGGAGTTCTTACTACTCTGTAATGGACCAAGCTCTTTGTTAGGAGGAGCTGGGTGAAGATGAACCACTATTTTAGCACTAAAGAAAAAGCAAATGTAATGTATTAAATTGCCTTTTAAAAATCACTAATCCTATTTTTATAACTTTTAATATATTTCAGGTCACTTTTAAAATTCACATAGAAACAAAGACTATCCTTTTGAAGTTTGTATTAATTCAGTATTAATGAACCTTTCAAAAATATCTCTACTTAAAACTTGCAAGCTATGCACAAAAAAGTTCAAGTTATTAGGTCTATAGATTAAATATAATGTGGTTTCAGGAAATAAGTTCAAAATAAATTTGCAAAATTTGGGGTGGTTTATGATTTTGGTTTATGATTAGGGTTGTCCATCTACAGAGTCATCTCCAGAGGTAACCTCAGGGCCTATAATTTCTGCCTAACCATAGTACTTAATTCACTTGACAACAAAATGTGAAAACTTATCTATGGAATCCTTCCCAGTGGTCATAGTCACAGCCAGTCCTTGCAGCAGATTGGCCTGAAGGATAAATCCCTCCCATTGAGGTGCCAACAGTAATCAAAGCTCAACTACAACAGGAGGGTGTACATATCCCACCGGGGGTAGGGGACGCAACTGGAGTGCCCAGCTCAGGTGAACAGAGAGGCTGTGCCACTGGACCCTACTGGACACTCTACCAAGCCTGGGAGACATAGCAGCTCTACCTAATACACAGAAACAAACACAGGGAGGATGCCAAAATGAGAAGACAAAGAAACATGTCCCAAATGAAAGAACAGAAGAAATCTCCAGAAAAAGAACTAAAAGCAAGCAAAGTACTAGATAAAGAATTCAAAGCAATGGTTATAAGGATGCTCAAAACATTTAGGGAAGCCCTGACCGGTTTGGCTCAGTGGATAGAGTGTCGGCCTGCGGACTCATGGGTCCCAGGTTCGATTCCGGTCAAGGGCATGTACCTTGGTTGCAGGCACATACCCAGTAGGGAGTGTGCAGGAGGCAGCTGATCGATGTTTCTCTCTCATCAATGTTTCTGACTCTCTATCCTCCTCCCTTCCTCTCTGTAAAAAAATCAATAAAATATATATTTTTTTAAAAATTTAGGGAAAAACTAGTTGAACTTAGAGAGAACTTCAACAGCATAAAAAAGGACATGAAAACCATAAAAAAGAGCCAGTCAGAAATGAAGGATATACTAACTGAAATAAAGAATAATTTAAAGGGACTCAATGGTAGAGTAGACAAAGCCAAGAATCAAATCAGCGATTTGGAATATAAGGATGTAAAAAATCACCCAATGAGAACAACAAAAAGAAAACAGAATCCAAAAATATGAAGATAGTGTAAGGAGACTCTAGGACAGGGGTGGGCAAACTTTTTGACTCGAGGGCCACAATGGGTTCTTAAACTGGACCGGAGGGCTGGAACAAAAGCATGGATGGAGTGTTTGTGTGAACTAATATAAATTCAAAGTAAACATCATTACATAAAAGGGTACGGTCTTTTTTTTTTTTTAGTTTTATTCATTTCAAACGGGCCGTAGTTTGCCCACGGCTGCTCTAGGACAACTTCAAGCATACTGACATTCACATCATGGGGTTGCCAGAAGGAGAAGAGAAAGAGCAAGAAATTGAAAACCTATTTGAAAATATAATGACAGAAAACTTCCCTAACCTAGTGAAGGAAATAGACATACAAGTCCAGGAAGTGAAGAGAGTCCCAAATAAGATGAACCCAAAGAGGCCTCTCCAAGACACAAAATAATTGAAATGCAAAAGGTTAAAGACAAAGAGAGAATCTTAAAACAGCAAGAGAACAGACTTATCCTATATAATAAAAGCCTAATATGCAAATTGACCAAACGGTGGAATGACCAGTCGCTATGATGTGCAATGACCATCAGGGGGCAGACCCTCAATGCAGGAGCTGCCCCCTGGTGTTCAGTGCGCTCCCACAGCGGGAGCACCGCTCAGCCAGAAGCCAGGCTCACAGCTGGTGAGCGCAGCAGCAGTGGCGGAGCCTCTCCTGCCTCTGCGGCAACACTAAAGAATAGCAAGCAGGCGGGTGGTAAGGAGTAAGGGCTCCCAGATTGCGAGAGGGGACCGGCCAGGCTGAGGGAACCCCCCAAGTGCACAAATTTGTGCACTGGGACTCTAGTATATCTACAAGGGAGCTCCCATAAGACTGTCAGCTGATTTCTCAACAGAAACTTTGCAGACCAGAAGGGAGTGGCAAGTAATATTCAAGGTGATGAAAAGCAAAGACCTATAACAAATATCACTCTACCCAGCAAAGCTATCATTTAGAATTGAAGGACATATAAAGAGCTTCGCAGACAAGAAAAAGCTAAAGGCGTTCATTACCATCAAACCAGTATTATATGACATGAAATGTTAAAGGGTCTCCTTTAAGAAGAAGGAAAAAAATATGAATAAATATGTATCTATCAACAAATTAATCTAAAAAACAAAACAAAATAAACAAGCAGAACAGAAACAGACTCATAGATAAAGAGAACATTTTGAAGGTTGCCAGACGGGAGGGGGTTGGAGGGACGGGTGAAAAGAGTGAGGGGATTAAGAAGTATAAATTGGTTGTTACAGAATAGTCATCAGGATGTAAAGTACAGCACAGGGAATCCTATCTAATAAAAGAGAAACATGGTAATTAGCGTACGACCGCTACCCTTCCCATTGGCTAATCAGGGCGATATGCAAATTAACCGCCAGCCAAGATGGCGGCTAATTTGCATACATAGGCGCAATGATG
>NW_005369062.1:1729945-1743192 GCF_000412655.1 Myotis brandtii | reverse complement strand
TTTATTTTTTTTACAGAGAGTGGAAGGGAGGGAGAAAGACAGAAACTAATATGAGAGACATCAAATGGTTGTCTCTTGATGAATCCCCGACCAGGGCCCTGGATTAAGCCGGCAACCCAGGTATATGCCTTCGATTGGAATCCAACCTGGTACCCTTCAGTCTGCCTGCAGAAGCACTATCCACTGAACCAAACCAGCATTTTTTTTTTCTTTTTAAGTCCTCCTTTAAGGATATGTTCTTTCATTGATTCTAGAGAGAGAGGAAGGGAGAGGGAAAGAGAAAAAGAAACATTGATCAGTTGCCCAAGCAACCCACAACCTGTGCATGTGCCCTCACCTGGAATCGAACTCATGACCCTCTGGTGCGTGGGAGGATACTCTAACTACTGATCCACACCAACCAGGGCCTGGAGGTACAATGAGTTCCCTCAGGGGGAGTGCTGCTCATCCAGAAGCCGGGCTCATGGCTGGTGAGTGCAGCGGAGGTGGCAACCTCCACAGCAGCAGCACTGAGGAGCAGCGAGCCGAGTGGTAGGGAGCAGCAAGCAGGCGGGCGGTAAGGAGCGAGGAGTCCCAGACTATGAGAGGGCACAGGCCGGGCTGAGGGATTCCCCCCACCCCCAGTGCACGAATTTCCTACACCGGGCCTCTAGTCTACACTAATAAGAGAGAAAGATGCAAATTGACCATACCTTCACAACGCCCACCAGCCAGTTAGGTGTGAGTATGCAAATTAACCCAACAAAGATGGCAGGTTAATTTGCATACACAGGCACTGAGTGGCCAGGGGTGGGGCGTTCCACACCGCCCCCGGGCCTCTGGGCAGCGTGGGAAGGCAGAAAGGTGGCTCCGGGTCGGAGCGAAGGCAGTGCCGGCAGCCAGGGGAAGGAAGGCCCATTCTTGCACGAATCTTCGTGCATCAGGCCTCTAGTATAGTCAATAATATTCTAATAATTATGTATGGTGTCAGATGGGTACTAAATTTATTGGGATGATTATTTAGTAAGTTATATAACGTCTAAATCACTGGAGTATATATCAGAAACTAATATAATATGTCAACTGTAATTGATAAATAAAAATGATTTTAAATATTTTTTTAAAAACTTATCTCTGTAAAACTGGCCAGCAGACATTTTATTAAAACACCATCCAAAACTAACATTCTATACTGTCATTTTTGGAAAATTCCACTTGATCAACAGTATGACCTACAAAAATATTCAATAGCAAAAACATTTTTCAAAACAGTGCTGCTCTAGTAACACAAATTACCATCATCTTTATGACTACCATTATCTTCTATACTATTAAAAATACCACTACAGCCGAAACCGGTTTGGCTCAGTGGATAGAGCGTCGGCCTGCAGACTGAAAGGTCCCGGGTTCGATTCCGGTCAAGGGCATGTACCTGGGTTGCGGGCACATCCCTCGTGGGAGATGTGCAGGAGGCGGCTGATCGATGTTTCTCTCTCATCGATGTTTCTGACTCTCTATCTCTCTCCCTTCCTCTCTGTAAAAAATCAATAAAATATATTAAAAAAAAAATTTAAAAAAAAAAATACCACTACATTTGTTCAGTTTTATGTATTTTTTTCTTTTTTTCCCAACCTGCTCAATAAACAATCTTCTTCTATAAAGATTAGCAAAATCAAAAGACTTAGCCAAAATATCTTGGATATCTAGCTTAAAGCTTTTTCTTTATGGCCACAGTACAGATTCACCTATTATGCAATTTTACTTTGGTTAGGCCCAGGTGGTTACATAAATATCACTGTGAAATACCATGTGTGGGGCCTCCTCAATTTAACAAATGTTTTGTTTAGTGAACTGGGGCCACTTTGTAAGGACTCTTCATCTATTCCTTTGTGGTGAATATCTTTAAGTGCAATAAGCAAACAAACTGTGTAAGCAGCCTGGCCAGCATGGCTCAGTGATTGAACGTCGACCTATGAACCAGAAGGTCACGGTTCAATTCCCAGTCAGGGCACATGCCTGGGTTGCAGGCTTGATCCCCAGTGGGGGAGAAGAGGTGCAGGAGGCAGCCAGTCAATGATTCTCTCTCATCATTCAGTTTCTATCTCTCTCTCCCTCTCTCCCTCTCCCTTCCTCTCTGAAATCAATAAAAAAAAATTTTTTTAAAAACTGCAAGCAGAACCACAGGACTGTTTGAAATGAACTGCCAACTAGAGCAACTAAACTATGACAACTGGGAATAGGATGACTGAGCAAAAGCATTATATAATCTTTAAAACTAAAAAAACCTGAGTCCTGCTATCAGATTTTGTCAAATGAAACCTAATGAAAAGCTAAAATATTATGATACAACGTGAAGTTTAAAAATTCCAAAGTTAGCATAAAAGATCCATGCAAATTTTTTCACCTATTCATTTCTTGAGTCATTCAATATCATATTTCATTAAGTTTAAAATCCACCAAATCAAAGAAGCATCTTGGGTTCTTTGTTAAAGGATGAAAATATGCATACATCTTTGAATCAATAAGATACGATAAATTGGGGCAGGGGGAGCTAGAAACTATAGAGAATATTTGAAAAAAGTTAACCTGGCAAATTATTAAATTCCTCCTCACTGGAGATGTTTAAAAATAAGACACTAGAAGAGACCAAGATGGCGGCATAGGTAAACACCGGAGACTGCTGCCGCAAACAACCACTTCAAAAATACAACTAAAAGACGGAATGGACATCACCCAGAACCACAGGAAGGCTGGCTGAGGAGAGACTCTTCAACTAGAAGGAAAAATAACAGCACACCGAGGCTCAGAGGAGGCGCAGTGTGGAAAATACTCAGGTGCGGAGGTGCGCGCGCAAAGCGGGCTGGTGGCTGAGAGCGCGGTTGTCGTTTTCGGTCAGGGGGGAGTCTCAGACTCTGAGCTCCAGATACGGGCGAATCGCTGGGGACTCGGACTCAAACGGGAGAAGCGGGAGTGTCTGGCATCAGTTGGAAGGCAGCTTTCTCTCCGAGGTTTGCAGCGGTTCCTGGGGTTCTGAGAAGCAGAGCCTCTGGGAACGGGACTGAGAGGGGCCATAACCGCTCCCTCCGCCCGCCCTGTTGAGCCCGCCCCGCCCAAGCCCTGCGCAGAGCCATTTGCCGGATCGCCTCAGGCAAAGGCTAGATTAGCACCTCCCCAGAGGACAGAAGTTTTCCGCGGCAGACACAGCTGATTCACACAGCCAGTCGGCCTGGTGGTCAAATCCCTCTAGTATTAACTACAACAATCAAGGCTCAACTAGAACAAGACTGCGCACAAAGACCACTAGGGGGTGCACCAAGAAAGCATAAAAAATGCGGAGACAAAAAAACATGACAGAAATGGAGGATATAGAGCTAAAAATCGCAATTTTGAGGGCTTGCAAAAATGTGCTAGAAGCTGTCAATAAACTTGAGGAGAGAGTCACGAAAACTAATGAGACCCTCGATGCTATGATAAAGAACCAACTAGAAATTAAGCATACACGGACTGAAATAAAGAATATTATACAGACACCCAATAGCAGACCAGAGGAGCGCAAGAATCAAGTCAAAGATTTGAAATGCGAAGAAGCAAAAAACACCCAACCGGAAAAGCAAAATGAAAAAAGAATCCGAAAATACGAAGATAGTGTAAGGAGCCTCTGGGACAGCTTCAAGCGTACCAACATCAGAATAATAGGGGTGCCAGAAGATGAGAGACAGCAAGATATTGAAAACCTATTTGAAGAAATAATGGCAGAAAACTTCCCCCACCTGGTGAAAGAAATGGACTTACAGGTCCAAGAAGCGCAGAGAACCCCAAACAAAAGGAATCCAAAGAGGACCACACCAAGACATATCATAATTAAAATGCCAAGAGCAAAAGACAAAGAGAGAATCTTAAAAGCAGCAAGAGAAAGAGACTCAATTACCTACAAGGGAATACCCATACGACTGTCAGCTGATTTCTCAACAGAAACTTTGCAGGCCAGAAGGGAGTGGCAAGAAATATTCAAAGTGATGAATAGCAAGAACCTACAACCAAGATTACTTTATCCAGCAAAGCTATCATTCAGAATTGAAGGTCAGATAAAGAGCTTCACAGATAAGGAAAAGCTAAAGGAGTTCATCACCACCAAACCAGTATTATATGAAATGCTGAAAGGTATCCTTTAAGAGGAGGAAGAAGAAAAAGGTAAAGATACAAATTGTGAACAACAAACATGCATCTATCAACAAGTGAATCTAAGAATCAAGTGAATAAATAATCTGATGTACAGAATGAACTGGTGATTATAATGAATCAGGGACATAGAAAGGGAATGGACTGACTATTCTTGGGGGGGAAAGGGGAATGGGAGATGCGGGAAGAGACTGGACAAAAATCGTGCACCTATGGATGAGGACAGTGGGTGGGGAGTGAGGGCGGAGGGTGGGGCGGGAACTGGGAGGAGGGGAGTTATGGGGGGGAAAAAAAGAGGAACAAATGTAACCTGAACAATAAAGATTTAATAAAAATAAAAAAAATAAGACACTAATATGAAGGTAACTATTTTGAATATATTTGTTATAGTTTAGATTTCCTTATAACACAGCAGAGGAAAATTCAAATGATCTAAAAGACTCTTAAAGTTTTACTTTGTAGAACTTAAAAAAGAAAACCAACATATACAAATATCAAATGCTGTACAACTGAAACTAATATAATGTTGTATGTTAATTATACCTCAATAAAAAAGTAAAATAAATTTTAAAGAAAGAACATATAAGATGGAAAGAAGTGACAAGGGGCAAAACATAAATTAGAGAAATAGCCTACTCTAAAAATAAATACCTTATGACTCTTCAAAATGTTGGTTAGTTTCTTTTATGTCAAGTAAGCAATCTTTTAGGCTAGCTACATTATAATTAAGGCATACATTGCATTTCCAGTGAAGTTCAGCACTTATTTAACATCTATTAAAGTATATAACTATGCTAAAGCTAAAAATGGGTCCATGTGGAAAAAAATTCCTCATCAGCAATATCTGTTCATAAGTTGACCTCAATTACATACACTTAAACTATAAAGCCAGAATTCTGTATATACTTGAATAAACAGAAACATTTTAACCTGTGGTTTTAAACCAGGGCAGACACATCTGATTTGCCTGGGACAGTCCCATTTTATGCTTGACTGGTCCAATTATAAACAGCACTCCCATTACTTATAAATGTCCCAATTTGGACAATAAATATTATGATACCCTAACACTGATATATCAAAAATATAAGTGAGAAACTTAATGATCAACTAGAAATAGGAGCAAAGTCAGTTCCTTTCTTCATTTCTGATTTTAAGTACTAAACAAGATACATAGACATTTAAAAGTAAATGTCTGTGGAAATATATACAATGACAACTGGACCACATTTATTTATTATGACCCAAGGATATTATAGCAAACCTTAGTACTTGATTCATGCTTTAAGAATGACTTCCATTTATCAATGAGCTTAAGGTAGGATAATACCTTCCTAGGGGAACTCCTGATCAAGGAAGTTATTTATAAAGCCCCCAAACACAATCATGTCCCCATATGTAGTCATGGCACAGCAGTAAATTAACTAAATTAATGATAATAGCTTGAATGAAAATGTATTTTGTGAATAAAAACTACAATATACAGACCTTACCTTTTCCCAATTCCAGCCGCCTGTTCTTCAATGAACACAATTTGAGAAAGAGGAATAGCCATGCAGCATTCCTAGGAGGAAATCAATAGAAAATATGACTCATAAGACCAGTCAGAAATCCTTGTTTTATAGCACTTAATAGAATGTCAAATACCTTTAAGGTACTTAATAATAAAAACAATAAATAATAATTATCTTACTTTATTCCTTAAATAAATTTAAGGAATAACTGAATGAAAGCAATACTATGGTGGCATTTTACTACGTGGAAAAACATAAGATTTTAAAAACAGCTATAACTACCTTTGTTTTCACAGTAGGTACATTTTTAAAACGTAATATTTATATGCAACTTTTTACATATACTATATTATTTTTTAAAATATATTTTTATTGATTCAAGAGAATAAGGGACAGGGATAGAGAGATAGAAACATCAATGAGACAGACACATCATTGATCGGCTGCCTCCTCCACACCCTCCACCGAGGATCCAGCCCGCAACCCAGGCATGTGTCCTAACTGGAAATCAGTGACTCTCGGTTCATGGATTGATGCTGAATCACTAAGCCACACCAGAGCTAGGCTATAATATATTCTTATATAGAAAACAAAAAATAAAACAGGTAAATCAAAACAAAGATAAAGAGTGTTATTCATTTTCCTTTATAATTTCCTACTAGAGGCCCGGTGCACAAAATTCTTGTGGGGGGGGGGGTCCTTCAGCCTGGCCTGCACCCTCTCAAATCCGAGACCCCTCGGGGGATGTCTGACTGCCGAGGACATCCCCCTCAACTGGCAGTCGGACATCCTTCTCGCAATCTGGGACTGCTGGCTCCTAACTGCTCACCTGCCTGCCTGCCTGATCATCCTTAACCACTCTGCCTGCCTGCCTGATCGCCCCTACCTGCTCTCACGGGCCTGATCACCTCTAACTGCTCTCCCCTGCCAGCCTGATTGCCCCTAACTGCTCTCCCCTATCAGCCTGATCACGCCTAACCACCTCTGCCTTGGCCCCCACCACCGTGGCTTTGCCGGAAGGACGTCCAGAAGGACGTCCAGAAGACATCTGGTCTAATTAGCATGTTACCCTTTTATTAGTATAGATAGTTCACTCACCCACCCAAAATTTTAAACAGAAAATAGTAATATAGCTTCCCTTTATTAGTACATTTAATTTTTTAATTATTATAAATGAATGGCATTCAATGGCTGGTTTAAAGATTTCTAAATTTGCCTCTTTATATGATAATCAAAAAATTATACTAAGATTAACTTATAAACATACAGTTTAAAGACACCTATCCCTCCAAAAAAAATTTTTTTTCTTGAATGTATATTTCTTTTAAAAGAGTTAGAAAACATTAATAGTTCTAAGGCATGCATTATCAACAACAGAAATATCACCACTAAAGGGACAATATTGGATCTTGGGAACCAAAAAGAGTCTTATATTTTGCAATGGTTAGTGACCTTTCAAAGAGCCTCAGTACAGTATACAGTTTACCTGTGGAATTAAAATTTGATGGAGAGACAGAAATTATAAAAATAATGTAGAAGACATTGTTTATTGTACCAGCAACACTGAAATTTATTCACAAACACAAATACTTTCAAGTTCTTTGGAATAAAGACATCAGCTCTACTAGCATACACATAACTTGTTCTCCCTTCCTAGAAATGAAAAAACAGGAGTTTCTCCTCTTGCTGAGTGACTTAGAGGCTGTTTTTCTCAATATCTAGGTAAAAGCATGCACTTCCCAGCAGACCCATCCTCCTGATTCTCAACAGCAATCAGAAGGCTGGGTTGTTTTGAGGATGAATGAGGCTTTTTAAGGACCCCTAAAAACTGATGGGAGAATTATTCCTGTTACACATGGAACATTCAGGTATGAGGTAGGATCTGACTGGTATTTTAAAAACAGGAGTCATCATGATTCTCTATTCAGTAACTACAGACTTTTCTGGAGCTGAATGAGGGACAACACTATACCCCCTCTATGTGCACTCCATTCAGACAGATCATATGGGACACACACTCTAATAACGTTCTGAAATTAAAAATTTGCTGCATCTATTTATAGTTTGCCAAAAAGGAAGAAAAAGAAGAAAAACTTCAGTGATTTAAAACCTAGAACAGATGTAAAAAACTGTATCTTACATGATTTCTCTGATCTCTCCAAATTAATCGATGTGTACTAAGAAGGAGGGTCCCAGCATCAAATTTTATCTGGAAAGACAAGATCATCACATAATATTAATAACGTATCACTCAATGTGGTCCAGTTGTTCTTCCGCACAAATTATACAATAGTTAAGTTTTTCACACATAAATAGTTTAGAATTTGGCTTATCACAAATTAAAGAGAAGCAATGCTACACACTTTATAAGCTATATATATAGCCTTGCTAAAATTAGGAAAAAATTGCAAACAACCTTGATGTGCAACAATAAGGGAGTGGTTAAATCAAGTATGAAACATTCATAACATGGACTCTATACAGAGGTTAAAAAGAATAATGAGGTATAACTTCACAGACTGCCATGGAACTCTTAAGACATAGAGTTAGTGGGTTGAAAAGCAACTTACAGCATATTACACATGATAGATAGATAGATGATAGAAGATAGATAGATAGATAGATAGACAAACATAATCTCCACATTCCTCAAACTACAGACATATACATAAAAGTAGTAGAAAAAGGTCTACATGGCATAATTGGTGGTCTATTAACAATGATTATCTCAAAAAAAGTATGAAGGAGTAGGGAGAAGCAAAGAGCCCTTTTTTAAAAGTTCACTATTGATTGAATTTTTTCATGAGATTGGATTCCTGTGTAACACTCATATAATTTTTAGAAATAATTTTTAAATACTAAAAAAATCTAGAAATAGACACAAACACATAAAAAGTAAGTGTGAATGAAGATTCAACCAGTGGCACTGGGACAAGTGGGTTGCCCAGTAGGAAAAAACAATGAACATAAAGTTGGATTTATACCTAACATACTGCACCAAAATAAGTTCAGGATGGATCAGATATCTGAGTTTAAAAAAAAAATTATAAAAGCAATACCAAAAAATCATGAGAGAATTTTAAAAATAATCTCAGAGTGGAGAAGGTCTTTCTAAGAAAAACACTAAACCAATTAGCATTAGAAGAAAAGATCGATAAATTCAACTATACAAACATGTATGCACACAATTTCTTCATGGAAAAACCCACCAAGGGCAAAGTTAGCAGACTGAGAAAAATAATTGTAACTCCTATCAGAGACAAAGGGCTAATTTCCTTAAAATATAAAGAACTCTTACAAATCAATGAGAACACTGCCTGTTTCTCTAATGGATTACAGGCTAAGGCTATTAACAGGAAGTCCACAGAAAAGGAACTACAAATAGCACATTAATAGAATTTACCTTATTTCATCAATGTTAAATGCCCATCCCTTATACACACACGTTTTAATAAGTATGCATCTTACAATCAATGGCATCTTAGAAATTTTCAAATACAATAAGTACATAAAGATGCCCAACCCCATTGATAAGGAAAAGGCAAATTAAGGCAATATCAAGATACCCCTTTCATCCATGAGATTGGCAGAGACCCAAAAGTTTCATAATATTGTGTTGGTGAATTGTTGGGGAAATAAGCATTTGCACACTTAGCTGGGAGGCTAACCTTTCAGGAGGGCAGTGTATTAATATCTGTCAAAAGTACAAATACCTATGTATTCCACATACAAATACCTATGTAGCACAGCTCTCTAGAACAGTGATGGTGAACCTATGACACGCGTGTCAGAGGTGACATGCGAACTCATTTTTTTGGTTGATTTTTCTTTGTTAAATGGCATTTAAATATATAAAATAAATATCAAAATTATAAGTCTTTGTTTTACTATGGTTGCAAATATCAAAAAATTTCTATATGTGACACGGCACCAGAGTTAAGTTAGGGTTTTTCAAAATGCTGACAGGCCGAGCTCAAAAGGTTCGCCATCACTGCTCTAGAATGATGCACTGGTGGCCTCTAATGGGGAATTGGATGCCAAAGAGACAGGGTAGGAGGGAGACTTTTACTTTATACTTGCTGTGGGTTTTTAATTTTTATCATGGAATTTTTGTCATCTACTCAAAACACAAATGTAAAAGTGTTTTTTAAAACTAGAATACAAAGCTTCTTGTCAAGATGGCAGAGCATGTAAATACCATACTTGTATCTTCTCATAACCACATCAAAATTACAAATAAACTACAGAATAACCATCATTGATATCTGCCTGAAGTCTAGCTGAACAGAAGTCCTAAAGCTAAGGACATACAGAAGAAGCAACATTCAGACTGGTAAGAAGGATAGAGAGGTAGACAATGCTGGTCTCACACCCATGTGTGTTGGCTAAAAATCAGAAGGGATATCTTGGCTGTGAGAGGTGGAGGTCCCCCTGAAGAGCAAGGGATTCCAGGCCTCCCAGCCCATGGTTCCAGTGCTGGGAAAAGAAGTCCCCACAACTTCTGTGAAAACCAGCAGGGATTGTGGCTGAGCGGGATGGAGGGCTGCTGGAGTCCCAGGAGGTCCTCTTAAAGGGCCCACACAGACTTACTCGCTGACTGACTCGCTCACTCTGAGCTCCAGCACTGGGTGGCAGCTTGAAAGGTGCCAGGACATATGGGGAGGAGGTCAATCATCTGGCTTCAGGGCAAGGGCTAGAGGGGCAGCTTTCTCCCAGTCAAAAGTGCTGGCAGAAAAGCCACTGTTCCTTTGCTGAGCCCTCCTCCTGTCAGCACAGGAGGGTGCCATATCTGAGTCTCCATTAACCTGGCTAACACAGTTTCCCAGGCCTGGTGATTACCTGAGACACCCACCCCACCCAACTTTTAGGCCCACCCAAGCCACTTCCAATGGCTTTTCCTTACAACCAGCCTCTCTTGGCTCATGCTGCAGACCTTCCTAAAATTTCTCAAAGGTTCAAAAACACTTAAAAAGCAGCACCTGGCCTCACCATGTCACAGACCTCTTGCTAAATAGTCCGAAACCCAGCACCAGTGGCAGCCAGCCTCAATTTGACGCTTAGCATCTCACAGGCACCTCCAACCTCAGCACAAGTGGCAATCACCTGCAAATCACTTTGTAGCTCATCAGGTGGTCCCGGGCAGGGCATAGGCAGCAGCTGACCTTGGCCTGCACCTCCTGGGAGGCCCCAGAACAAGTACAACCAGTGGACAGCTTCAGACCACACCAGAGTACCATCCAACCACCTCCATGAGTGACTCAAGGGGCAGACTCGACAGGCACCAAAGCCCCACTGAAGCAAGTTCTCCATGAAATCAGCCTCTGCACAGCAGTTCCTACGCTATAGTTATGGCCGGTCCTCACAGCTGATCTGCCTGGGAGTCAATCCCACAGAGTGATGTGTCAACAGCAATCAAGGCTCAACTACAACAGGAGGGTGCTCAGAGCCCAAATGGGGTGGTGAGAGGGGACTGCGCACCTGGAACACCCAGCTTGAGTGACTGGGAGCCCTGTGCTACTGGGTCCTACAGGACACCTACTATAGAGCAACTGCACCAAGACAGGGAGGTGTGGCAGCTGTACCTGACATAGAAAGAAACACAGGAAGGCAGGCAATGTGAGAAAGCAAACATGTCCCAAATGAAAGAACAAATCAAAACTCCACAAAACGAACTAAACAAAATGAAGACAAGAAATCTACCAGATAAAGAGTTCAAAGAACCATTTATAGGGTGCTCAATGATCTCAGTGAGAACTTCAACAAAGAAATAGGAAACATAAAAATGAAGATAGAAAACATAAAAAAAGAACCAGTCAGAAATGAAGAATACATTAGAGCAGTGATGGCGAACCTTTTGAGCTCGGCATGTCAGCATTTTGAAAAACCCTAACTTAACTCTGGTGCCGTGTCACATATAGAAATTTTTTGATATTTGCAACCATAGTAAAACAAAGACTTATATTTTTGATATTTATTTTATATATTTAAATGCCATTTAACAAAGAAAAATCAACCAAAAAAATGAGTTCGCATGTCACCTCTGACACGCATGTCATAGGTTCACCATCACTGCCCTTAGACATCTGCCAGACTGTGTCCTGGAAAGCAAACAAACTAATTTTTCAAGACAAATCCCCAGTATCTGCTCAACTTAAAGAAAATCTTCATCCTTTCATTGTCACATAGCAATAGCCACTGCTTAAAAGAGCAGGCCACTCTTTGTTCCCTACCCTGTACTGACTAGCAATACTTGGCCCTTTCCTCTATTGAAAAGTAAAATGCACGTCCTCTCTGCATCTCTTCTTTTAGTTGTGAATTCTTTCACATCCGGCATCACTAGCCAAACTCTAACAGGAATAAAGATAGTCTCTTCAAAAATGGCATTGGAAAACTGGACAGGTACAT
Organism: Myotis brandtii; assembly: GCF_000412655.1. NCBI lineage: Eukaryota > Metazoa > Chordata > Mammalia > Chiroptera > Vespertilionidae > Myotis > Myotis brandtii. The sequence goes on along the minus strand of NW_005369062.1, from coordinate 1,731,115 downwards.
GCCAAAAATGAAAGTAGACCACTAACTTACACCACAAGAGAATAAACTCAAAATGAATAAGACTTAAATATAAGTCACAAAACCATACAAATTCTAGAATAAACTATAGGCAGTAAAATCTGAGACATCTCATGTAGAAGTATTTTAACCAATACATCTCCTAGGGCAAGAGAAACAAAGGAAAAACAAAGAAATGGGACTATGTCAAACCCAAAAGATCTGTACAGCAAAAGTAACCATCTACAAAATTAAAAGGGAACCCATTATATAGAAGAATGTATTCATCAATGATACATCTGATAAGGGGTTAATTTCCAGAATATACAAAGAACTCATACAACTCAAAACCAGAATGGCAAACAACCCAATTAAAAAATAGGCAAAGGACCTGAACAGACATGTCAACAAAGAGGACATACAGATGCCAATAGACATATGAAAAAAATGTTCAATGTCACAAATCATCAGAGAGATGTAACTTAAAAATACAATGAGGTTTCACCTCACACCTGCCAGAATGGCTATCCTCAACAAATCAACTAACGACAAGTGCTGGTGGCAATGTGGAGAAAGGGAACCCTTGTGCACTGCTGGTGGGAATGCAGGCTGGTGCGGCCATTATGGAGACAGCCCAAGTGCCCATCAGTAGATGAGTGGATAAAAAGATGTGGTACATGTACACAATCATGTCATTTTGTATGGAAACAAATGTCTTTGCAGATATGATTAGGTAAGGACCTTGACACTGAGAGATTATCCTGGCTTCTCTGGGTGGCCCAATCGAATCGCATGAATCCTTAAAAGGGAAGACCCTCTCCCAGCTGTGCTCAGAGAGACACGGTGTTTCTGGTTTGGAAGGCAACGGAAGGGGCCACCAGCCAAGGAACACAGGTGGCTTCTGGGAGCTGGGAAAGGCAAGAAAACAGGCCCCCCTCTGGAGCCTCCAGAAAGGCGCACAGCTGTGCGGACGCCTTGGTTTTAGCCCAATGAGATCAGTGTCCAACTTCTGACCGCCAGGACTGCAGGATAAAATATGCACATGGTTGCCCTAGCTCATGATGGCGAACCTTTGAGCTCGGCGTGTCAGCATTTTGAAAAAGCCTAACTTAACTCTGGTGCCCTGTCACATATAGAAATCTTTTGATATTTGCAACCATAGTAAAACAAAGA
>NW_005369062.1:1722809-1729448 GCF_000412655.1 Myotis brandtii | reverse complement strand
TTCGCCTCCCAGCATTGTGCCTACATATGCAAATTAGCCGCCATCTTTGTTGGCGGTTAACCGCCATCTTGGCTGGCAGTTAATTTGCATATCGCACTGATTAGCCAATGGGAAGGGTAGCGGTCGTACGCTAATTACCATGTTTCTCTTTTATTAGATAGGATATGAGCCTAAGCAACCGTTATGATCAGTCCACTGGTCGTTATGATGCGCACTGACCACCAGGGAGCAGACACTCAATGCAGGAGCTGCCCCCAGGTGGTCAGTGCGCTCCCACAGCCAAACTCCTGCGGTCCATCCGCCTGGCCAGCCAGCCCCGATTGGCCCTGATCACTGGCCAGGCTGAGGGACCCCACCCATGCACGAATTTGTGCACCAGGCTTCTAGTTTAGAAGATAAGTTAGAAGAAAACATGCAATCAAAACAAAAAAAAATCCAAAATATGAGGACAGTTTAAAGGGTCTCTGGGACAACATTAAAGATACCAACATTCTCATCATGGGGATACCAGAAGGAGAAAAGAGAGCAAAAATAGGAATAAAAAATTTTTGAAGAAAAAGATCAAAAATAGGAATAATAAAATAGCAATAAAAATATCTATCAACAATTACTTTAAATGTAAATTGATTAAATGCTCCAATCAAAAGATATAGAGTGTCTCAACAGATAAAAACAAGACTCTTACATATGCTGCCTACAAGATACTTACTTCAGATTTTTTAAAAAAAACACCGACTTAAAGTAAAGGTAAAGGGAAAGAAGAAGATATTTCATGAAAATGGAAACGAGAAAAAGAAAAAAAAAAAAGCTAGGGAAGCAATATTTTTAACAGACAAAATAGACTTTAAAACAAGAGACAAAAAGGACCCAGCAATTTCACTTTTGGGTATTTATCCAAAGAAACCCAAAACACTAAATCAAAAGATATATGCATCCATATGTGCACCGCAGTATTATTTACAATAGCAAAGATATGGAAGCAACCTACATGCCCATCAATAGATAAACGGATAAAGAAGTGGTGCATATATACAACGGAATATTATTCAGCCATAAAAAAAAATGAAACCTTGCCATCTGCAACAATATGGGTGGACCCAGAGGGTATTGTGCTGATTAAAATAAGTCAGACAGCCCTAACCGGTTTGGCTCAGTGGACAGAGCATCGGCCTGCAGACTGAAGGGTCCCAGGTTCGATTCCGGTCAAGGGCATGTACCTTGGTTGCAGGCACATACCCAGTAGGAGGTGTGCAGGAGGCAGCTGGTCAATGTTTCTCTCTCATCGATGTTTCTAACTCTCTATCCCTCTCCCTTCCTCTCTGTAAAAAATCAATAAAACATATTTAAAAAAAAAATAAGTCAGACAAAGACAAATGTCATGATTCCACTAATATGTGGAATCTAAAAAACAAAATAAACAAACAAGCAAAACAGAAATAGACTCATAGATACAGAGAATATTTTTATGGTTGCCAGATGGGATGAGGGCAGAGGGGGAGGGTAAAACGGGTAAAAGCATTGCCCTGGCCAGTATGACTCAGTGATTAGACCTTCAGCCCAGGCACCAAAGTATCTGGGTTGCAGGTTTGATTCCAGCCCTGGTCAGGGCTCATGCAGGAGGCAACAGATTGATATGTCTCTGACATCAATGTTTCGCTCTCTCTCTCTCCTCCCTTCCTCCCATCCTCCCTCCCATCCACTCCCTCTAAAATCAATGGAAAAAATAGGGTGAAGGGATTAAGAAGTACAAATCAGTCCTTACAGACTAGCCATAGGACATAAAGTATAGCATAGGGAATATAGTCAATAATCTATAGTAATAAAAGCGTAATATGCAAATCGACCAAACAGCCGAACAGCAGAGCGGGACTGCGAGGGCCAAGGCAGCCGGGCCTACTCTTGCACAAATTTCGTTCATAGGGCCTCTAGTACTGTAATAACTATGTATGGTATCACATGGGTACTAGATTTATCATGGTGATCACTTCATAAGATATAAGTGTCTAATCACTGGGTTATACAACTGAAATTCATATAATATTGTACATCAACTGTAAATGAAAAATGGGGAAAAAAAATTTTTAAGTACAATACAATCACAAAAAATGCCAGCTAAGTCTTTAGGACCAAACTTTTAATCCCCATTATTTGTTACTATGCATTGAAAATTATATAAATAAGCAAATTTTACAGTTGCAACCCAAGAGATTAATAAACCAAACTACTTCATTTCGGTTAAAAACAAAAATATATTAGAAGCTTCTATTAACTCTAATTATTAGAAAGTAGAAATTGCCCTTCAGTAGGACTTGCTTATATCTTTTTGAGGAACAATTTGTCATTTCAAAAGTTACAAGGTTAATCCCGTTTATAAGGCTGTCTTACAACACAAACTCAATAAAAGCATTTTAGTGAGGGTCCAGTTTATTACAAATAATAGTCCTTTTGAGTTTAAAATAATGTGGTTGCAATGTCTGTCAATTAAATAAACAATTCAAACATTATAGAGCATACATAAGTAAAAATAACCATAATGTAGTTGACACTTATATTACAAGATACTCATAAAAAGCAGGTTTCAAAATAGCATACACAGCATGATTACATAAGCACACAGCACGCACATGTGCATGCAAACACACACATACACACACAATACACCAAAAGTCATTATTAGTGGTTAGATTACTGATTATTTCAAGTTTCTTCTTTTTGCTTACCCACTTTTAACAACTTTGTCTAATAAAAAAGATAAGAAAATTTATTACAGGCATATATAATGTCACATAACCCTAAAATATATATAAACTAGAGGCCCAATGCATGGAATTTGGGGGGGGAGGGGGGTTCCTCAGCCCAGGACCCCTCGCTCCTAACACCCACCTGCTCACTCCTTACTGCTTGCCTCGATGCTCCTTAGCACTGCCATGGAGGCGGGAGAGGCTCCGCCGCTGCACTTGCCAGCCATGAGCCCGGCTTCTGGCTGAGGAGCACTCCCCCTGTGGGAGCACACTGACCACCAGAGGGCAGCTCCTGCGTTTAGTGTCTGCCCCCTGGTAGTCAGTACACATCATAGCAACCAGTCGTTCTGGTCGTTCTGCCATAAGGGTCGTTGGGTTTTTACATAGGTAACTTTTGTTAAATCAAACACATGCAGAAATATTCTTTTGTCCAAAAAGTCCTTGTATAATAAAAACCAACACTTTTGACTTGAAATTTAAAAATTTATTTTCTAAGAGTAAGGCATTACTGTATTACCAATATCTTAATATTAATAAGTATTAACTAATATGGTTAATAAACTTTAATGGTCAGAGTCCTACTGAACCATCTACTTTACACTCTGTGAGAAATTATTCAACACCACAAAGAAAAGACTTTATGAGTTCCATGTTTTCCTATGAATCAGAAGTAAAACATACATACTAGTGGCACTTAATTCTGATTGGTTTCAAAGGTTTGGGTTAATCTTGTGTATGTAAAACCAAATAACTGAAAATATTTTTTAAATCTTTTTGCCAATAACTAAGGTTGCCCTTTTCTAACAGCAAGTATTTTATCAACTTAAGAGTAGTACATGATGCTACATTGGAGCATAATAGTTTTGATTAAGGAGCTATTTATCTTGCCCTAGCCAGTTTTGCTCAGTGGATAGAGCATCAACCTGTGGACTGAAGAGTCCCGAGTTCCATTCCAGTTAAGGGCACATGCCCAGGTTGCAGGCTCGATCCCCAGTAGGGAGCGTGCAAGAGGCAGCCGATCAATGATTCTCTCTCATCATTGATGTTTCTTATCTCTCTCTCCCTTTCAAGTGATCCCAAGGGATTGTGAGCTAAACCTGATAGACAAGTTTAGACTGGTTTGCTTCTACCACTTGAATAATTTTAACTACTTAAAGGTTGATCTAACTTAGGCATTTGATGAGTAAGTTCTTACCCTCTTTTGTTTTTTTATTTATTTAACATTTTTTCTGTTATAAAAGTAACAGACTGTTGAAAAATCTGAAAAATAGTTTTTAAACTAAAAAAAGAAAATGAAATCAATCATAATCATACCAGAGTGTATGTATACACATATATGTGTGTGCACATATGTGATGTGTGTATATATGTGTATGTGCATGTGTATAATCTTTAAACAAAAAGAGCTCATGATATTTATAGTTAGTTTTTTAACATGCTTTTTTCACTTAGCAGCCTATCATTAGCAATTCCTCATCAGGACTGTCATATTTAATTAACCAATCCCTATGGTAGACATTCAGATTGCTTCCAATGTTTCTCCATACATAATAATACATAACATATAACATTGCTGAGATGAGCATCCTCATTTGTTACATTTTTATACATCCACTAGAGGCCCTATGCACAAAATTCATGCAAGAGTAGGTCTTCCTTTCCCCAGCTGCCGGCACAGACTTCCCTCTGGCACCCAGGACCCGGGCTTCCCACCAGCACCTGGGACCCAGGCTTCCCCTGCAGCCCTGGCTTCGTCCAGAAGGTCATCCAGAAGGACGTCTGGTCTAATTAGCATATTATACTTTTATTATTATAGATATTTCCCAAGCGTAAATTCCTAAAAGTGAAATAACTAGATGAAAGCAAAGAAATATTTTCTAAATCTTCTAGTATATGCAGCCAACTTGCCACTTTATGCTATTAATCACATTATTTTTTAAATTAGCTGAGGCTATAGAAGATTCTGTGAATGAAAACAAATAATCTATCTATACTGATTATGAAAATAACAAATTATCCATCCATAATGGGCCCATGTCTGATCAGTAGAGGTTTAACTCCTGTCTCTCCTGATAACTATATATCTTACTTAGGCAAGTCACTTTCTGAGTTTTTCTCAGTCAGTGAAATACTAACCTCATACACCCACTGAGAGGACTAAATGAGATTATATATAAAGCGCCCTGTATATAATAGGTGCTCTAGTTATTCAGAAATTTGTTTAACAATGTATGTCACACCCACAATGAGCCAGAAGAAACAAGGATGAGTAAGGCACATTTCCTGCCCTCCTGGTCTATTAGACAGCCACTTGTACACGCTTGTCTGGGAAATTTGTTGGGATACAAAGCTCTGAAGGCTAAGCAGTCAAGGCAGCCAGTGAAAGATTTTGAAAGGGAACTTGATCAGACCTGGAAGCTGACTTGCAGCTTCCTAGAGTCTTCAGACGTGTGAGATCTGGAAGCCTTCCGGCAGATGGAGGAGGCCAGGACACAGGACTTTCCCCCAGGACTCAGTCGGGCCCTCAGTCACACTAGTAACACCTCAGCAAGTGACTATTTCCAGCCCAGGGGCCACAGTGGTGAGCTGGCTTGTCCTAGAGCTCTGTTTCCATTTCAAGACACCTACACCCCTCCCTCACCACCCCAAGTGTTTAGAACAGTTAAGAATTCTTGACTAGATCAAAGGTCTCATCTCAACCAAGTTTTTCTTAATCCTCAGATACCTATTATCTACTTGTCTGCTAAACCAAGAAGCAAAAAAATTTTAAGAGAAAAACAGAATTTGCTGGTTTAACAATCGTTTTTCATATACAGGTATTAATGGTTTTGATTTTTTTATTATTTTAAATATATCAAAGTTACATTACGTGTCAGCCAAGATGTCCCTAATTTGCATGCTGGGATTCTACAGACTAGAGTGTTGTGCTTTGCAAAAGCATGGCTTCCAGAAGGGTGTGGCTTTGGAGGAGTCTCTGAAGACTAATCTACCCTTGTCAGCCTTCAGTTCTGAGAGTGGGGCATCATCAGACCCCGGGTTAATCAGGCTTCCCACTTAAAATGGTTCCAAAGGTGTAACCTTGGTTTAAAAAACAAAAACAGTTAGCTGTCACTCCAACCAAAAAGTGCAAGTTAGTAAAAGTGCTGAGGAAGTAAATGGCTAAGTCCAAGCAAATTACTTAAGAAAAAGACCTGCCTCGATAACGGAGACAACACAGCACATGGAAAATGCCCAGAGGAGGAAGGGCTGGGCCGGCGGAGCCTCCGATCCCGATCCCGGCCGCGGGGAGCCCGCCCCCGCGGAGCAGCCAGGACCAGCCGTGGGGCAGGAAAGGTACAGAGGGAAGTTTCACCAGCAGAACGAGGACGGAGACAGAGCGGGCGACACTCCGGAAACGAACGTGGGTGTTGACGAGCTCTGCTATTTCCAGCTCACACATGTCAACCAGAACAGGAGGGCAGCGACGGTCGGATGAAGTCCCCGCAGATCGCCTGCTTATAACTGACACTTATCCCCTGTTTGCACACCCACCTCCGAAGGTTTATGCTTGGATTACAAGGCGCGGCCTGCTACACTGCATCACTCGACAAAACAAACGCTCAAAATCCCTTTCTAACGTAAATTTCTTTTTTAAAGAAAACTTTAGCTTTTTGCCGTCTAGCGACGGTCGGATGAAGTCCCCGCAGATCGCCTGCTTATAACTGACACTTATCCCCTGTTTGCACACCCACCTCCGAAGGTTTATGCTTGGATTACAAGGCGCGGCCTGCTACACTGCATCACTCGACAAAACAAACGCTCAAAATCCCTTTCTAACGTAAATTTCTTTTTTAAAGAAAACTTTAGCTTTTTGCCGTCTCAACGAGACGAGACCTCTTTTCAGAAATCCACTGAAGCA
>NW_005369062.1:1710653-1721991 GCF_000412655.1 Myotis brandtii | reverse complement strand
GGAGCGGCCAGCGGGAGCCCTGGGGAGTGCGCAGGCCCGAGGGTCCCCAGAGACGTGCAAGTGTGCCTGCAGCGCCCCCTGGCTGTCGTTCCGCCAATGGCCGGCGGGGTTGTCCACCCCATCCTTTGTCCCGCAGAGGCACGAACCCAGAGCTTACAAGGGACTTTGGTGGAGCCGGGACCGCAGTTTGGACTTCCTTATTGTGCATTATTCCTGCATCCCAAATGAATATTTATGGCCTGAATTGTTTTTACACAGCTGCAATGGAAACCGAGGGTCCTGATTTAATGTGTGATTTTGATTTAATATGTAGCCCAGCACTCTATTCAGTTTCTTTACAGCATGCCTTGTAAATGTTAAGCCCTTACCTTAGTTATTAGTCCCCTGAGGCAGCAAGAGCAATGGCCATCCCTTGACGAATGGATGCAAGATAGGGGTTTGTTAAGCTAAAGATAACATCATGACCTGAGTTATATTTCAGCTCCTGAAGCTGAAGGGCCCCCTAGCCACATCCTCATGAAACCAAACTGAAGGACAACAAAGGTGATCTCAAGACCTGAAATAAATGATTTACTGTCCTAAAATGTTTCTTCAATTACAGATATTCAATATTATTTGATACTAGTTTCAGGTATACAGCAGAGTGGTTAGACATTCATATAATTTATGAAGTGATCCCATTGGTAAGTCTAGTATCCACCTGTAACCATACATAGCTGTTAAAATAATATTGACTATTTTCCTTATGCCAGTGGTCGGCAAACTGCGGCTCGCAAGCCACATGTGGCTCTTTGGCCCCTTGAGTGTGGCTCTTCCACAAAATACCACATGCAGGCACGTGGCCCGTGCACAGAAGTCGGTATTTTGTGGAAGAGCCACACTCTAGGGGCCAAAGAGCCGCATGTGGCTCGCGAGCCACAGTTTGCCGACCACTGCCCTATGCTGTACTTTACAGCCTCATGACTATTTTGTAACTGTAAACTTGTACTTCTTAATCTCTTCAAGTTTTTCACCCAAACCCCCAACCACCTCTCTTATCTGGCAACCATCAGTTTGCTCTCTATATCTATAAGTTTGTTTCTATTTTGTTTGTTCATTTATTTTTTTTCATTAAATTCCACATGTAAGTGAAATCATATGGTATTTGTCTTTCACTGTCTGACTTACTTCACTTAGCATAATGCCGTCTAGGTCCATGCCTGTTATCACAAATGGTAAGATTTCATTCTTTTTTTATTATTATTATTGTTTAAAGTATTACATATGTCTCCTTTTTTCCCCCTCCCCCGCCACTCCCAAGATTTCATTCTTTTTATGGCCGAGTAATATCCCATTGTAGATATGTACCTCACATCTTTATCTAATTGTCCAATGATGGTCACTTAGGTTGCTTCCGTATCTTAGCTATCTTACCTAATAATAGACAAACATGTAAATTGACTGTCCCTCCACTACGCTCACCAGCCAATCAGGAGAGTATGTAAATTAACCCAACGAAGATGGCAGTTAATTTGCATACGTAGGCACGAGGCGGTGGAGCAGGAGTGGTGAAGACTGAAGGCTCCGGCTGGAGCGAAGGCCTGGGTCCCGGGTGCCGGAGGAAAACCAGTGCCGGCAGCCAGGGGAAGGGAAGGCCTATTGCACAAATCTTTTCATGCAACGGGCCTCTAGTTATAAAAAATGTTGGTTCCATGTGCACTTGAAAAGAATGTATATTCTGCTGCTTTGGGGTGAAATGCTCTAAAAATATCAATTAAATCCATCTGGTCTAATGTGTCATTTAAGACCACTATTTCCTTTTTTATTTTCAGTCTGGAAGATCAATACATTGATGACATAGTAGGGACATTAAAGTCTGCTACTATAACTTTATTACTGTTGATCCCTTCCTTTATATCCACCAATATTTTCTTTATAGATTTAGGTGCTCCTATGTTGGATGCATAAATGTTTAAAAGGGTTATATCCTTTTATTGGATTGATCCCTTTATCATTATGAAGTGTCCTTTTTTTGTCTCTTATTATAACCTTTGTTTTAAAGTCTATTTTGTCTGATATATGTATTACTCCCCCTGCTTTTTTTTTAATTTTCATTTGCATGAAATATCTTTTTCCATCCCTTTACTCTCAGTCTTTGTGTGTCTTTCGTTCTGAAATGGCTCTCTTGTAAACAGCATATGTATTGGTCTTATTTTCTTACCCATTCAGCTACCCTATGTCTTTTGCATGGAGCACTTAATCCATTTATATTTAAAGTGATTATTAATAGGTATGTAATTATTGTCATTTTATTACTTATATTTATGTTCTTTCCCCCTCCTTTTTCTTAAAGAAGTCCCTTTAGCATTTCTTGTAATACTGGGTGTTTTCTGCCACCTTGTCTTCCAAATCACTGATTCAATTCTCTGCTTCATTTAATCTGTTGATTCCTTCTAGTGTATTCTTTTTTTAATATTTTTTATTTATTTTTTCAATTACAGTTTACATTCACAATTAGTTTCAGATGTGCAGCAAAGTGGTTAGAAAATCATGTACTTTACAGAGTGGTTCCCCTGATGCTTCAAGTACCTACCTGGCCCCATAAAACACATAGTTATCACAGTATAGTGTATTCTTTCAGTTATCGTATTCTTATTTCTGACTGCTTCATTTTTTTATTATTACTATGTTCTTTTTTTTATGCTTACTATATCTTTATTGAATTTCTCACTAAGTTTCTTGAGAATACTTATAACCAGTATTTTGAATTCTGTATATGGTGGATTGCTTGCCTCCATTCCATTTAGTTATTTTTCTGGAGTTTTCTCCTGGTCTTTCATTTGGGACATGTTTCTTTTTCTTTTTAATATGTTTTTATTGATTTTGAGAGAGAGAGGAAGGGAGAGGGATATAGAGATAGAAACATCGATGAGAGAGAAACATCATCAATCAGCTGCCTCCTACACGCTCCCTCCTGGGAATTGGGCCTGCAACCCCAGCATGTGCCCTTGGTTCATGGGTCGACACTCAACCACTGAACCACACTAGCTGGCCTGGGACATGTTTCTTTGTCTCTCATCTTGGCTGCTTCTTTGTGTTTGTTTCTATGTATTAGTTAGATCAGCTACATTTTCCAGTCTTGACAGGGTGGCCTAATAGATTAGGTTTTCTGTGGGGCCCAGTGGCACAGTCTTCCTGATCACCTGAGCTGGGTGCTCCAGGCGTGTCCCTTGTGTGGGTTGTGTGTGCCCTCCTGTTATAGTTGAGCCTTGATTGCTGTTGGCATGTCAGTGGGTGGGGTTGCGGCTGACTGGCTGTAAGTTTTGGCCGCAACCACCCCATACAAGCTGCTGGGGTGGGGGGCTGATTCCACAGAGCAGGACTCACCCCAGTGGGCTCTGATGTCTGCTGAAAGCACCCTTCTGGTGTGCCACTTGTGTAGCTAATTGGGTAGTGCTCTGTTGTCTGAAGCCAGCCACTGAATGTGGCCTCTGTTTCTGGGGCCTCTTGGAAGGGGCTCTGATGTTGGCCAAATTCAGCCTATGACAGCCTTGGCACTACCTCATAGGGGCTACAAAGTGCTGGGCCTGGAGATGTGAGGCTGGCTACCACCAGTACCGGCCTCAGGCCACTCATCAAATGAGCTTGCTGAGGTCTGCTGCCACCTGCTGGCTGCTTATAAGACTCAGCTACTGAAAGAGCCCCAGGTGGTATGCAAGTTTGGTGAGGCAGGGTCTCAGGGAGTCACCAGGGTGGGTCGAATGTTGTTCACCAGGTTAGTGCAGGTTCAGACTTGGCTGTGTGAGAGAAGAGCTCAATACAGAGGCAATGGTGGCCGTCCCTCCAGCCCTTGCCCTGAAGCCATCCAGCTCAGTTTTCCCTGTATGTCTCTGGTCCTCCCTCCCCCAGCCCAGCCCAGCCCCTGTCTCTCCCTGGAGTGCAGGGTGAGTACCTACGAGAGAGTTAGCCTGTGTGAGGGCCTTTTAGGAGGACACCTGGGTTTCCCGCAGCCTTCCATCTCATCCGGGAGAATCCCCACTGATTTTCACAGCAAGATGTTGTGGGGCTCCTCTTCCTGGCATTGTTTCTCCAGGATGGGGAGCCAAGTGTGGGGCTGGGACCCCTTGTTTCTCAGCGGGAGACCTCTGCCACTGAACTATCCCTCCCAATTCTCAACTGCCACACCTGGCTATGAAGCCAGCCTGGTTAATGTCTCCACCCACTCCTACCCATCTCAAAGTGGCTGCTTCTTTATATACTTAGTTACAGGACTTCTGTTCAGGTAGTCTTCGGATGGTTCTCTAGGTTGATTGTTCTATAATTTACTTGTAATTAGAATGTGGTAATGGGAGGAGGCAAGCACAGAGTTTATCTATATTGTCATCTTGACCAGAACTCTTCCCCTTACCTCAATCTTGAATCAGTTTTACCCATGATCCCAAGCCCCTTACTCAGGATGACTTGTGATTATTTTTACTCTATAAAGTCTCTTTGTTGTCTGTAAGCCATCAGGGAGTTGGGTATTTTGGAGTAGGAACTCAACCATTCTCCAGCTTGGCACCAATCCTAATAAGTTAATTCTTTTCACCACTGTAAACTCCTGCTTGCACATTTCTTTCCATTTGTGCACACAGGCAAAGAACTCTGGTTCAGTTCCATGACAAAAGCTCAAGTCTGTCTCCCCTAACAAAGTCTTGAGACAAGTTTTAGGAGGTGAGGATTAGAAGAAGTTATTCATAAATTCTAATTTAGGAGGATCTGATTGGGTGATTCTGAACTTAGTCAATTGAAGTAAGGTATGGGAAGAGCAACATAGAGTACAAAGGAATTCCAAGTTGGCAGGGTTTGATTGGTTGAAGTCATGCATTCCTAGTGGTGTTTGGTTTTCTTTCCAACTGGGCAACAGTTTCAGGGACCCCTCACTTTGAAAATGGGTCTAAGAATTTTAGTTCCATGGAAGTGTAATTTTGGTTTCATCAAGGTCTTGAGGTCACACTGGAGTCACTTAACTGCTAACTGCATTGGCTAGACCATTTTCAGCTGATGTTAGCCAGTTATGGTTGATGCTGCAGAAGGGTTGGAGCACAGCCTCTCCTGTGTTCTGCAAGATACTTCAAAAAACTATCAGTATCACCAAGGAAAAGAAACATGATTAGGGTCTGGTAGGTGTCCGGTTTCAATTTCTAAATATTGGAGACTAAATTTGTATTTTCAACAGTGACCATTCATTTTTCCAATTCTTCTATTGAAGTTCTTTTATTTATTTTAATTTTTAGTTTATTTTTTAATATATTTTTTATTGTTGACAGTATTACAGATATCTCTCATTTCCCCCCTCTTCATCCCCCTCCTCCCAGCCCCTACCCACCCTCCCAGGTCTTCACTACCCTATAGCCCATGTCCATGGGCTATGCATATCTATAATAATAAAAGTGTAATATGCTAATTAGACCAGACAGCCAGAACCAGGCCTGCAGGGGAGGGCAGTTAGGGGCAACCGGGCCTACAGGGGAGGGCAGTTAGGGATGACCAGGCTGGCAGGGGAGGGCAGTTGGGGGCGATCAGACTGGCAGGGGAGCAGTTAGGAGTTGATCAGTCTGGCAGGGGAGTGTTTAGGGGGTGATCAGGCTGGCAGGCAGAAGCGATTAGGGGCAATCAGGCAGGCAGCAGTCTCAGACTAGAAAGGGTGCAGGCTGGGCTGAGGAACACCCTCCCCCACCCAAGCGCACAAATTTCATGCACCAGGCCTCTTGTAAGTATATAAGTTCTTTGGTTTATCTCTTCTAGTCCCCCATACCCCACATCAAGATATGTCAGTCTGTTCCATGCTTCCATGCTTCAGGTCTTACTTTGTTGGTCAATTAATTTTTTTTAATATATTTTTATTGACTTCAGAGAGAGGAAGGGAGAGGGGGAAAGAGAGGAACATCAATGATGAGAGAGAATCACTGAATGGCTGCCTCCTGCATGCCCCACACTTGGGATCCAGCCTGCAACCTGAGCATGTGCCCTGACCAGGAATCAAACTGTGATCAATGCTTGACCTTGAGCCACGCCAGCTGGGCAGGTCAATTAATTTTGTTTATTAGATTCCACAAATAACTGAGATCATGTGATATTTGTCTTTCTCAGATTGTCTTGTTTCACTTAGCATAATATATTACAAGCTTTCCCAAAGGGTAAAAGGTCCCTCTTTTTTATAGCTGTATAGTATTCCATTGTACAAATGTCCCACAGCTTTTTTATTCATTCATCTACTGATGGGCACTTGGGCTGTTTCCAAATCTTAGCTATTGTAAATAATGCCGCTATGAACATAGGGTGCATATATTCATTCTGATTGCTGTTTGGGGGTTTTTATGATAGATTCCCAGAAGTGGGATCACTGGGTTAACCAGAAGTTCCATTTTTAATTTTTGAGGAAACTCCATACTGTTTTCCATAGTGGCTGTACCAATATGCATTCCCACCAGCAATAAATTAGTATTCTCTTTTCTCCACATCCAACACTTGTTGTTTTCTGACGTTTTGATGATAGCCATTCTAACAGGGCTGAGGTGATATCTCTTTGTGATTTTAATTTGCATTTCTATGATGATTAGTGAGTTTGAACATTTTTTTCATATGTCTCTTGGCCATTTGTATGTTCTCTTTGGAGAAATGTCTATTCAGGTCTTCTGCCCATTTTTTAATTGGATTATTTGTCTTCCTTTTGATGAGTTGTATGAGCACTTTATATATTTTGGATACTAACCCCTCATCAGATGTATCATTGGCAAATATGTTCTCCTCTACAGTGGGTTCCCTTTTCATTTTGATGATAGTTTCTTTTGCTGTGCAGAAGCTTTTTATTTTGATGTAGTCCCATTTGTTTATTTTCTCCTTAGTTTCCTTTGCTCTAGGACAGTGGTTCTCAACCTTCTGGCCCTTTAAATACAGTTCCTCATGTTGTGACCCAACCATAAAATTATTTTCATTGCTACTTCATAACTGTAATGTTGCTACTGTTATGAATCGTAATGTAAATATCTGATATGCAGGATGGTCTTAGGCGCCCCTGTGAAAGGGCCGTTCGACCGCCAAAGGGGTCGCGACCCACAGGTTGAGAACCGCTGCTTTATGTAGTTAGATATAATTTACATCCAATAAAAATTTTTAAATATACATGATACGTTTTGATTATAATCATTTATCCACAATCATGTATAGAATATTTTAATCACCTTAAAAAGTTTCCTCTGGCTCTTTGTATTCAATTTCCTCCCCCAAGTTCTTGGTCTCTAAGAACTACTAATCTACATTTTATCACTATAGTTTTGCCTTTTCTAGAATTTCAGGTAAATGGAATCATAAGGTATTGTAGTTCTTTGTCTCTGGCTTAAATGCAATGCCATGTTTTTATGACTCATCCAGTTGTTGCATTTCTCAGTATTTTGTCCCTTGTTATTGCTGAGTAGTAGTCAATTACATAAATCTTTAACAATTTGTTTATCCATTCATCAGTTGATGGAGAATTGGTTACTTTCTGCTTAATCTTTAGTATGTGCATAGCCAATTGTCCCAACACCATGTTTTGGAAAGACTATCCTTCTCCTCCATTGAGCTGTCTTTGAAACTTGTAGAAAACTGACTGACCATAGTGCCTTGAGTATATAGGGTGGGGCAAAAGTAGGTTTACAGTTGTTCTATGGAAAATAATAAATAAGAATACAAGAATAAACTCTTGTGTTTTGAGTACTCATAACTGTAAACCTACTTTTGTCCCACCCTGAATTTCTGGATCTCTACTGTATTTCATTGATTTGTTGTTCTTAACACCAATGCCACACTGTCTTGGATTACTGTGGCTTTATAAATACATTTTGAAATCTTTCAATTTTGTTCTGTTTCAAAATTGTTCCTC
Source organism: Myotis brandtii (assembly GCF_000412655.1). Classification (NCBI taxonomy): domain Eukaryota; kingdom Metazoa; phylum Chordata; class Mammalia; order Chiroptera; family Vespertilionidae; genus Myotis; species Myotis brandtii. The sequence continues at coordinate 1,714,109 of NW_005369062.1, read as the reverse complement.
TCTAGATCCTTTACATTTCCTTTTAAATTTTAGAATTCAATGTCAATTTCAATAGAAAAGCCTTCTAGTTTTATTTCCATGGGATTGAATAAATCTACTTGGAGAGAATATCTTAATATAGGATCTTCTAATCCATATGTATATTCTCTACTTCACTTATTTAGGGTTTTAATTTCTCTCAGCAGTATTTTGTACTTTCCACAGAATAATTTTGTCAGAGCCTCCTAACTTCTGAATCCAAAGGTTCCTTTCAGTCCCAATCCTACCTGATCTCTTTAGCACCCAACACTGGGCCATTCCCTTTCTTGAGGTTCCTTCCTCCATGGAATTCATGTCCTCATTGAGTCCCCGTTTTCTTCTGTCCCTTGTATTGCTCTGCCCTGTTCACTCTGCCCTGTTCTTTCCCTACTTCACATGGGCACAGAAGGAACACTTAAGCTGATCATCAATACTTCAGGTGACTACAGTACTACAGTTTCATGGTCAGCTGTATTGGTGAAAACTGTTAGGTTAGGTGGCTCAGGAGGCGGCATAAGAAATAGTCAAGTGAATCAGAAAAGAAAAGAAAAGAAAAGAAAAGAAAAGAAAAGAAAAGAAAAGAAAAGAAAAGAAAAGAGAAAAGAGAAAAGGAAGAAAAGGAAAGGAAAGGTTTATTGTGTCCCCGGGAGACCCACGGAACCCAAAGACAGGGCATGTGGATTCACTCCAACAGGGAGGGGGGCAGTTTTTTTTATACTGCGGTTGGGTGAGGGGCAGGGACATGAGCTGAGGTATTCAGCTGAGGAAGTTTCAGCTGCAGGGGGTCAGCAAGGTATTCAGGAAGGAGTCAGTATCTGTGTGGGGATCGTGTTGATTCAGGGAGAAGCCAGTATCTGTGTCTGGCACACTGATCTGTTAGAAATGCAAGGGGTAGTCCATTATCTCATCACACATCTGCATGTATTCGATCCTGGGCTCTCTCCGACCTAACAAAAACCTGTTTGGAAGACTGCTCTTTGGATCTTTTAGAAAACAGTCTGTCCTCCTTCCAACAATTGTGGAATTGTGGGAGGATGACTTTAAAAAGATGCCATTGTAGAAGTAGTAAGTGAGCCCAGAGCTAAGATAAGAATTGTAATGTTGGAAACCTAGCAGTTTTGTAGGTTTTTCTACTCGGCATCTCAGTCTATTGAGATCTCCAGCTATTTATTTATTTGTTTATTTATTTTTATCTTTATTATTGAAAGTATTATATATGGCCCCCTTTTACTCCCATTGACCTCTTCTAGCCCGAACCTGCCCCCCACCCCAGGCCTTCACCACCCTATTGTCTGTATGCATGGGTTATGCATATATGTATACAAGTTCTTTGGTTGATCATTTCCCACTCACCCACCCTCCCCCGTCTTCCCTCTGAGATTCCACAATCTGTTCTGTGATTCGATGATTCAACAGTCAGTTCCATGCTTCTATGCCTCTGGATCTATTTTGCTCAGTTTATTTTGTTCATCAGTTTAATTTGTTCATTAGATTCCACATATGAGTGCGATCATGTGATACTTATCTTTCTCTGACTGGCTTATTACCATCAAACCAGCACTGCAAGAAATGCTAAGGGCAATGGACACAGACAACAGGGGTGTGAGGGCATGAGTGGGGGGGATGAGGAGTAACGTGGGGATAAGGACACATATGTAATAACTTAATCAATAAAAAAAATTTTAAAAAAAGAAATGCTAAAGGGAATGTTGTAAGAAGAAATAAAGAGAAGAACACAGGCATAAATAATAAGAATGGCAAAAATAAGTACCTATCTACACTAATAAAAGAGAAAGATGAAAATTGACCATACCTTTGCAACGCCCACCAGCCAATCAGGAGTGAGTATGCAAATTAACCCAACAAAGACGGCAGGTTCATTTGCATATGCAGGTGCCCAGCGGCTGGGGGCGGGGCAGGATGTAGGCATTCCATACCGCCCCAGTCGCTCCGGGCCTCTGGGCAGCATGGGAAGGCGGAAAGGCGGCTCCAGCCTGAGAGAAGGCAGTACCGGCAGCCAGGGGAAGGAAGGCCCATTCTTGCACGAATCTTCGTGCATTGGGCCTCTAGTCAACAATAACCTTAAATGTAAATGGCTTACATGCTCCAATCAAAAGACATAGAATAGCTGAATGGATAAGAAAACATGATCCGGGGGATAGAAAATGGCGGAGGTATAAATGGACATGTCCTGTGCCTTGTCCTGGAGCAGATAAGGGTGAGCAGCTGAAACGGGTAACATACAGCCCGAATAGGCAGAGGATATTCAGCTGAGAGACAGTCTGCAGCTGGGAAAGACAGAGAACTCCCAGAAAAAAGGACGGTTGGAGACTGTGGCTGAAACCACTCCCGGTGCGCCGGCTCAGAAGCGGAGACCGCGCCATCTTGAGTGGCTGTTACTGGCATCCAGAGATCAGCTACTATCCTGGAAACAAGGGATCTCAAGCAGCGTGACTGCATGAACTCAGGCGAGCACTGCTTCTTCTCACGGAAAGGTTAGACTTCCCCTAAAGGTGCGGTTTGCAATTCAGGTTGGAGAGAGGACCGCGCACGCGGGGCAAAATCTGTGCCCCACAGGGCTGCTGGCAGAAGGGAATGCTAAAAATAAGCCCATAGCTGGACTGGATGCAAAAAAGCAGCCTCGGATTTTGCCAGTCTGCCAGCTGCTTGGTGCCAGGGGCGAGTGGGCGCGCGGAGACTGCGCGCAGACCTGGAAGGTGGAGGCTTGCGAATTCGCACAATGTATCAGGCTCTTGTTGTTACAGTTCCCCTTAGATCCGTGCGTTTGATTATTAAACCCAGTGCATGGGATTCCCCAGTTGGGGTCATTCACAGAGCCTGTAGGGGAAAGTTCTTTTTGGGGATCCTGGGAAACTGAGCGGGGAGTAACGATTAAAGAACCAGCTCTGGGCAGTGGACTTTCCCAAACCAGTTTCAAGTACAATAGAGAAAATAAACCCTACTGATAGAGAGGACTTATAGCCTCGGAGGTCAATCCAGACACACTGCCACCCAGAGGCAGAGCCACGAACTGACTCTTCTGTAAACACAAATAAAGGCTGTCTGGTAAACAAATACAACCTGCCTTAAAATCAGGACTGTGGTTTACAGCACGAAGGGACAGTGTATTGCAGGGAAATTCAACACTCTCCTGAATGCCTGGCAGGATTAAGGCGTGCCAAAAAGAAGAGTAGAAGATCTGAAGCACCTTCACTACTGCACATTTTTATTTTTTTTAATTCTTTTTTCACCATTTCATTAAGAACCTATTTTATTATTATTATTTATTTTTTTCATCACCTGATTTTACCTTGTTAATTACTACATTTTTTAACCAGTATTATTGCTACCATTTTACCATTTTTTCAAGTGTCATTTTATTTTTTTTTCTTTATTTTATTTTGGGATTAGTGTTCTACACTCTATTTTCAACGTCCC
>NW_005369062.1:1704240-1704782 GCF_000412655.1 Myotis brandtii | reverse complement strand
TCCAGGCAAAAGGAAATTAAAAAAAAAAAAAAAGCTGGAGTAGCGATACTCATATCTGACAAAATAGAATTCAAAATGAAGACCATAATGAGATAATGAAGGCCACTTCATAATATTAAAAGGATGGATACAACAAGAGGATATAACTCTGGTAAACATACATACACCCAATATTGGAGCATCCAAATATATGACAAAAAAACTTCTGGAGGATTTTAAGGGAGAGAGCAACAACAATACAAATATAGTAGGGGACTTTAGCACCCCACTGACATCACTGAATAGATCTTGTAGAAAAAAATTAACAAGGAAACAGCAATCCTAAATGACACACTAGATTAGATGGAATTAATTGACATTTACAGAACATTTTATCCCAAAGCTACAGAATAGATATTCTTCTCTGAACCACATCCAGCATGGCCAGGAGTGAATCTGAAGAGGGGCAGTGAAGGATTAAAGAAGACAGACAAGATAATACAGTTGGGGCTAGGTAGGTTCACTTGTGCCTGGATGAGGACACAGTGACACAGCCTGTAAGC
>NW_005369062.1:1698966-1704099 GCF_000412655.1 Myotis brandtii | reverse complement strand
TTTATTTTTTAAATCTTTATTGTTCAGATTACATTTGTTCCTCTTTTTTTTTCCCCCATAACTCCCCTCCTCCCAGTTCCCGCCCCACCCTCCGCCCTCACTCCCCACCCTCTGTCCTCATCCATAGGTGCACGATTTTTGTCCAGTTTCTTCCCGCATCTCCCATTCCCCTTTCCCCGCCAAGAATAGTCAGTCCATTCCCTTTCTATGTCCCTGATTCATTATAATCACCAGTTCATTCTGTAAATCAGATTATTTATTCACTTGATTCTTAGATTCACTTGTTGATAGATGCATGTTTGTTGTTCACAATTTGTATCTTTACCTTTTTCTTCTTCCTCCTCTTAAAGGATACCTTTCAGCATTTCGTATAATACTGGTTTAGTGGTGATGAACTCCTTTAGCTTTTCCTTATCTGTGAAGCTCTTTATCTGACCTTCAATTCTGAATGATAGCTTTGCTGGATAAAGTATTCTTGGTTGTAGGTTCTTGGTATTCAGCACTTTGAATATTTCTTGCCATTCCCTTCTGGCCTGCAAAGTTTCTGTTGAGAAATCAGCTGACAGTCGTATGGGTATTCCCTTGTAGGTAATTGAGTCTCTTTCTCTTGCTGCTTTTAAGATTCTCTCTTTGTCTTTTGCTCTTGGCATTTTAATTATGATGTGTCTTGGTGTGGTCCTCTTTGGATTCCTTTTGTTTGGGGTTCTCTGCGCTTCTTGGACCTGTAAGTCCATTTCTTTCACCAGGTGGGGGAAGTTTTCTGCCATTATTTCTTCAAATAGGTTTTCAATATCTTGCTGTCTCTCATCTTCTGGCACCCCTATTATTCTGATGTTGGTACGCTTGAAGCTGTCCCAGAGGCTCCTTACACTATCTTCGTATTTTCGGATTCTTTTTTCATTTTGCTTTTCCGGTTGGGTGTTTTTTGCTTCTTCGCATTTCAAATCTTTGACTTGATTCTTGCGCTCCTCTGGTCTGCTATTGGGTGTCTGTATAATATTCTTTATTTCAGTCCGTGTATGCTTAATTTCTAGTTGGTTCTTTATCATAGCATCGAGGGTCTCATTAGTTTTCGTGACTCTCTCCTCAAGTTTATTGACAGCTTCTAGCACATTTTTGCAAGCCCTCAAAATTGCGATTTTTAGCTCTATATCCTCCATTTCTGTCATGTTTTTTTGTCTCCGCATTTTTTATGCTTTCTTGGTGCACCCCCTAGTGGTCTTTGTGCGCAGTCTTGTTCTAGTTGAGCCTTGATTGTTGTAGTTAATACTAGAGGGATTTGACCACCAGGCCGACTGGCTGTGTGAATCAGCTGTGTCTGCCGCGGAAAACTTCTGTCCTCTGGGGAGGTGCTAATCTAGCCTTTGCCTGAGGCGATCCGGCAAATGGCTCTGCGCAGGGCTTGGGCGGGGCGGGCTCAACAGGGCGGGCGGAGGGAGCCGTTATGGTGCCCTCAGTCCTGTTCCCAGAGGCTCTGCTTCTCAGAACCCCCGGAACCGCTGCAAACCTCGGAGGGAAAGCTGCCTTCCAACTGATGCCAGACACTCCCGCTTCTCCCGTTTGGGTCCGAGTCCCCAGCGATTCGCCCGTATCTGGAGCTCAGAGTCTGAGACTCCCCCCTGACCGAAAACGACAACCGCGCTCTCAGCCACCAGCCCGCTTTGCGCGCGCACCTCCGCACCTGAGTATTTTCCACACTGCGCCTCCTCTGAGCCTCGGTGTGCTGTTATTTTTCCTTCTAGTTGAAGAGTCTCTCCTCAGCCAGCCTTCCTGTGGTTCTGGGTGATGTCCGTTCCGTCTTTTAGTTGTATTTTTGAAGTGGTTGTTTGCGGCAGCAGTCTCCGGTGTTTACCTATGCCGCCATCTTGCTCGGACCCCCCCGAAGCTTTATTTTATAGTCAGAGCACACAAAGCAAAACAAGGGAAGTGGTCAACATGTTTACAATGTTCTTGTGAGTTTCACCTTATTTTGGCAGCACTTGCTGTACCTCCTACAGCCCATTAGCTACCTAGGAAGGAACAAGGGAGGACTATAAGGTCAAGCTTAATTATGCTAGGAGGGCTCTGCCCTCCAAGCTAGGACTTGTTTGTGGCCCTGCCACAGGTCAGTCTGAGGCTTAACCCTATAGCCCAGTGGTTCCCAAACTTATTTGGCCTACTGCCCCCTTTCCAGAAAAAATATTACTCAGTGCCCCCTGGAAATTAATTTTTTTTAATTTTAATAGCAATTAAACAGAAAGATTAATGTTTTAATGTTTCTATCTTTTTCGTAAAATATAGTAAAGAAAGGTGTAAATTAGAAACATTGAAGTTTGAAATTATTTATTGATTTATTGAACTCAGAATAGAAAGGTAATACAAAAAAAGTTAAAACAAATGCACCTGTGGCCATCACCGCCCCCCTGGATCGCTGCAGCGCCCACCAGGGGGCGGTAGCGCCCACTTTGGGAATCACTGCTATAGCCACTCCCTACACTTCTCAAGTGCACATGGGATATTTTCAAAAATAGACCACATGTTTGGACACAAACTAAGTCTCTATATGTTCAAGAAGATTGAAATCATATCAAGCATCTTCTCAAATCACAATAGCATGAAATTAGAAATCAACTACAATAAAACATTCAAAAACATTCAAATACATGGAGGCTAAATAGCATGCTATTAAACAATGAATGGGTTTCCAAAGAGATCAAAAAGAAATTAAAAACATCCTGGAAACAAATGAAAATGAACACACACAACCGCAAATATATGGGACACAGTGAAAGCAGTCCTGAGAGAGAAGTTCATAGCATTATAGGCCTACCTCAAAAAACAAGAAAAACATTTAATAAGTTTTTTAACACGACAACTTAAAAAAATAGAGAACAATAAGAAAAGACATTTGGCTGGCTTCTTTCAGAATAAGTAGAAGGAAGGACATAATAAAGATCACTGCTGAAATAAATGACATAGAAACTAAAAACAAAAACAATACAAAAGGTCAATAAAACCAAGAGATGGTTCTTTGAAAAGATAAAGATGGTTCTTTGAAAAGATAAACAAAATTGATGATCCCTTCACCAGACTCATCAAGAGCCCAAATAAACAAAATCAGAAACAAAAGAGGTGAAGTAACAACTGACCCCACAGAAATACAAAAGATGGTAAAAAAAAAAAATACGATGAACGACTATATTCCAACAAACTGGACAACCTGGACGAAATGGTCATATTCCCAGAAAAATACAATTTTCCAAAACTCAATCAGGAAGAATCACAAAACCTGAATAGGCTAACTACTGATGAATTGAAGCAGTAATAATAATTAAAAGAAAAAAAAAAACTTCCAGGAAACAAGAGTACAGCTTTCTTTTTGAGTCACTTCCTTTTATTATTATTTTTATTTATTTACTTTTTTACTATGCCACTTAAAAAAAAAAAATACTGGTCCTGGCTGGAGTGGCTTAGTCGGTTGAGCATCATGCTGTGCACTGAAAGGTTGCCAGTTCCATTCCCAGGCAGGGCACATTTGATCCCAGGTCCAGCATGTATGGAAGGCAACTGATCCCGTTTTCTCTCTCACATTGATGTTTCTCTCTCTCTCTTTCCCTTCCTCTCTGTAAGCATGTCCTCAGATGAGGATTAAAAAAAATTGAAATTTACATAACATAAAATTATTTTACAGTGAACAGCTCAGTGGTATTAATACGCTCATAATGTTGTACAACCACTACCTCTATCTAGTTCCATCACTCAAAGTAAAACCCTTTATCTATTAAGTGGTCTCTCCCCATTCCCCTCTATCCCAGCCCCTGGCAAACACCAATCTGTGTTATGTCTCTATAAATGTATCTATTCTGTATATTTTATGTAAATGAATCATACTATTTGTGTAACCTTTAGTGGCTGGCTTCTTTCATTTAACATAATGCTTTGGAGGTTCTTGAGTCACTTTTTAACTGTTTCATTTTGTCAAACTGTTCTCGGTCACTTAATGGGAATCCCTGGTTACCCAACCTGTCTGATCAAACTTTAGTTAAATAATCAACAATATTAACAGTACTGTTAATTAACAGCAGTGCTATCTTAAGGATGGTGATAAGCACTGTTTGGCAGTTGGTTCTCTCAGAGTTGTTTTACCAAGAAAAAAAATACAGAATATCCCAAACTCACTTCCTCATTAGCAAGATGCTACCATAAGATGCCTGAAGAAAAAAAGCAGAGAAAGACAGGGAAAGCTGACCAGGGTTGAGAGCCGGCTGTGGAGGCCCTTAGACCCTGGGCAAGGGAGGTAGAAATTGCATCCTCCCATCACCGTCTGCGCTTAAAACCTGGCTGAAACAGTCCAGCCCAGCCTTAATGCAGTAATCAGGCAAGGTAGAGAAATGTTATGCATCCAATGCTTAAAAACAGAAAGGCATAGCTCAGACAAAACTCTCAAAAGCTTTTCTAGCAGAATTATTTTGTTTCGTGGATTGGATGTTTGCTAGGCTTTTATGAAGATAGATATTTTTAGATGGGAACTGAAAAATTATGGCAGCACACTTAAACGCACACCCAAAATGTCTACAACAAATACTATTTTAACTTACAGGAGTGTTATAAGAGAAGGATCTATCCTCATTTTATCCCTTTTTCTTCCTCTCTTTTTTGCATCTGATTATTGCATAGTACAAAATAATTTATATCCTAGTTTCAGCTCCTCTTTGCAAGCTTTGTGAACAAATAACTTCTGAGCTTGTCTCCTCATCCAAGAAACAGGAGATGATGACGTCCCACCTGAGAGCTGGGATGCGGTCATTGTGAAAGGGAAATGCACAGGCTCTCCCTAGTAGTTCGCGCTTATATCCTCTTCCTCCTCCTCGGTGAACACGCCCAAGTTTAATTAGAGTTGCAGCCAAACAACACTTTTCCCGTCTGCCTTCCTTAATGGACTGTGGGTGTCTAAATGCTAGTCCTGCCTGCTATTTAGCAGAGACTTTGCAGGCAGACCCCAACGAGGACCAAGACGGCGCTGTTTGGTTTGAAAACCTGGGATTCAGCCAAGGGCGGCCCTAACAGAAACCGGCAGACCCGCCGCGGCGACCGCAGCCCAGGCCCCGCCCCCTGCGCCCATTGGCCCATTCAATTCACGCCGGCACCAATGGG
>NW_005369062.1:1695200-1698494 GCF_000412655.1 Myotis brandtii | reverse complement strand
CGGGGCCCCGGGGGGCCGGGTCACCTCGGCGCGAGAACTGAAGGCGCCTGCTCAGGGCGGTCCCACCTCTGGAGTTGGGAGCACATTTCTCGAGATGGGCTTGTCTCCCCTGATGCTCCCTGTTAACGCCCTCGACATTATGAAAACCTAGGGTTGGCTGGGTCCTCAGAAGTAATAGTTTTTTCTCTGGCCTACACTTGGGAAAACAGAACAAAGAAATGTCACCCAACTCAATTACGGTAAATAAAATGTGGAGTCCAGTGTCGTCACCTCTACCATTTGGTTTCCCAAAGCTTGCCTCTCAGTAACCGTGTGTTGAGAATTATGTTCTCCAGATGTTTCACTTCAAGGTAGAAGGTAATGCGATTCTTGTGCAGAGAGGTGGGACCAACCGTATAGGAACAGCCTTGTAATAATAAGATTTTCCAAAGGCAATACTGAATACTGGGCGATTTTCTGCTATCTATAAGATGTGATGTTAAGTAGAACATTTGTTGAAGTAAAATCTTCATTTAGTCCATTTTTATTCAATGTTATTGTAACTAATGTTGACATGTAGCTGTTTTGTTATTCAGAGCAAAGAAAACAAAAACTCAAGGAGCATCTGTTAAAAAGAAAAACTCTTTTTGCATACAAACAGGAAAATCAGAAATTCTCCAGGTGAGGTAAAAAAACAAAACACTTTTTTTTTTCCGATTGGTAAAACTTATTCAGATCTTTCCAATAAAAATGTAATGTAAGCCACATGTGTAATTAAAAATTTTCTAGTAACTACATTTTTAAAGTTTTATTAAGGTGAAATGAATTTTTTAAATATGTTTTCATTGGTATTAGAGAGAGAGAAAGGGAGAGAGAGAGAGAGAAACATCAATGATGAGAATCATTGGTTTTCTGGGGATCAAGCCTGCAACCTGAGCATGTGCCCTGACCGGGAATCAAGTGACCTCTTGGTTCATGGCCCAGCGCTCAACTACGGAGCATTGAGCAACACCGGTCGGGCTGAAATGAATTTTAACCAGTTAACTACCTCGCATCCAAAACGGAAACCATCCCCACATGCCACAATATTTTGAATTTAATTTTAAAAAATCAATTTGCAATCAATATTATAAAAATATACATATTACTCACAAATTTGGGTGTTCTTGAATATTTTCAACTGAAAATTCTCACAAAAAATGATTTTAAGTTGGTCAGGGCTGCCACTTAGGGAAAATGTGTTTTTTTTAATAAACGCCTATGGTGTGTGGGGAAGGTCCTCCGCTTGCGTCTACAGACGCTTATGGCGTACAATGGGTTAATAACATTTTATTTAATGCAGCATATCCTGTGTTGTCATTTTAACATGTAATACTTTAAAAATTGAAATATTCTTTTTGGTATTAAGTTTTCAAAATCTGGTCTGTTTTTAATACTTTCAGCACATCTCAATTTGGACTAGCTACATTGTAAGTGCTCAACAGCACTTGTGGCTTAGTGGCTACCTTATTGGATTGTACAGCATCAGATCACTATTTCTTGTGTAAATTCACACTAAGAAGAAACAATTTTAAAGCAAAATGTGTATTTTTTTTTTATTGCTTAAAGTATTACAAAGGGTATTACATATGTGTCCTTTTTTTCCCCGCCCTTGACCAAAATGTGTATTTTTATCAAAATATTGACATGGTTTATACAGTACTACAAAGGCCAGTCTTTGTATAATTTAGCAAGGTTTTAGAGTGTATGTGTGGGGTGGGGGGAGTATTGTTCCTTGGGAAGTGGCCCTCCTAAATGTTTGGAAATCATTTGTTTTAGTCTCAGTGATCCATAGGAATATATTTGTATTGTTTTGTTAATTTTTAAAAAAATATATTTTATTTATTTTTTACAGAGAGGAAGGGAGAGGGATAGAGAGTTAGAAACATCGATGAGAGAGAAACATAGATCACCTGCCTCCTGCACACTCCCCACTGGGCATGTGCCCGCAACCAAGGTATATGCCCTTGACCGGAATCGAACCTGGGACCCTTGAGTCCGCAGGCCGACGCTCTATCCATTGAGCCAAACCGGTTAGGGCATGTTTTGTTAAATTTTTTTAAATAGTACATGGTTGTGACTAAAACAAAAACCCTTAAGTATATAAAGAAAGTCAAAAGGTCCCCTCACTCTTTCCAAATAACTGGTAGTGACATTCTTCCAGGCTCTTTGTGCAATTTAAGAGTATGAGGTTAGAGTGATAAGGACCTGGGCTGGAATATGTAGGTCTGCCACTACAACTATAAACCTCAGGGGGGTACCTGACCTCTTTGAGTCTGTTTACTTATATTAAAATGATAAAAAAAAAATTGTATGTACTCTACACATACACATGTTCAGAAAGAGAGCAAATGATAATGCAAGTGGGATAAAATGTTAGCAGTAGGCAAATCTGAGTAAAGCATATATGGATATTCTTTGAACTATTGATAATTTTGCAACTTTATGTAAGTCTGCCTTATTTCCAGATAAAAATTTTTTAAACTTTTAATTTTCACATTTATAAGTTGCTTTACTTTAGAATAAACATTTTCATAAATCCCATAGTTCCTTGTTTAAAACAAACAAAAGAATGATCTTAGGCTTTTAATTTCGATAACTGAGTCTATAGTGATTGAAGCAGGGGGTCCCTCTGGGGTGAGGACGAGGAGCCCTAACGAGGCATGCACGACTCAGGAGACCAGGTTCAGTGACGCAGATCTAAGTTTATTGTGTAAGTGCAGCAGCATATATAACATTCTGGACCAATCAGAAGTTTACACTATCCTTAGGGCAGCCAATGGTAGGAAAGATCAGGGTACTATGTAGTGGCTCTAGGAGGCTTGCTCAGGAGGCGCTGCCACTTCCTGGTGTGCCAAGGAAGCTTGTACAGGCGAGTGAGCTCACGCCATTGCATCCGCCACTGCACTGAGATAAATCTCCTGAGCTCTTCCCACAAGTGATACCATATATTGAAATGGGGAAGACTTAGGTGTAGGAATGGAGAGTTTGACCCTAAATTGGCATGTTGAAGGTTCATACTTTAGACTAGAAGGAAGAGGGTACCAGAGACAGGCTGATAGTCTTTGGTGGAAGAAAAATAGGTTAATTCTTATTAAGATTGCTTCTAGCCCTGGCCAGTTTGGCTAAGTGATTAGAGTGTTGGCACATGCACCGCAGGGTCTTGGGTTTGATTTCCAGTCAAGGGCACATACCTGGATTGTAGGTTCAATCCCCAGTCCCAGTTGGGGCATGTGCAAGAGGCAATCAATCAGCATGTTCCTTTCACATCAGTGT
>NW_005369062.1:1693578-1695125 GCF_000412655.1 Myotis brandtii | reverse complement strand
TTCCTTTCCCCCTTGCCCCTCTCTAAAAAAAGCAATGGGAAAAATATCCTTGGGTGAGGATTAACCAAAAAAATTAAGATTGCTTCTAATTTTGTCAATGAGATATTATCACAGTATATTGTAATCCCAGAAGTAATAGAATCTGAGATCAATAAGTGGTCTTATTAATGAAGGTACCACATTGGGAGCAACCTGGCAGGTTGACCCTGAGCATCATCTCCCACCCACACCAAACAGCAGGCCAGGTAGTAACAAGAGGAGTATTTGCCATCAGGAATTGAATACAGGAGCTTAAAATTGAGAGATGTTGTTGTGCTCTAGGCCGCTGGCAATGCCTGGAAGGAATGAGAAGGACCTATACTCAGAAACTAGCTACCAATATACCCAGTTCAGTAGCACATTTTGATCCTTCTCTGCCATCATTGAAAATGGGTGGTACAAGCTATTTCAAAGTTCTGCTTCTTCTCCAAGCAGACTAAGCAAATAGATGTGAAAGGCAGTACAACCAAAATTATCAGCTCTATAGATTGTAAATATTTTATGCTAAAATGTACTTTTTTCACATTTTTACATCTCTGAACTTGAGCTTTATCTTAGAATCAATGGCATCTAATTGACCCTGTTTTTTCCTTGCTAAAAGATTCTCACAATCTATACTAACCAGTCTAAATATGTAAAAAGGAGTTTAAGTCAAATAATAAAAGTTTTGCTTAGGACAAATAAACCTCTCAGTTCTTAGGTGTACCATGCCAGCATGGCCAAGGGTGAACCTGAGGAGGGGCGGTGAAGGATTGAAGAAAAGACAGACAAAAGAATACAGCTGGGGCTCGGTGGATCTCCCGTGCCTGGATGAGGACACAAAAGACCCACCCTGCAAGCCCATGCTTTATTTTATAGTCTGATTAAAACAAGGGTAGATTAACATGTATACAAATGATCTTGTTTTGGCAACACTTGCTGCACCTTCCACAACCCATTAGCTACTTAGGAAGGAATTAGGGAGGGCTAAAGGTCAGGCTTAATTATGCTAGGAGAGCTCTGCCCTCCAGGCTGGGACTTGTTTGTGTCCTGCCACAGGTCAGCCCAAGGCTTGACTCTAGAGCAGCTCCCTACACTTAGGTCAATTTAAAATTATGAAGTCAGGTAATGGTTAATATTTTTCCATCCCTTCCCCAAAAAAGGAAACCCTCTTTGGTATGGGGTTTAAAATTCTCTTATTTTTATTTTTTTAAGTAGTAGAAACGAGGGAATGATGACATCTGAAGGTCTGGTCCAAGAAGAGACAAAAGTTCTGAAACTTAAGACAGAAATGGTAAGATATGGACATAGTCCTCAAAACTGCCCCTTTCCCCCCTTTCCTTCTCCTAAACTCTTTCTGAAAGAAATGAATTCTGAAATACTAATTTGTTTCAAATTACTCTTTTAGGCTGATAAAGAAAATGTCCATAGACCTACAAGGAGCAAAAATAATGTAACAATGGGAAAAAATTGTATTCCGTTAAAACCTTCTAATGAATTAACCAATTCAACTATAGCCACTGATACAT
>NW_005369062.1:1689983-1693382 GCF_000412655.1 Myotis brandtii | reverse complement strand
AATAACAAAGAAACTTTCAACTCCTATCTCTAAGGCCACAAAACCTCAGCCTATAAACACCAGCAGTGTAACAGCAAAAAGTCACAGAGCCTCAAATATGATGACTACGACTAAATTTGTGAGGGCTACATCTCAGAATGGACAACTTTTACGTCCTCCTATTAGAAGTCACCACAGTAATACTCATAATACCCAGGACTCCCTGAAACAAGGCATTGCCAATGTTACAGTTCGGAAAGGGTCTCATGAGAAAGAATTACTACAATTAAATACAGTTTTATCTAGTGTCAAAACCATTTCTTCTCAGGAAGTAAAAAGAAATAAGACAGTATCAAGAAGCATCACATCTGAAATGATAGCCAGGCCTGCTTCATCTTCTAATATCAAACAGATAGAAAAGTCAAAAACCATTGACCAGTGCAGGCATACTATAGCAAAAGCAACTATCAACAATAGAAGGGCTCAGCCCAAAGAAACCGTAGAAGAAAGAAAGTAAGTAGATGTAATTCATTAGCTGAATTTTCAAATTTGTGATTTGGTTTATAATTTAATGTATTAGAATTTTTTGTGTGTGTATTCTCTACTGTCATGTGTAGACAAATTTAAGCAAATTTATATTGTGGAACAGTATGACCTGAGTTATTGTGTTTGAATGTGTTTTATTAGGTTGTTTTATGTAGCATAAGTTAAAATTCTTAATGGAATTGGGAAGTATTTCATAACATCCATTTAAAAATTCATTCTTATGTCTTTGAGCATATAATTCACTTTGATATTTTTTAATATATTTTATTGATTTTTTACAGAGAGGAAGGGAGAGGAATAGAGAGTTAGAAACATCGATGAGAGAGAAACATCGATCAGCTACCTCCTGCATACCCCCCCACTGGGGATGTGCCCACAACCAAGGTACATGTCCTTGACCGGAATCGAACCTGGGACCCTTCCGTCCCCAGACCGACGCTTTATCCACTGAGCCAAACCGGTCAGGGCTCACTTTGATATTTTTAAATTTTTTTTCTTCATATTTGTGAACCATTTTTTGCCACTAGCGTGGAACTATTAAAGGTTTGAAATATTTTTTAACTTTTCCTCTATTTGACAATGCTATCAGTAATATCACAGTAATGTACTGCTTATAATTATAGAGCTCGTTTGAGTGAGTGGAGAGCTAGCAAAGGAAAAATATTGAAAAGGCCTCCTAGCTCAGTAATAACCCAGCCTGAACCTGAAGGACAGAATGAAAAACCAGTTGGGTCATTTTGGACTACCATGGCAGAAGAAGATGAACAAAGATTATTTACTGAAAAAGTAAACAAGACATTTTCTGAATGCCTAAACCTGATTAATGAGGTAATGTCTTTATCTTATATTTGTGTAGTAGTTTATATTTTGCAAATTACCTTCATAAGTATTATCCCATTAATTATAGTCAGTCTTGTTTGACCAAGTAATGTGTCACTGATGTTATGTAGACTTACTGTTAATTATGAGATTATTTTCTTTGGCCTTTAATGGACTTCGTTTTCACCCTAGCCAGTTTGGCTCAGTGGATACAGCATTGGCCTGCGGACTGACAGGTCCTGGGTTCAATTCCAGTCAAGGCTACATGCCCAGGTTGCAGGCTCGATCCCCAGTAGGGGGCATGCAAGAAGCAGCCGATCAGTGATCCTGTCATCATTGATGTTTCAATCTCCCTCTTCTCCCTCTCTGAAATCAATAAAAAATATATATATTAAATTAAATTAAATGGACTACATTTTCATTGAGTTCATAGAAATATATCAAAGGAATAGATTTTTTTTTACTTGAGTAACAAATATTGTATTCCTCTATGATGTTAATAATTTACCAAGTCTAGCAATACAAATTAGTCCTTATTACCACAGGTTAAATTCAAATTGACTAAAATATTTTCAAATACTTTGATTCATCTCACCCAACATCATTATGATCTTGAACTTACTGTATTTTTTTGTTGGACCAAAATTTGACGGACTATAATAATTAACTCCAGAATGTTTTCTTTATTTCCTAACTACTCTTTAATCTTGCTTTGGTCATACACTACTGTCTAAGTTCCAGAGCAAGACTGAATATACAGAGTATGATTTCAAACTTCAGTCTTCATGAGCATCATTAAACATTTTGTAGTTTTGAAGACCAATGAAAATTACAATTAGGGAAACTGATTCAATTCTTATTTCTGCTTAGCTGGAGTTTTTTATTGATACTATGGAATTTTTCTCCCCTGCTACTCAACTATATATAACTTACATAAACCATTACAGATTCATTTTAACCTTAATATCAGTACCTGACAAATATAATTTTAAAACCTGCGAGCTATTTTCACTCAGAAACACTTGGTAGATACAAAAATATATAAATATTAACAACTGGAATCTACAATAAATACGATAAGAGGATAAATATCAAGACCAAGTAGAGTGTTATTCGTTTTTTTATGAATGTTTTTCTCAACTAGTGTATTATTGTTCTTTTGCCTTGTACTTATGACCAATATGCCTCATACTAGCCATTCAGAATAAATTTGGAGTGAGGAGGATAATAGTGGATAGTTTTATGAACAATTTTCCATCAACTTTTTCTATCACTGATTTTGATTATAGTGAGCTTAATTGCTTATACTTTCTATGCTAAAAGATAACATTCACTTTATTTCTTGACATTTTAGGGATGCCCCAAAGAAGAAGTATTAAACACACTGAATGACCTGATTAAAAATATTCCAGATGCCAAAAAACTTGTTAAGTATTGGATATGCCTTGCACGTGTCGAACCACTCACAAGTTCTATTGAAAATATTATCTCAATCTTTGAGCAGGCCATTCTGGCAGGAGCTCAGGTGAAATTAAAATTTATTAATTACAGTGCATGTAAATTATTCAGAATTATTTGAGATATATCATAACTTAATAAAATTGTGGTTTTATATATATATATGTAATGAATGATTAAAAGCCACAAGAATTGCATTTTTTAAAAAATCTTTATTGTTCAGATTATTACAGTTGTTCCTCTTTTCTCCCCCATAGCTCCCCTCCACCCGGTTCCCACCCCACCCCCTGCCCTTACCCCTCTCACTGTCCTCATCCATAGGTGTATGATTTTTATCTAGTCTCTTCCTGCACCCCCCACACCCCCTTCCCCCTGAGAAGTGTCAGTCCACTCCCTTTCTATGCCCCTGATTCTATTATATTCACCAGTTTATTCTGTTCGTCAGATTTTTTATTCACTTGATTTTTAGATTCACTTGTTGATAGATATGTATTTGTTGTTCATAATTTTTATCTTTACCTTTTTCTTCTTCCTCTTCTTAAAGGATACCTTTCAGCATTTCATATAATAGTGGTTTGGTGGTGATGAACTCCTTTA
>NW_005369062.1:1673607-1688425 GCF_000412655.1 Myotis brandtii | reverse complement strand
ATAGCTCCCCTCCACCCGGTTCCCACCCCACCCCCTGCCCTTACCCTCCCCCCACACACACATCGTCCTCGTCCATAGGTGTACAATTTTTGTCCAGTCTCTTCCCGCACCCCCCAGACATGGTGCATGGAAAGTGCGCATAATATCTGGCATATAAAGGACACTTAGTGAACTGTTGAATTTTTTAATCTTGAGCTGTTCAAAGACACATTTAATACCATGTGAAACACAAAAATATAACTATGTACTTGAATGAGGAGACAAGGAATAAACTTAAAGGTTAATGTAAACTTAAATGTAATCAGCTCTTTAATAGATATTAATAATATTAATTTGCTACTTGTTTACTAATAATGTTCATATCAGGCAAGCGGTAATAGTTACCAAAGCCTTAAGAAAAATTATGGGGGGAAATTTTAAATTGATGAAATCTCATTCCTTAAGTTTATTTTTATTTTATAAATTGGAAAAGACAGGTATTTTTTCAATTTGAGTGGCAAAATAAGTGGTCTAAGAACCACTGCCTTGTTTTATAATATAAAATTTAATCACTGGATTTAATATTTTAAACTTGGACAATGTAGTGTGTGAGAATATAAACTTACATGTGTCTGCTCTCTTCATTTAAAAAAAATCAAGCCTATTGAAGAAATGCGACATGCAATTGCAGATATTCTAACAATGAAGAGTCAAGAAAAAGTTAAATTTGGTAAGTTAGTTTCATTTTGTTTCCTTCAAGTAGATTGTGACTTTATTAAATTTCTTTGCTGAATTCGTTTTCTTTTATCATTTTTAATTTTTTTAATATATAGGTTAATCTTTTCTCATACATCTGTTGATGTACCTCTGAGATTCAATAGCTTTCTGTAGTAAGAATTTTTAATTAGGAGGTCTCATTCAAAACCCAAATTTGTCATTGAGTGTCTGTGAAAGTTACCTTACCTCTGTAGAACTTAATTTCCTGTCTTAAGATTGAGGCAGTTTGACTAGACCTCTAAAAACTTTTTGCTTATTAAATTCTACCATAGCCCTGGCCTGCATGGCTTAGTTGTTAGAGCATCAGTTTGTGTCCTGGGTTCCATTTCTGGTCAAGGGCACATATCTGGTTGCAGGTTTGATGCCCAGCCAGGTTGGGGCAGGTGCAGGAGGCAAACAATTGATGTCACATTGATCTCTCTCTCTGTCTCTCCCTCCCTCTTCTCTCTCTCTCTTCCCCTCCTCTTCCCCCCTCCTTTCCACTCTCTAAAAGTCAATGGAAAAAAATATCCTTGGGGTGAGGATTAACAAAAATAATAATAAAATCGATCATATGTTCTATGCTAGAGAGACACTCATTTAGAAATTCTCTTTGCTAGGAATAGATTGAGAGGCGATAAGAGATTCATTAGTGATCAGGTATTTAAAATGTAAATATCTTCTAGATTCAGATATAGGTTTGTGTTAGTTACTATGAACTTTTACAAGAAATTTAACCCCTTTTCTGTAAAATAGGATAATGTTAAGATCTTTCTTAAGATTCTTAGGACCATTAAATGAAATAATGTACAGCATTGGACAAAAGTAGGTTTAAAGTTATGAGTATGTGAAACAGTTTATTGTATTATTATTACTTATTTGTATTACAACTGTAAACCTACTTTTGCCCATACCTGTATATAAGATTCAAATTCCTAGGCACATAGTAAGTTCATTAAACTTTAACCATGGGTAATATTAACTACTAGAGGCCCGGTGCACAAAAATTTGTACACTCAGGGGGGTTCCTCAACCAGGCCTATACCCTCTCGCAGTCTGGGACCCCTTGGGGAATGTCCACCTGCTGGCTTAGGCCCGCTCCCCAGGGGATCGGGCCTAAGCTGGCAGTCAGACATCCCTCTAGCAGCCTGGGAGCCCTCGGGGGATGTCCACTTGCCAGCGGGGAGCAGGCCTAAACTGCAGTCGGACATCCTTAGCGCTGCTGAGGAGGCGGGAGAGGCTCCCGCCACCACCGCTGTGCTGGCAGCTGGCAGCCTGGCTTGTGGCTGAGCAGAGCTCCCCCTGTGGGAGCACACTGACCACCAGGGGGCAGCTCCTGCATTGAGCGTCTGCCTCCTGGTGGTCAGTGTGTGTCATAGTGACCAGTCATTCCCAGTGGTTCTGCTATTAGGGTCAATTTGCATATTACCCTTTTATTATATGGGATTTTAGATGAGAGGAGAAATCACTACATATAAGTATAAGCTAATTTGTTTCTTTTTTTAACAGTTATTTCCAATTTTTTAGTATACCTCTCTGTATCAGCTAATCACAAATATTTGAGCACCTATTATATATCATTGTTGTTTGTATCTGTTTTTTTTCACTAATTTTATTTTTTATTAATTTTAAAAAGTGTCAGTTTGACCTTTTTAAGGCTCCTGATGACTGCTGCTAAATTGCTTTCCAAATTAGTTACAAGTATCCTTATTTTCAGTACACAAAATGAATTTAAAATATAGAGATCTAGGTCATGGGCTAAACTTTAAGTAAAATTTAAAATTATACTGAAATTCTAAACGTGTTATACACGTTTTGGTTACATGTTACCAAAAATCTGTTCAGTAGTGTTAATATGTGTATGGCTTAATGGTTAATATCTACATGTGAGGGGGTCCTCTTTTACTGGCAGTATGTTTAGTTCAACAGCAAATATTTAAATTGATGGTTGCTGTTAATATGCCCCTAGGAGAACATACAGAAGATATATTTTTTCTAATGGTACTAGCTATATTTAATGATGAAACTTGAGAAGGAATGGTCAGGGAAACAGGAGGAAAAACCAGGAAAGTCTACTATACCATAAACAAAAGGAGGAGAAAAGTTTAAGAATAACCCAACCTGGCAAAATGGTTGAAGGGGATCCAAAGGTATAAACCTCTATTATAAAATAAATAAGCCATGGGGATGTAATGCACAGCATGGTGACTATAGTTAATAATACTATATTGTATACTTGAAAGTTGCTAAGAGAATAGATCTTAAAAGTCCTCATCAAAAGAAAAAAATAGACTTATTGTGGTAATCATTTCACAGTTTTACAAATACTGAATCAGTATACTGCTATATACCTGAAACTAATATAATGTTATATTTCAACTAGAAGGCCCAGTGCACTACATTCGTGCACTCTGGGGGGGTTGGGGAGGGGCCCCCTCAGCCCTGTCTGCACCCTCTTACAGTCCAGGACCCCTCGGGGGATGTCCGCCTGACAGCTTAGGCCCACTCCCCACACTGCCACGGAGACAGGAGAGGCTCCCGCCACTGCTGCTGCGCTTACCAGCCGTGAGCCCGGTGGGAGCACACTGACCACCAGGGGGCAGCTCCTGCACTGAGTGTCTGCCCCCTGGTGGTCAGTGTGTGTCATAGAACCGGTCGTTCCGCCGTTGGGTCGATTTGCATATTAGGATTTTATTATATAGGATTATACTTTTGTTTTTAAAAATTAATAAAAAGAACAACTTAATCCTGAGTCTTACACACTAAAGACAGCAAAGTGGAAATAAATATTTCATTTTAAAAGCTTCGGCCCTGGCAGGTGTGGCTCAATTGATTGAACATGGTCCCATGCACCAAGAGGTTACCAGTTCAATTCCCAGTCAGAGCCAGCGCATGTGGGCTCAATCCCCAGTAGGGAACATGTAGGAGGCAGCCAATTGATGTTTCTCTTAACACATCCATGTGTTTTTTTCTCTCCTTTACTCTCTCTCAAAAATCAATAAAAACATTTTTTTTTAAGAGAAAAAAGCCTTTCTCATAATTCTCACTGGCTTTAGAGATCTATAGAAAGAGAAAATGGTATTTTAATCGAATTCAGTTTTCTATCTTTCCTGTGGAATGTTTTCTAGCAGGTAGAATATTTGTCTTTACATGGAAAAAGCAATGCTATCAATAAACACTTGGCTTTCTGAGATATGTAATTACTAGATATAAAATCAGTTTTACAAATTAAGATTACTTGTAAGTAGCATTGGGAAATAGAAGACAAATAGTAAGAGAGACGAGCACCACTTGAGTCTCTCAGATACCTCAAGCCCACATTTCCACACTTGAAAACATCATTTTTCTCTAAACCTTCTTTCTTTTGGTTCCCTTTCTCAATAACTAACACTGCCCAGTTCTCTACATCAGAAGTCTTGGGATTATATTTTACTGCCTCATTCTCACACCCCCACCCCTGTTCCTCAGCCAATCAAATTCAATTAAACTTTGTAAGCATCTCTTAAAATGCATCTATTTCTCTTCATCCTTACTCTTATTACTGTATTCAAGATCACCTACAGCTCTTACCTGGACTACAACAGTAGTCTCCTACCTTGCCTACTTCTCTACTCTTACTCTAATCCATTCTCAATGCTGTAATCAAAATGCCCTGTCACTTCTCTGGGTAAATTCCTGACTCCAGCCTCTTGTCACTCCCACTCCTTCACATCTCTAAATTTCTTTCTTTTTTTATTTTCTAGAAAGGACTATATTACCGATTTTTTCTCTGGTCTATCCAAGCCAGTGTTCTACTTTTAATCTAATTCCTCTTTATCCTTTAGACCTCAACTCAAATGTCATTCTTTGGGGTAGCCTTCCCTGATAGCCACCTATTCTCCCCCACCCAGCTAGATTAGAAGCACCTGTTTTGTGCTCCCAGTTTTTTCTCTGCAATAATTAATGCACTTGATTGTTTGTCTTGTCTTTTAAACTGTAAACTTGATGGACAAGGACTGTGTCTGATCTTTCTCACCATTGTACTCCAGTGCTAATGCAGTGTCTAGCATATGTTAAGGCACTTAAATATTTGTTGAATTAAAGAATTCATAATTCCTCTCCCCATTTCAACATCTTTTCACTAAAGAAACAAACACATTCAGCCCTGGCCGGTATGACTCAGCCCACTGACTCAGTTCCAGTCAAGGGCACCTTGGTTACAGATTCCCTAGCTCTGGTTGGGGTGCATGCAGGAGGCAACCAATCAATGTGTCTCTCTCATATCAGTATTTCTCTCTGTCTCTCCCTCTCACACTCTCTCTAAAAATCAGTGGAAAAATATTCTCTGGTGAGGATTAACCAAAAAAAGAAACACACAAAAAAACAAACATTCCGTTTATCATGTAACTAAAACATCTCTTAGTAAAAATCTCTAATAATTTCTTATCAATCAATCTAGAGGTCTTCTCAGCTTGATGGATTTACCAGATGTCTCACAAGTATTTCAAAGCTGACATGTTGTATTTTAAACTTTGTCTTTCTCTACTGCTTCGCCATAACACCATCTCTTCCTCCCAAAAAATAAAAGAAAGAAAAAATTATTCTGTCATTAAAGACTCCAAAGGAAGAAATTTTTGAAGGGATGCCCCTAATACATACACTTATTAACTCCTAACTGAAAAAAACACTTTTAACTTAGGCTCTTCCTTCTCATTGCCTACCTCTGCCACCTTGCTTAGACTATTAAAACAGCTTTGTCTTACCATCACACATTATTAGTTTTCATTTCCTGCCATTCTAAACCATCCTGTATTGTCACCAAATCTAACTGTATCTCTGTCTCTCGTGAATTTTTTTTTATTATCAAACTTCTTGCACATAAAGTTCATTATAATCCACACCAGTGGTTCTCAACCTTCTGGCCCTTTAAATACAGTTCCTCATGTTGTGACCCAACCATAAAATTATTTTCGTTGCTACTTCATAACTGTAATGTTGCTACTGTTATGAATTGTAAAGTAAATATCTGATATGCAGGATGGTCTTAGGTGACCCCTGTGAAAGGGTCGTTCGACCGCCAAAGGAGTCGCGACCCACAGGTTGAGAACTGCTGGTCTAGACCCTTTCTCTTTATCTGAATTCATCACCTCCTCCCCACTGACCTTTATATTCCTTTATATTCTAAGCACACTGGCCCTTTAGTGTTGTCTTACTAGATCTTTTTTTAAAAAACAAAACCAAAAAACCTTCATACCAAAATTGTCTTCCTTGGTCTTGTCAAGTACTTATTTTTCAAGACCCAGCATAAATGTTACTCATGACACCTTCCCTAGCCATCTTTCTGTCCTACAAACAAAGTTAGTTATTTTTTATGGTTCTTATCTCAATTATAGCCATTTTCTTGTTTTATAATTATTTTCAAGCATGTCCCTTCCATGGAATATGAACTTTAAGATTTTGTATTGATTTTTAGAGAGAGAGAAACATTGATGTGAGAGCGAAACATCCATTGGCTGTGTCCTGCACATCCCCTACTGGGGATTGAGCCCACAGCCCGGGTATGTGCACTGACCATGAATCAAACCGGCAACTTTTTGAGGCACAGGACAACCCCCAACCAGCTGAGCCACACCAGCCAGGACGGAATGTGAACTTCTTAAAGGACAGAGATGATTTCGTTCTTACATTTGTATCTATAATCTCTGACACACAAGTGTTGGTAAATATTGTTAAATAGCCGTAGCCAGTTTCACTCAGTGGATAGAGCATCGACACCCCCATCCCCACTCCCACCTCCCCCCAACATGGACTGAAGAGTCCCGGGCTCGATTCCCTGCTCAAGAGCATGTACCGCAGTTGCAGACTCGATCCAGGTCAGGGTGTGGGAGGCAGCCAATCGATATGTCTCTCACATCAATGTTTCTCTCTCTCCTCATCACTTCCACTCTCTCTAAAGATCAATGGAAAAACATCCTCAGGGAGGATTAAAAAATATATAAAAATATGTATATAGATAGATAGTTGTCAGCAATATTTGTTCAGGAAAAGTAATGGTTAGGAGATGGCTTGGTTCTTTTATTTTGAAAATTTGGCTCCTATGAATAAATTTAATGTTTTCTGGTTTTGTTCTTAAATTTGACCAAAAGCATAACTTATAAATTTATTTCTATAGGAGAAAATCTTGAGGAGGCTTGTGCAACGAAGGAAAAAATCCAAGAAGTCAACATCGAAGATATTGGTGTTAATCGAGAGTCAGGAAAACCTGAAATGGAAAATAAACATAGAAATGTAGTATTTCAAGATTGTAAAAAAGAGCAAGTACACAAAACAAAAGATCCAACCAATGATGTTAAAACCCCCAACAAAGAAACTAGGGAGGGTTGCTTAATTAAATATAATGTGTCTACTACACCATACTTGCAAAGGTAAGCTTTTTAAATGTAATGTGCTGATTTGTTTTTATGCTTAGGGATAATAAATATGGTATTTTAAAATCTTTGAGCTAGCTTCCATTTAGAACTATTTGTTAACAAAATGGTTTTAAACAAATCGAATATCATTGGGACATGACCATTTAAATACTGCATTTGCTTGCTTTTCCCTAAATATTGTCATTTTGAAACAAAATTTTTACATCATCTTAATTGCTGATTGTTGATAATAATAGGATTTGGAACTCAACAATTAGCCAATTCTACAGATATTCAAGTATCTCCTGTGTACAAGTTATAATAAAAATTGAGAGAAGAATAAATTCCTTATTTCAAGAAGCTCACGGTACCTCTCTGTAAGACAATCAATCACATGGTTATAACACAAGTTATGGTATGATAAATAGCATCAAAGTACAAAGTAAAAATGTTAACATGTTTTTTAACTCTGGGAATAATTTTGTGGGTTTTTGTTTGTTTGTTTTAGTGTAAAAAAGAAAATGCAGTTTGACGAAATTAATTCTGCATTTAAAGAGCTCAAGTTTCT
The DNA here is from genome assembly GCF_000412655.1 of Myotis brandtii. Taxonomy (NCBI): domain Eukaryota; kingdom Metazoa; phylum Chordata; class Mammalia; order Chiroptera; family Vespertilionidae; genus Myotis; species Myotis brandtii. Next base: position 1,680,733 of record NW_005369062.1, on the reverse strand, counting down.
AACACCAGTTAGACGTTCTCAGCGACTTCAAGACAAGACTTCTAAGTTGCCCGATATGTTAAAAGACCATTATCCTTGTGTGTCTTCATTGGAACAGTTAACAGAGTTGGGGGATGAAACTGATGCTTTTATATGCCGCCCTAATGCAGCACTGTGCCGGATGTATTTGGAGACTGAAACAACAGAAGAGAAATAAAGCTATGATAAGAAATAAGGATTTTATTATTCCTGGGTGTGTGTTTGTTGTGGCTTCATATGTCTTAGTTCAGGAGTTGGCCAGGTTACCTAAGTATTCATGGCAGTAAACTCTTTTATAATATTCACATAATAGATGTTGCCTTCTGCTTGTCAGAAAGCTAGATCCTATATTGTCTATCTCAACAGATTAAGATTTTCTCTAAGGTAGCTAAAGTTTGTCAACTAGTTTACTATGTTCTTTTAGTATAATTAATGTCATTCTATTTTCAGTGGTATTTCTAAAATAACTAATACTTAAACTTGTTTTGTAATATAAAAACTTAACTGTTAAATAATGTCCCCTGAAACATGATAGTTATATACAGTAAACAGTTCTCTTCTTCCCACACACATAAATACCATAATAAAATTGTTTATGTCTTTGAACTGATATTTAAATAGCATTTATCCTCTACCAGGTCCATGTTTTCAAATCAGTAATTGGCCATTGTAAGAGCTTAAATCATTTTAAAACTAATATGAATGTGGTTGAAAAACAGTACCTTCCATTGTCTTCTGTTCTAGAGAGCAGGATTTTTATTCTTTTTTAAACTGCCTAATATGTAAACAATAAATTAACATAGCTACATAATGATGTTTCAGTGCCATTTATTTCAACAAATATGAAATGTAGTTTAACCACAGTGAATAAATTCAAACCTCACCTTTGGAAATAAATTATAGTGGGATTTGACTTGAGGTTTTCAATACTTAAAAGTATGTGCTTAATGGTTATTTTCTTTTGAAAATAATCTACTCTAAAATTGTACCTTAAATTTACCATAATTATTATTTTAAAATTTTTATTGATTTTTAGAGATAGAGGAAGGGAGAGAGAGAGATAGAAAATCGATGAGATCAATTGGCTGCCTCTTGCATACCCCCTTCTGGGAATAGAACCTGCAACCCGGGTATGTGCCCTGACCGGAAATCGAACCAGTGACCTCTTAGTGTGTGGAATGATGCTCAACCAACTGCGCTGCACTGGCCAGGCAATTTTTACCTTAATTCTTTAGTTTGTTCTTTTCATACTTTGTACAAGTGGCACAAAATATGCCATTTTGAAATAAACTTCAAGTTGGCTTATGCACTGAGCTTTTTAACCAGTTAACTGCCACACGTCCAAAACAGAAACCATCCCCACACACTGATACTTTGAATTTAATTAAAAAATTAATTTGCAACGAATATTATAGAAATAAATATATTACAATTTGGGTGTTCTTTAATATTTTCAGCTGAAAATTCTCATGAAAAGTGATTTTAAAGTTGGTCAGAGCTGCCACTTAGGGAAAACATTTTTTTATTTTTATAGATGCGCGTGGCGTATGGGGAAGGTCCACTGCTTGCAATTACAGATGCTTATGGCATACAGTGGGTTAATATCTATAACAAGGGCCCTGAAGTTTAATAGACCTATGAGCTTTGAAGTTTAACAGGCCTATATTCAAAATCTCAGCTCCTACCGTTTCTTAAGTTATGTGGCCATGGAGAAGTTACTTAATTAAACCTCATCTTTCTGAAGGGTAAAGTGGAGATAATCCCCTCTGGTCAATTTATACATGTTATCTGCCTATCCCTGTGGTTGATAGGCCAAAAGGGACACCGCACCCAAGCTGAACTGTCAGTACCCTTTTCATAGGTACTTGGAATCAGAGCTGAGTTCGTCTTTTCTATGTAGGTAGACCTAAAATAGGTAAACATGAGGCATTGGGCAACCACATAAAGTTTTGGTAGCAAAGATTACTAGTCAATGGAACAACAAAGTACCTAGGGAAAAGTAGAGACTCTGCCTGGGGTTTTCCTATATCAGTTGTGTATTCAAATAAGTAAGAGTATATGTGGATTTTGTTTTGCTTTGTTGGATATAAATGGCATGATACTTCACATGTGATTCTGCAACTTGCTTTTTTTTTTCTAATTGACTTGAGGAATTTTCATTGACAAGTCAGTGTAACATCAAGACTACATGGGAGTTCAGTAAATGATAAATTTTACATCTCAATACAGTAGAGAAAATGGTTATGAGTCAGCCATGCATTTTGAGAACAAGAAATTTCAATCTCTCCACCACTTGCAAAAATAAGTTCCAGGTAGCATAAATAGTTAAAGTATATTAGAAGGAAATGTAAAATACATTTTTTCCTTAGCATAGAGAGGGCTTTCTTAAGCAAGACACTTTTATAAAGGAATCCTTAACAATGAAGGGGTGGTGGAACACAGATTTTAGCAGCAATTAGCAGCAGGACAAGTTCCACCTTTGGGTACAAGTGCAAGACATTCAGGAGCCAGACCAGTTACCACATCTGGGATCCTCAAAATACTCTCTGAGAAAATGCATGTGAAACTAGACATCAATGCCCAAGGTATTCAAGTTTGAGAGCAAATAACATTCTCAGATATGCAAGGATTCAGTTTACTGTTCCTGAACTTACCTCAAAGTATTCTTATAAGGTTTTATTCCAGTGAAATAAGTAAATTAAGATTTAAAGTCACATTAAATCAAGCTTTAGGGAGAACCAAGATGGTGGCATACGAAAACACTAGTACTAGCCACTTCCCACAACCACATTAAAATTACAAGTAAAATACAGAACAACCATCATTCAGAACCACCTGAAAGCTGGCTGAATGGAAGTCCTACAACTAGAGAAGTAAAGAAAAAATGGAGACTGGTAGGAGGGGCAGGGGTGTGGAAATGGCTGGTCTAACACCTAAGTGTGTTGTTTTCTTCAATTAGGAGGGATATCTAGGCTGCGGAGGACTCCTGTAAGGAGCAAGGGGTCCAGCCCCACACCAGACCCTTAGCTCAGGGTTCCAGAACTGGGAAGAGAAGTCCTAGTAACTTTGGGCTCTAAAAACCAGTGGGGATTGTGGCTAAGTGACATGGAGGCTGCTGGAAACCCAGGCAGTTCCTCTTAAAGGATCCACACATGAACTTACATGGTTTCACTCTCTCTGAGCTCCAGCATTCGGGCAGTGGCTCCGGGGGATCCAGGGACATATGGGGAGGAACTGGATTGTCTGACATCAGAGCAAGAACTCAGGAGTGGCTTTCTCACAGATGGGGGTGCTTGCAGGGGTCATTGTTCCTATGCTGAGACTTCCCCCAACACAGAACTAACTAGCAGCCATATCTGAGTTCCCATTAGTCTGGCTCACACTGTTCACTCCACCCTGGTGATTCCCTGAAACCCTGTCCCATCCAATTTGCAGCCCCACCCAAGCTGTTTGCAGAGGCTTTTCCATATAAATGGCCTGTCCTGGCTCAGGCTTCAGACTTTCCTAAAACCTTTCAAACAGCAGCAGCTGGCGTCAGTGTGCTCTCTACCGCTCAATAAGAGGCCCAAGATGGCTTGGCCTCCCCTGGGCACCTCCAACCCCAACACAAGTAGCAGCCATCTGCAGATCATTCATAGCTCCTGCTGGGTGGTCCCAGACAGTGGCTGATTTTGTTCCTCCTGGGAGGCCCCAGAGCCAGTGCACCCAGTGGACAGCTTCAGACCATACCAGATTACAACTCTACACATTCACAAGCGACACACCCAAGGGGCAGACTCAGTGAGCATCAAAACCCCAGTGAAGCAAGTTCTGCTCTATAGGGGTGTCTCCTACACCGCAGCTCTTCCACTATAGTCACAGCTGGTCCTCACAGCCAATTGGCCTGGAGGTCAACTCCAAGTGATGCCAACAGCAATCAAGGCTCAACTACAACAAGAGTGTGCACACAGCCCACACAGGAGCACACCTAGAGTGCCCAGCTCAGGTGAATGGGGAGGCTGAGCCACTGGGCCCTACAGGACACCTACTATACAAGGCCACTTTACCAATTCCAGGATACATAGCAGCTCTACCTAATACATAGAAACAAACACAGGGAAGCAGCCAAAATTCTGACACAAAGAAACATGTCACAAATGAAAGAACAGAAGAAATCTTAAAAAACACACAACTAAATGAAATGGAAGCAAGCAAACTACTAGATAGACTTCAAAACAATGGTTATAAGGTTGTTTAAGGATCTTATTGAGAGCTTCAAGGGACTTAGTGGACTTTCCAGGATCTTAGTGAGAATGTTAAAGACATGAAAAAGGACTAATCAGAAATTAAGCAGACACTAACTGAAATAAAGAATAATATACAAGAATTCAACAGTAAAGTAGAGGATTCTGAGAATCAAATCAATGATTTGGAAGATGAGGAAGCAAAAATACCCAATCCGAAGAGCAAAAAGGAAAAAGAATCCAAATATATGAAGATAGTGTAAGGAGCCTCTGGGACAACTTCAAGCATACCAACATTCACATTATGGCAGTGCCAGAAGGAGAAGAGAGAGAGCAAGAACTTGAAAACCTATTTGAAGAAATAATGACAGAAAACTTCCCCCACCTGGTGAAAGAAAGTCCAGGAAGCACAGAGGATCCCAAAGAGGCCCACACCAAGACACATCATAATTAAAATGCCAAAGGTTAAAGACAAAGAGAAAATCTTAAAATTAGCAAGAGAAAAGCAATTAGTAAGAAGAAGAAAAATAAGAAAAGATTAAAAATATGAACAATAAATACATATCTAAACAATTAAATCTAAAAATCAAAATAAACAAAGAATCTAATGAACAAAATAAACTGATAATAAAATAGAAACAGAGGCCAAAACCGGTTTGGCTCAGTGGATAGACCTGAAAGGTCCCAGGTTCGATTCCGGTCAAGGGCATGTACCTTGGTTGCGGGCATATCCCCAGTGGGAGATGTGCAGGAGGCAGCTGATCGATGTTTCTCTCTCATCGATGTTTCTAACTCTCTATCTCTCTCCCTTCCTCTCTGTAAAAAATCAATAAAAAATATATTAAAAAAAAAAGAAAGAAAAGAAACAGAGGCATGGAAACATGGAGCAGACTGACAAATCTCAGAGGGAAGAGGGGAGAGGAGGCAGAAAGAGATTAACCAAAGAATTTATATGCATATATGCATTACTTATGGACACAGACAATAGGGTGGTGAAGGCTTGGGGTGGAGTGGGAACGGTTGAGGGGGGCAATAGGGGAAAAAGAGGGGAACACCTGTAATACTCAACAATAAAAATTAAAAAAATAGTCATATCAAATAAAATAAAATTGAAGTCTACATAATTATAGATTATAAAAAAATTATGTGAAATGAAGATACTCGAATGAATTCAACAGGAAAGGTGTCAGATACTAATGAGCCTGTCATGTTTGGGAGCAGGCTACAGAAATTCATGTTTACTCTCATTGTCTATTAAGTACTAGGGGTTTAAATATTAAAAATATAAAACATAAGCAATTCCATTCCTACGTATCAGGAGAAATAAAAATATTCCCCAACAAAGATTATAAACAAAGATGTTCATGGTATTATTCATATTAGCCAAAACTGGAAGCAATTCAAAAGTCCATCAACTGGCGAATAAAAAAACATTGTGTACTATATCCACACTGGATATTAAGCAAAAGAAATTGGAAATTAAGCAAAAGGAATGAACTACTGATAAACACAATCTGAATGAATTTCAAAAACATACTAAGCAGTCCGCCAGCATGGCTCAGTGGTTGAGTGTCGACCTATGAACCAGGAGGTCATGATTTGATTCCTGGTCAGGGCATATGCCCAGGTTGCAGGATTGATCCCCAGTGTGGGGCATGCAGGAGGCAGCCAATTGATGATTCTCTCTCATCATTGATGTTTCTCTCTCTCTCTCTCTCTCTCTCTCTCTCTTCCTGAAATCAATTTAAAAAAACATTTTAAAAAATCCAACATACTAAGTAAAAAAACGCCAGACCAAAAAATTAAATACTATATGATTCCATTTATGTAAAAAGATAAAACTACATTGATATCCCTGGCTGGTGTGGCTCAGTTGGTTGTCCTGTAAACCAAAAGTTCTCTATTCGATTCCTGGTCAGGATACATACATAGATTGCGGGTCCAATCGCTAGTCAGGGCATATATGAGAGGCAGCCGATCAATGTTTCTCTCTCTCTCTAAAATCAGTTAAAAAACACAAAATTTATATTGACAAAGGAGATGAGTAGTTGCCTGGGGCGAGTGTATGGGGAAGTTTGGGAGTAATGGAAATGTTCTATATCTTAATTGTGGGTATACATGGTCAAAATTGACATGTACAGTTAAAATGGGTGAATTTTATTACATGTAAATTATTACTCAAATTGTATACTCTTACCTTTAAAAATATAAGGGTACCCACTAAAATATCTATATATATAAAAGACTAATAAGCCAAGTGTTCCCTCGGGAGTTTGACTGGGAATTCGATTGCTCACTATGACTTTTGCTAACCACTAGGAGGCGATGCGGAATGAAGGAAGGCCCCGGCTGGCAGCCACTAGGGACCCTGCCTGTGCCTGAATTTTGTGCACTGGGCCTCTAATATATATATACTAGAGGCCCGGTGCACAAAATTTGTGCACTGGTGGGAAGGGGGGGGTGTCCCTCAGCCCCACTTGTGCCCTCTCACAGTCTGGGACCCCTCGGGAGATAATGACGTGCTGGCTTAAGCCCGCTCCCGGGTGGCAGAGGGCAGGCCCAATCCCTAGGTGCAGCCCCTGGTTGGGCTCAGAGCAGGGCGAATTGGGGGGTTGGGGCGCCGCCCCCTGTCACACTCAAGGCAGGGTCGATGGGGAGGTTGCTGCACCACCCCCTGTCACGCACAGAGCAGGGCCCATCAGGGGGGTTGGGGCACCGCCCCCTGTCACACACAGAGCAGGGAGGATCAGGGGGTTGGGGTGCCGCCCCCTGTCACCCACAGAGCAGGGCCAATCAGGGAGTTGGGGCACTCCCCCCTGTCACACTCAGGGCAGGGCCGATGGGGAGGTTGCGGCTCCACCCCGTCACACACAGAGCAGGGCCCA
>NW_005369062.1:1671030-1672586 GCF_000412655.1 Myotis brandtii | reverse complement strand
CAAAGAAACAGAATTTCTGGAGGATGAGACCCAGAAATCAGGATTTTAAAAAGGATCCCAGGTGATTCTAATGTGCAGCCAAGGTTGAGAACCACTACTCTAGGGTCAAGCCTCGGGCTGACCTGTGGCAGGGCCACAAGCAAGTCCCAGCTTGGAGGGCAGAGCCCTCCTAGCATAATTAAGCCTGACCTTATAGCCCTGCCTAGTTTCTTCCTAGGTAGCTAATGGGGCTGTGTGAGGATTAGTTTCTTGCTGTATTAGTTTCTGATTGCTGCTGTAACAAATTAACACAAACTTAGTGGCTTAAAACAAAATAAATTTATTGTCTTTTGGTGGTCTGCAGTCTGGAATAGATCTCACTAGACTAAAGTCAAGGTATCAACAGGATTATGTTTCTTCTGGAAGCTCAAGGGGGAAATTTGTTTCCTGCCCTTTTCTAGCTTCTTGAAGCCACCTGCATCTTCAAATGTCATTCTGATTCTGACCTCCTCTTGTGCCCATCTCTTTCACTTGTCAACATAAGAAATGTCCAGACCTGTAGAAAATTTTTATGAGTTTGAGCCAACTGATAACATTGTCAGGAAGCAAAACTCTAACAGATTGAGAAAATGCTCCAGAAAATGGCAGTTTTGCAGCAGTTTTATACATTAGAATAAAATTAGGAGATGTAAAAAGGGTTATATAACCCTTTTTATGAAATTCATTGGTGGTAAATTAGAGAGGCAGGAGAAAGCAAAGCGGGAAAATCTCTCAGATTGAAGAGTAAAATGAGAGACAAATACTTCTTTTACATTAGTGGGTATAGGATAGGTAACAATTAGCATTTACAGCACATAGAGATAGAATTGGGGCCTCAGGATAACAGTGAGGGGTTCTGTGGCCTCATGCTCTAGTGCAGTGGGTGTACCCCGAGGAGTCCAAAAAAGGGGGATTATTCTGACACTCTAAGGGTATGTTATCTTAGATGCAAAAAGACAATAGACAGGTTTACTTAAGGTAAAGACTGACCTTTGTCAAGGAAGCTACAGGCCTAGGATGTGACTACCCATCATGACTCACTCTTAGTTACCAATTTTTATGTTGAAACCATCCTATGTAGTCACTTTCTGTCTCTGAGCTTGTCAGGTTTAGTATGTGGCCCCCTTTTTTAGGGTCCTTGAGATTACGTCGGGCTCACCAGGATAATCCAAAAATAATCTCCACATTTTAAAGTTAGCTGGTCGGCAATTTTAATTCTATCTGCAGGTTTAATTCCCCTTTGCCATGTAACTTAACACATACACAGATTCCAAGGAGTGGGATGTGGGCATCTCTGGGGGGCACTGTTCAGCCGGAGGTCACAGCCCTGGAGCTGAGTGCTGTGCCCCTGCAATTTATCTACATGGGCTGTTCCCTTAAACTGGAGACAAACTGAAGTTACTGGGGAACAGTTTTCCTGTTCTAGAGCCACATGAAACCAGTGTCAAAACGCGCCTTTCCTGGCCCCGCCTCCTCCGAGACCAGCGCCTCCCGCCAGACCCGGGAAGCTCCCTGGCCCGCAACGGGCGCCGCCCCGG
>NW_005369062.1:1645911-1670817 GCF_000412655.1 Myotis brandtii | reverse complement strand
GCGTGGTGCCCGGGAGCGTGGTGCCCGGGAGCGTGGTGCCCGGGAGCGTGGTGCCCGGGAGACCGGATTGGGTCGCGGGTGAACTGAATGCCTGGTCTCCATGGTGCGGTCACCCCGCGCGCACCTTCTCAACTCACCTGTGTCTCCCCGGTGATCCCGTTCTGGCATTTCCACATCACTGTTAGTTTTTGCTTAGTGATTTTTGCTTTACCTGCCTTGCCCTCTGTGCCTCATAATTCCTTGTGGTGTGATTTAAAAATAAATATACCACTACAAGTAAGCTTTCTGAAAAGTAAGTTAACTCATCCAGTGTTTTTTCTGTAATAAAAAAAAAAAAGATCACCTTTCTAAGGTTTCAATGATGATAATAATAGCGGCCCTTTATTTGGGGCCTCCTTTTGTACCAAAGTATTAGGAATTTTCTATTTATTCTCTCTTACATCTTAAGCAATACAACTTAGCTGCTTTATCTTGGAAGTACAGAAGGGGGAACTGAGTTCAAAGACTGTTTAATATCTCTTGTTAGTGCCAGGCACCTCCAAATCAACATGCCTTTCCACATCCCTGTCACATTCCCTCGGCCAGAAAAATCAAACAAAAGCCATGCACACAACCATTCTGACTTTCCTCTTTTTCGGGGAATGATACCATCATTTATTCAGTTTACACCAGGAAACTGGGAGTCTACCTTGTCCCCTTCTCCCTGCTTGTCCATAAATCTGTCACCAGAAATCTTGTCAATTCTTTCTACACATTTCCTTCCCATTTTCTTTATATCCGTTGCCACCATCCTATTCCATTCCATCATCATTTCCCTACCTTTTCTATTGGAGTCTCCACTCTGGCCCTCCTGCCCCTCCCCTGTGTAGTCTATTCTCTCTGCAGCCAGAGCGAGCGATTGTATTAATATGCAGATATGATCATATTGCTGTCTTGGTTAAAACCCTTCGGAGACAACCTATTAATTACCCCAAGGATGAAATCCAGCAACCTGAGCTTGGCTTACAATGGCCTTCAGACAGGCCCTATCTGCTTTACCAGCCTGTTACAGTCCTCTTTCAATTCTTTGAACTGAACACAATCTCTTGCTCCTAAATATGTGATTCCCTCCATCACTCTTTCCCCCCTCTTTGCCTAGCCAGCTTACATTCATCCTTCAGGCTTCAGCTTAAATATCATTTTTCTAACTTTTCACTTGGATATTTCTGCTGGATGCCAGAGTAGCTCTATCTGTAAGACTCACTACCCTACATTTGTTGAAATCTGTGGTCCCATCTGCATTGGGTGTCTGTGAGGGCAGGAATGACGAGAGATTTGCACAGGATTATAAAAGCTGGCGCAGGTGCTCGGTATCAAACTGTTGAAAGAATAAAGGAATAAGTTGCTATTGTCCTGTCATGTGATTAGAGCTATTTTGAATTAATTCTGCCTTTTGATAATAAATGTAATTCTCAACTGTTTCTGTTTTTGAATATAGTTTGGGAGAACCTGTGGAGACTGCGAGAATGGAGCCGGGCTGCGTAGGGGTGCCCAGCATGGATGGCTACACAGTCCTGAGAGTGATCGGGGAGGGCTCCTTCGGCAGAGCCCTTTTGGTTCAGCAGGAAAGCAGTAATCGGATGTTTGCCATGAAGGAAATAAGGCTTCCCAAGGTCACTGCTAAAAAAATTAGCTCATGTTGAAAGTGTACAAGCAATTTGTATTAGAGAACAAGTTCTGGAGATTTAACATGGAGTTGCTGCTCAGTGCATCAGATGTTATGGGTTTCTTTACTCACTAGCTTTACAAGGTCTTGATATACTTTATGTGGTTCTTAGGATATTGTAATTAACAAAAGGGAGAAAAATAGTCAAAAGTGACAATTGCTGTTTATCTCAATGAGAATAATTTGTAATAATTTCTAATTTTGTATACCTAAGGGTGTAGGGAGTCTTTGTCAAAAACTACCCAGGTGCAATATTGATGAAAAAGGAACATAAAAATACAATGACAAGCAAAGACCTAAAATGCTAACCTTTGGTAACAGGGAACCTGTTCAGTTTATAGGTTTTATTTCCCTGTATGATGATGAATGTGATATCTACTGGTATCACTATTTATCACTATGCATCATAGTTGCACATGAAAGAATCCATGCCATGGAGCCTGCTTAATACTGTTTTGATCAATTTTTGAAAAAGAAATTTTTTAAAAATAAAATCCCAAAGTGCTATTGCCTCCTCACTGCATTCTTGACCTTGTTTCGTGATTCTCAAACTTGAATAGGCATCAGAATCACCCGGAGGGTTTGTTAAAACATCAATTGCTGGGCTTCACCCTCCTCCCCGTCCTCCTAGTTTCTGCTTGAGGAGGTCTGGTTGGGTCTGTGAATTTTCATTTTTAACAAATTACCAGTTGGTGCCAATGTTGCTGGTGTGAGGATCCTTGTTTCTTAATTGTAAGGTAAGTCATCCTCATAGAGTAAGTCAGGGGATAAACAGCCTTGGAAACTTTCTTTGCATGTGGTCTTTGTCCATCTGTGCTGTAGTAATATACCAGAGTATTCTTTTTTATCTGGGCCAGTGGACAAAGTAATGCAGACTATTAAGACACAAAATCTCTGATTTTGCTTTAAGGATATACTATTATTGTTGATGGCACTGGCTCTCAAAATCAGGTTATACTTAGGCTGATGTTAAAGCTAGTTTACATTCCATACTTGTAAGGATATATCAGCTTAAGCATGCAAAATATAGCCATAGTTGAAAAATCATGTTGTCTCTTAGAGTTTTATAAACTTCACGTGGGTGAAAGTACAGTCCTGTAAAACTGTGTTTGGCATTGAAATGTCAGGGCACTGTCTCTCCATCCAAGAGCAGTGTCCCACCTAGCCCCAGCTTTATCCTCTTGTCTGTCTTCTTTAATCCTTCACTGCCCCCCACACCCAACCCCAAGGGGGGAAAAAATGTCATATGAACTCCGTATTATTGTGAAGCTGTCTACTGTCAAATGAAGTATTACATTTATACTTATTTAAAATATTCTTCTAGTCTTTCTCTGATACACAGAATTCTAGGAAGGAGGCTGTTCTGTTAGCCAAAATGAAACACCCCAATATTGTTGCCTTTAAAAAGTCATTTGAAGGTAAATATGAATTCCCCCCAGATATGTGCATGTTTGAATTTGATTTACGGCTACCACACTTTCATAAAGAGTCTTATATTTGCTTTAGCTGAAGGACATCTCTATATTGTGATGGAATATTGCGATGGAGGGGACCTAATGCAAAAGATTAAACATCAAAAAGGAAAGTTGTTTCCTGAAGATATGGTAAGAGACTGACTTACATAGTTTGCCTCAAGATTTAGAAGCAACTTTTCTCATAAAATCTGTGTGAGTTAAAATGAAAGCATTGATATCTGTGATTATTTGACACACTAGTTAGAAAGGCTTCATTTCTGTATCTGTGCTTACTGTTGTCAGGATGTGGCTGCCTGAGATGCTTTTAGGAAGTAAAATAGATAAAAGCTTATAAAATATCAAGGAATAAAACTTCCATGTTTAGAACATTTTCAAAATTGTATTACTTGTCATATTTTGTAGATATTAAAATTTTTGATTTTTGTTGTATTTAAATTTTAAAGGTGGATGGATTTATTTTGTATTTCTAGGTCATGAAAAAAGTGAAGTCCACATTTCTGTTTCTTGGGAGTACCTATTCTCAGTCTTTTTCCTTCCAAAGTTTAGCATATTTCCTTAAGTCTAGTACTACTGTCTTTTTAATGGAAAATTGCATATTAATATTATTTGAATGAATTGACTAAGGAAACAAAATAAACAACTTTAGTGGGATTTAATTTGTTTAAGGGTATAACATGTTATAAAACTGTTGGTAAAAGTATTTTTATTTAGAAGTTGTTTTGTTAAAAATAATGGTTCGATAAAAGGAAGTCAACCTTGGCTTCAAATGGATGAATCTCCATAGCAAAAAGAAAAAAAAAATTAGTTTGACATTTAATTGTAGGCACCTGGAAATTCTGGCTGCTATTGACTGGGGGTTTATAAGCAGAATACTGACCTCAAAGGATTGCTGATAATATAATTAAATTCTTTAATATTAATATAAACATTCTGAAAAAGGAATGAAAATCTGATGTAATGATTACACTATAAAATTGTACCATATTCATTTATAAGTGGTGTATGTGTATTTAAGAAATACTTTTAGCCTGGCCGACATGGCTCAGTGGTTGAACCAGGAGATCATGGTTTGATTCCCAGTCAGGGCATATACCCGGGTTGCTGGCTCAATCCCCTGTGTAGGGTGTGCAGGAGGCAGCCAATCAATGATTCTCTCTCATCATTGATGTTTCTATTTCTTTCTCCCTCTCCCTCTTTCTTCCTCTCTGAAATCAATAAAAAATATATTTAAAAAAATACTTTTATTTGGTTGTAATACCAGAAAAATACAGTGGGAGTTTTATTAAAATAAATTGCTATTTGTATAACACATAAAATGATGAAACATGGACTCACAGCTTTTCTGACTTTCTGCAGAAAACACTGAATTTTAGTCAAACTATGTGATTTTTAGGAGTTCTATGTTTACATTATGTAAAACTAAGGCCTAGAGACCATTCTTTGGAATTTTGGGTTAACATGAACCAGTTTTTGCATTCTTGCAGATCTGTGTGCTTTTGTCTTACAGATACTTAATTGGTTTACACAAATGTGCCTTGGAGTAAATCACATTCACAAGAAACATGTGTTACATAGAGATATCAAATCCAAGGTAAGTGGAATACATTTTTGAGACAAACAAAACAAAACAAAACCCAAAAGTATTTCATTTAATCTTTTTTCTGTGTTATTCTATTTCCTTTTGGGACATTTTTATTTAGTTTAGAAATCTTTGTCAACCTAGTATTCATACTAGCCAAATAAGGTACTACCTGAGAAAAAGTTACTAAATCTCTTTAGTAGTATCCTATATAATAAAAGAGTAATATGCAAATTGACCATCACTCCAACACACAAGATGCCTGCCACAAGATGACCAATAGGGGAGGGCAGTTGGGGGGAACCAGGCCTGCAGGTGAGGGCAGTTGGGGGCAATTGGGCCGGCAGGGGAGGGCAGTTAGGGGTGCCCAGGCCGGCAGGGGAGGGCAGTTAGGGGTGCCCAGGCCGGCAGGGGAGGGCAGTTAGGGGTGCCCAGGCCGGCAGGGGAGGGCAGTTAGGGGTGCCCAGGCCGGCAGGGGAGGGCAGTTAGGGGTGCCCAGGCCGGCAGGGGAGGGCAGTTAGGGGTGCCCAGGCCGGCAGGGGAGGGCAGTTAGGGGTGCCCAGGCCGGCAGGGGAGGGCAGTTAGGGGTGCCCAGGCCGGCAGGGGAGGGCAGTTAGGGGTGCCCAGGCCGGCAGGGGAGGGCAGTTAGGGGTGCCCAGGCCGGCAGGGGAGGGCAGTTAGGGGTGCCCAGGCCGGCAGGGGAGGGCAGTTAGGGGTGCCCAGGCCGGCAGGGGAGGGCAGTTAGGGGTGCCCAGGCCGGCAGGGGAGGGCAGTTAGGGGTGCCCAGGCCGGCAGGGGAGGGCAGTTAGGGGTGCCCAGGCCGGCAGGGGAGGGCAGTTAGGGGTGCCCAGGCCGGCAGGGGAGGGCAGTTAGGGGTGCCCAGGCCGGCAGGGGAGGGCAGTTAGGGGTGCCCAGGCCGGCAGGGGAGGGCAGTTAGGGGTGCCCAGGCCGGCAGGGGAGGGCAGTTAGGGGTGCCCAGGCCGGCAGGGGAGGGCAGTTAGGGGTGCCCAGGCCGGCAGGGGAGGGCAGTTAGGGGTGCCCAGGCCGGCAGGGGAGGGCAGTTAGGGGTGCCCAGGCCGGCAGGGGAGGGCAGTTAGGGGTGCCCAGGCCGGCAGGGGAGGGCAGTTAGGGGTGCCCAGGCCGGCAGGGGAGGGCAGTTAGGGGTGCCCAGGCCGGCAGGGGAGGGCAGTTAGGGGTGACCAGGCCGGCAGGAGAGTAGTTAGGGGCAAGCGGGCCAGCAGGGGAGCAGTTAGGCATCGATCAGGCTGATAGGGGAGTGGTTAGGGGGGGATCAGGCTGGCAGGCAGAAGCCGTTAGGGGCAATCAGGCAGGAAGGCCAGCGAGCGGTTGGGAGCCAGCAGTCCTGGATTGTGAGAGGGATCCCAGATTGGAGAGGGTGCAGGCTGGGCTGAGGGACCCACCCGAGTGCACAAATTTTTGTGCACCGGGCCTCTAGTATATATATAGAAGCCTAAGTGACCGAATAACCAGTCGACTGGTCGCTATGACGTGCACTGAGCACCAGGGGGCAGATGCTCAACACAGGAGCTGCCCCCTGGTGGTCATTGCACTCCCATCGCCACCCTCCCATTGCCCCTCCCGCCAGCCGACAACCTCCTGTGGCCCCTGCCCCCGGCCAGCCAACTTCCCATGGCCCCTCCCCTCCAATCCGGCAGGCCCAATGGCCCTGATGGGGGCTACCAACCTCCCATGGTCCAGATCGTCCCTGATTGCTGGCCAGGCCCAGGGACCCTGATCAAATTCGTGCACCAGGCCTCTAGTATGTTAATAAGTTTCAAGCTCTCTTGGTGACTGCTTTCTAAAGATGGAAGATGACTGAGATCTGGTTGTGCCACTTGGAGTTATGCTGACACAGGTTCCCAGTCGGGTCAATCAGGTCTGCTGAGACAGCCTGGAGCATGGCTGTTAGATTTCTAAGCAGTCATCCTGAATTCTCAAGTCCTGGGGGAGGGGAGGTAGCAGTCAAGAGGCTATCTGGTCTTTGTGTTCCCCTTGGGTACTCAGCTGTCAGCATTTCTGCCCTTAATCTCCATGGTGAGTAGGCTTTGAAAGACAGCTTCTCTGGAGACCTCTGCCTTATGTTTGAATGATGGAAGACATAATCTGAGCTCTTCTTTTTTAATGCAGAACATCTTCCTCACCCAAAATGGACAAGTAAAACTGGGAGATTTTGGATCCGCCCATCTTCTCTCCAAGTATGTATATCTATTCTATAATAGTGAGAGCAATCAAAGCATCCATTATTCAGGAATGCTCTGTACTTACTCTTTGCCTTTCTATGTTTTTAGTCCCATGGCATTTGCTTGTACTTATGTGGGAACACCTTATTATGTGCCCCCGGAAATTTGGGAAAACATGCCTTATAACAATAAAAGGTAGGTGATGTACTTATTTGGTGCGAGGGTGACTGTTTGGTGACAGGCATTGTAGCCTACAAATGAAGTGTGTTTTTTTTTTAAATATACCTGAAACAAATCTGAATTCCTAGGCTTCTAGATAAAATCATATTTTTTTAACTGCTATAATCAGAGTTGAGAGGAGCTGAATGTAAATACTGAAAGAAAGGCTAGTCATTTCTAGGGACAGTGTGACTTATATCACTGGTTCTTAAACTTTGCTGTTCCCGCTTTTAAAAATTGCAAAGTGCAAGTTGCAATCATACCAGTTAAATGAGAATGTCTGGGGTGGGAAGCAGGCCTCAGTAATTTTTCCAGGATCACCAAATGATTCCAATGTGCAGCAAAATTTAGGGACCACTGGATTATGTCATTGAGTTAACATTTACAGGACTAGGTCATGAGCACTTGACTGATAGGTTAATTGATTACAAGAAGATAGAATGAAGACATTATTTAAAACCTAAAACTTTTTCTGAATATAAGTAATATGTGCCCATTGAATGAGTGAGTAGGGGGAGAGTATTAGAAATATGGAGATGTACAAGAAAGGAAATGGCAATTACCCACTTTTTCACAGCTGTTAAAACCATTTTGGAATTTTTTTTCATCCATTTCCCTTCCCACCCCCAAACCTAGTTTATGTTCACTGTATACAATTTGGTATCTTGCTTTTTTCACTTTATATCATATTTATTTCATCCCATATTTAAACTCTTTATAAATATTTTTAATAGTTATATACATGGCTCTTTCAAAATTTACTTTACATTCCTCTATTGTTTCCAATTTTCTTTTTTTAAAAGAATAGTTTATTGATTTTTAAAGAGAGAGGAAGGGAGAAGAGAGAAATATCGATGTGAGAGCACATCAATCAGTGCCTCCTGCATGCCCCCTACTGGGGATTGAGCCTGCAACCAGGGCTGAACCACCAACCTTTCAGTGCATGCATGACGCCCAACCAACTGAGCCAGGGTGTTTTTACCAATTTTCAATGTCATGAACAGTGCTGTGATTAATGTGCCTTTTGTGTATAAACTGTTCTGTGTCACATTCTCAGCATGGATTCCTAGAAGTAGAAACACCTAAAGGCTCTTGTTACCTTCCTTCAAGTTGCTTTCTGAAAAGGGTATGATCATCCATACTAAATAGTTCTTAAGAGTAAAATTGACTGAACTGGCGACAAAACAGCTCTAAAGGGACTTACCAGGACAATTGGGAAATTTTCGGTTTTGAGTATATTATTGAACTCAGGTTAACTTTCTTGGCCGTGAGGGAGAGTGTCCTTGCTCTGAGGAGATACATGCTCATGTGTTTGGGGGTAGAGTGACATCAGCAACTTTTTTTCAAGAGCTTGAGATATAGATGGAGGAGGGAGACAGCACGCAAACCTGGCAGATGTTCAGGACAGGAAAGGAGGGAGGAGGATGTGGGCCTTTATAACTTCTCTGTAGATTTCAAACTCTACAAAATTACTACTTGGGGGAAATAGTTGCTAAAACCATTAGTTAAAATAAAAAGAGTATCATCTATAAAAAGTCTGGAGGATGACAACTAGGAGGTGAGAATGCTGAAGAAGAGTGAATGTATAGGGCAAATTATAGAACTCTTTTCTGTTTGAAGAGCTCTTCTGTGGGAGGATTAACTAGTCCTGCTCTCTTTGTTTTGGAATGTAGAGCTAACAAGGGATTGGGGGAGAGTCCCCAGAAGATGTGAATGATCCCCTAGAGCAGTGGTCGGCAAACCGCGGCTCGGCAAA
Source organism: Myotis brandtii (assembly GCF_000412655.1). Taxonomy (NCBI): domain Eukaryota; kingdom Metazoa; phylum Chordata; class Mammalia; order Chiroptera; family Vespertilionidae; genus Myotis; species Myotis brandtii. The sequence goes on along the minus strand of NW_005369062.1, from coordinate 1,661,882 downwards.
CCGTGGCTCGCAAGCCACATGTGGCTCTTTGGCCCCTTGAGTGTGGCTCTTCCACAAAATACCGACTTCTGCGCATGGGTCAGGACATTTCAATCGCACTGTACGTGCGCACCCCCACTTGGTATTTTGTGGAAGAGCCACAGTCAAGGGGCCAAAGAGCCGCATGTGGCTCGCGAGCTGCGGTTTGCCGACCACGGCCCTAAAGCCATTCAACAGGGCCACAAACTGTGCCAGAGGCAGATTGCTGGCCATCAGGAGGTGAGATCCAAGGCCTGGTGTTGTGCATAGATGGTCTGGTTGTAAGCTGTACGGGATGACTTCTAAAGTCCTCCTTTCAACTATGATGATGGGAGTCCACAAAGTTTCTCTCTTTCACCAAATACTGCTGAATGATACCTGAACCACCCTGATTTGGAGAACCTAGAGGTTGGGGAGCAGAGAGATTATTGTGAGCAACTACCTAAGTATTACATAAACATTACCATATATTTCATTTTAATAGCTAGGAATTATTTGCAATATCTGTTCTTATTAAAGGTATTTTTTCATTTTTAATATTGGGAAGTACCTATATTTTTATATGATAACTCATAACCCACATTGCTTCTTTATGTTTCTAGTGACATCTGGTCCTTGGGATGTGTTCTGTATGAACTCTGTACCCTGAAGCACCCGGTAAGTATGGTGGGCAAAATGGAAAGGTGGCCTCTTGTCATATCTGGCCAAGTCATAAGTTATATGCCAAAGTCCAGTGGGCAGTTTGTTTCCCTAGGATGAATTCGTTATGAAAGCTTTCATGTTTCCATTGCTATCATCTTTGCCTTGAGTCACTTTTGTAGCATATACTAATAGAAGTTTCCATTATTTAGTTTTTTGTAGTTCTATATCTAGCTCCCCTCCCTCCCTCCTTCTTTCCCTCTCTCCCTTCTTTCTCTCTCCCTCCCCTCCCTCTTGTCCTCCCTCCCACCCTCCCTTTTTTGCTATTCTTAATTTTTATTTGAGCAAAATATATATAACCTAAAATTTACCATTTTAACTATTTTTAATTGTACAATTCAGTGGCATTAATTACTTCACAATGTTGTGCAACCATCACTACTATCTATTTGCAAAACTTTTCTATCACCCCAAACAGAAACTCTGTACCCATTAGACAATAGTTTCCCATTGCCTCTCACCTAAGCCTTGGTAACCTCTAATCTACTTCCTGTCTCTATGAATTTGCATATTCCAAATATTACATATAAGTAGAATTATACAAAAATTTTTTCTTTTACGTCTGGCTTACTACATTACATATAGCATGAAGTTTTCAAGGTTCATCTAGCATGTGTCAGGATTTCATTCCTTTTTATGACTGGACTAGAGGCTCAGTGCACGAGATTTGTGTACTGAGGGATCGGGCCTAAGCCGGCAGGCGGACATCCCTCTCGCAGTATGGGGCTCTCACAGTCAGGAACCCCGTGCTCCTTGTCACCCCCGTGCAGCGGAGGTGGAAGAGGCTCCCACCATCGCCACTGCCCTCACCAGCCGTGAGCCTAGCTTCTGGCTGAGCAGCGCTCCCCCTGTGGGAGCGCACTGACCACCAGGGGGCAACTCCTGCATTGAGCGTCTGCACCCTGGTGGTCAGTGCGCATCATAGCGACCAGTTGTTCCACTGTTCGGTCGATTTGCATACTAGGCTTTTATTATATAGGATAATATTCCATTGTATGTTTACACCATATTTTATTTTTCCATCCTCTATTGACGGACATTTGGGTTCTTTCCACCTTTTGGCTGTTGTGAGTACTGCTGCTATGAACATGGGTGTACAAGTATGTATTAGAATCCATATTTCCAATTGTGTTGGGTATACACCTAGGAGTGGACTTGCTGGGTCATATGGAAATTGTAAGTTTAGCTTTTTAAGGAATCGCCAAACTGTTTTCCAGAGTGGCAGTGCCATTTTTATACTTATCTTTTTGCCCTTAGATTTCATTTATGTGAATTTCTTCTCTAAATGAATTTTTATGAGAAAATAGAATATTATATTATACTAGAGGCCTGATGCACAAAATTCGTGCAAAGGGCTCAGCCCCCGCTGCCGCAGCGGCTGCCTTGGCCCCCGCCGCTGTGGTGGCTGCCTCCTCTGCCTTAGCCCCCCGCCTGCCGCAGTGGCTGCCTCAGCCCTCACAGTCCTGGCTTCATCTGGAAGGTCGTTCGGAACAATGTCCAGAAGGACATCCTGTCTAATTAGCATATTATACTTTTATTATTATAGTCTGGAGGCCTGGGGCACAGATTCGTGCACCAGTGGGGTCCCTTGGCCTGGCCTGTGGGGATCGGGCTGAAACCAGCAGTCTGACATCCCCTGAGGGATGTAGTAGTACGCGAAGTGGCAGGCAGCCGGGGAGGAGCCCAAGCCCGGGCCGGGCACCGCACTGCTCCTGCTCATTCTGGCCCCACTGCGCCTGCTACCACCACTTGGTAGGCTTGCTGCTGCTCTGCTGCGGTCTCCACATGCTCGTCCTAAGGCAATACCGGCGCGCCCATGACCGAGAAGCGGCCACCGGCTCATGCCCAGTCAGTCTTGATGCCAGTCCTGATCCTGGTCCCGGTCCAGATGGGGAAGGAGCACGCAGAGGGAGTGTCTGCAGGAGAGGCTCACGCTGCCACAGCTGCGCTTGCCAACTGTGAACCCGGCATTTGGCACTCGTCAGTCAGCTAAGCAGTGCTCCTGCTGTGGTAGCGCACTGACCACCAGGGGGCAGCTCCTGTGTTCAGCATCTGCCCCCTGATGGTCAGTGCACATCATAGCTACTGGTCGAACCGTCAGATGGACACTTAGCATATTAGGCTTTTATATATATAGACATTTTTCAAGATATTTTAAGAAATAATTTAACAAAAAAGATGTTAAATAACTTGCCCTGCTTGCTCAGTAGTTGTTTATTACACAGAACCTATCCCTATTAGGTCTTAGCTTTGTAAGGAAATAAATTCTGTTCTTTGGGCACAGATTAAAACTTAGCTCTAGCAAGCATTTTCAGAGATGTGCTTGAGAGCATGTAGACTTATGAGTGAATATTTGAGAAAAATCCTTCATCACCACTAGATGAAAGTAACTCAAACCGAAGGCATGCACTGTTAATGAGAGGTTGTCTTCCTTAAATATAATGCCAGCTGCATAATTAGAACAACTTGGGAAACTTTAAAAAATACTGATGCCTAGGCCATACCAGACTAATTGAATTAAAGTCTCTGAGGGTATCCTGGACATTAGTATTTTTATTTTATTTTATTTTATTTTAAATTGAATTTATTGGGGTGACATCTATACTAATAAAAAAGTAATATGTTAATTAGACCAGGAGACCTTCTTGATGTCCTTCCAGACAAAGCCGGGGGCTTGCTGGCCTGCAAACTGCCTCCAGGCCCTCACCCAGGCTGCCTTGCCCCCCGGCCTACCCCATCAGGGGGCTAGCCAGCCTGCAAACTGCCTCAGGCCCCTCGCCCAAGCTTCTTGCCTCCCAGTGGGGACCCCCCACCCCGATGGGGGTGTGGATGGCCTGCAAACAGCCCTCAGCCCTTTGCCCAAGCCGGCCTGCCCCCAGCGGGGACCCCCACCCCGATGGGGGTGTGGCCAGCCTACAAACAGCCCTCAGCCCCTCACCCAGGCCGGCCTGCCCCCAGCAGAGACCCCCACCCCGATGGGGGTGTGGTCAGCCAGCAAACGGCCATCAGCCCCTTGTCCAGGCCCACCCCGCCCCCAGTGGAGACCCTCACCCCAATGGGGGCATGGCCAGCCTGCAAACGGCCATCAGCCCCTCGCCCAGGCCGGCCACACCACCCAGCAGGGACCCCCCCACCCCAATGGGGGCGTGGCTGTCCTGCAAACTGCCCCAGCCCCTCTCCCAGGCTGGCACTGCCCCCATTGGGGACCCCCACTCCAATGGGGGCATGGCCGGCCTGCAAACTGCCCCAGGTCCTTCGCCCAGGCTGGCCCCACCCCCCAAGGGGACCCCTACCCTGATCCAGGATCCCCTTCAGGGCAGACCAGCTGGCCCCACCCCGTGCACCAGGCCTCTATCTATACTAATACAAGGGTAATATGCTAATTAGACTGGACGTCCTTCTGGACAAAACGATGGTGGCAGGGCCAAGGCAGAGGCAGTAAGGGGTGATCAGGCTGGCAGGGGAGAGCGGTTAGGGTGATTAGGCCGGCAGGGGAGAGTAGTTAGGGGGATCAGGCTGGCAGAGGAGAGCAGTTATGGGGATCAGGCTGGCAGGCAGGTGAGCGGTTAGGAGCCAGTGGTCCCGGATTGCAAGAGGGATGTCCGACTGCCAGTCTAGGTCCAATCCCGGCAGTTAGACATCCCCAAGGGGTCCCGCATTAGAGAGAGTGCAGGCCGGGCTGAGGGACATCCCTCCTCCCGTGCATGAATTTCATGCACCAGGCCTGTAGTTCTATTAATAAAAGCCTACTATGCTAAGTATCTGGTCGTCTGGTCGTCAATTCAACCAATGAAAGCATAATATGCTAATGATATGCTAAGGCCACTCAACTGCTCGCTATGACATGCACTGACCATCAGGGGGCAGACAGCCAACCGGTCAACTAGTCGCTCTGATGTGCACTGACCACCAGGGGGCAGATGCTCCAACTGGTAGGTTAGCTTGCTACTGTGGTCCAGCCAATCAGGACTGAGCAAGATGGGCCAGACACGCCCTGGAGCCCTCCCGCAGTCCCTCCTCAGCTGGCCAACCTCCTGTGTCCCTCCCCTGCCGCAATCGTACATCGGTGGGATCCCTCAGCCTGGCCTGCACCCTCTCGCAATCTGGGACCCCTTAGGGGATGTCGGAGAGCTGGTTTCAACTCGATCCCACAGGCCAGGCCGAGGGACCCTACTGGTGCACAAATTCGTACACCAGGCCTCTAGTTAGTTAATAAAATTATGTAGGTTTCAGGGGTACAGTTCTATAATACATCATCTGTATATTGTATTTTCACTGCCCCAAGTCAAGTCTCCTTCCACCACCATTTATTCCCCCCTTTACCTTCTCCTACCTCCCCCTACCCCCTTTCCCTCTTGTAATCAATATACTGTTGTCTATGAGGTTTTTGTTTGTTTTTGGCTTAATCCCTTCACCTTTTTCACCCATCCCCCCTCTCCCCTCCCCTCTGACAGCTGTCAGTCTGTTCTCTGTATCAATGAGTCTGTTTCTATTTTGTTTGTTAGTTTATTTTGTTCATTAGATTCCACATATGAGTGAAATCATATGGTACTTGTCTTTCTCTGACTGGATTATTTCACTTAGCATAATACTCTCCAGCTCCATCCATGCTGTCACAAAGGGTGAGATTTTCTTTTTTATGGTCGAGTAGTATTCCATTGTGTAAATGTACCACAGCTTTATTATCCACTCATCTACTGGTGGGCACTTGGGCTGCTTCCAAATCTTGGCTATCTATACTAATAAAAGGGTAATATGCTAATTAGACCGGGAGACCTTCCAGACGTCCTTCCAGACAAAGCCATGGTTGTGGGGCTGAGGCAGAGGCGGTTAGGGGTGATCAGGCCAGGAGGGGAGGGCAATTGGGGGTGATCAGGTTGGCGGGGGGTGGCAGTTGGGGGCAAGCAGGCCGGCAGGGGGGCACAGTTGGGAGCGAGCAGGCCGGCAGGCAGAATGGTTAGGGGCGATCAGGCAGGCAGGCAGGCAGGGGAGCGGTTAGGAGCCAGCAGTCCCGAATTGTGAGAGGGATGTCCAACTGCCGGTTTAGGGGGATCGGGCCTAAACCGGCAGTCGGACATCCCCCAAGGGGTCCCAGATTGGACAGGGAGCAGGCCGGGCTGCGGGACATCTCCCCCCACCCCCCAATGCACGAATTTCATGCACTGGGCCACTAGTTCTAAATAACACTGCAGTGAACATAGGGGTTCAGGGATATTAGTATTTTTTAAACGGTGATTCTAGTGTGTGGCTCAAGTGAAGAACCACTATTATATACAAATAAAATTACTTTTAAAATGCCATTATATTATTTATGATTATATTCTTTATTTCCCTGATTTTGTCTTTTTTGTAAACTTTTATATATATGTTCTCAGTTTTCCCTAGCAAGAATAATTATTAAGGACTATAGTGCCCTGAATATTTGGCATACAGTTTGTTCTCTCATCTGCTTTTAGGCAAAAGTAGTTCTCAAGCCTTCACAAAATGCAGACAAACATAGTGAAATAGTTAAGAAGCCTGAGGGAAAGCAGAGTCAATCTTATTTTTTATTACCTGAATTTTTCCTTTATTACATGTTGATTTTTCCTTTATTATATCTGCACTTGTATATTTTATTAATAGGGTAATGCACATCCAAGGCAGAATGCAACATGTTCTGCATGAGTATCATCAAGGCTGAATCTAATGTTTTCATTGTATAATATATTTATTATACAATGAAAACTTTAAAGATGTTTTTCTACTATGGCATTTTATAGCCTACTCTATTGTCATTTTTTTAAATCCTCACCCGAGGATAAGTTTTCATTGATTTTAGGGAGACAGGAAGAGAGAGAGAGAAAAAAACCATCAATATGAGAGAGGAACATTGATCAGTTGCTTCCCAAATGTGCCCGGCCCCGGGGATGGAACCCATAAGCTTTTGGTGTATGGGACGATGCTCCAACCAACTGAGCCATCCAGCCCGGGCATATTGTCAAATTTTAAAAGCTACTTTGATGACATGAAAGGTGAAAGAGATTTTGCAGTAGATGTTTAAAACTGGAAAAGTCATCTAAAGTACATTTTGCCAGGAAGCAGGCCTGGGGATTTCTGGGGAGGAGTAAAGCAAACAAATACAATACTTATATAAGCCCTTAGTGTCGTTTGACTTTTTAAAAAAGTCATATCTTTGTATTGCTTTGATTTTGAAAAATATATTTAAAATGTATATCTGCAAAAACATTGATTATAAGTAATCAAGTACCCATGGCTGGTATTGATGGTAAGACTTTCTCTAGATGGGGAAGTTCTTTGTTATTTACCATTTAAGTGTATTACTTTCTCCTGAACCGCCATAAGATTTTGGATAGTATCATAAGAACACCTTCAGGAAGAAAAATGACCAGGCAGCAGATAACATTTATAAAATTAAAATAATTCATTTGAATTCACTTCAGCTGGTGTTTTCTTATTTGCATTCTCCTTCCTTGCATCTGCTTTTACAGTTCAATTTTATTTTTAGTTTCAGGCAAATAGTTGGAAAAGTCTTATCCTCAAAGTATGTCAGGGGTCTGTGAGCCCACTGCCATCTCATTATTCCTACGAGCTTCAGCATCTAATCAAGCAGATGTTTAAAAGGAATCCTTCCCATCGACCCTCAGCTACCACGCTTCTCTCTAGAGGCATTTTAGCTCGGCTTATCCAGAAGTGCTTAACCCCACAGGTATGCAATGTGTTGAGTTGACTGTGCATAGTTTTCAAATGTTTGTTATATTTAAACACGAATACATGCTTGTAAAAACTCAAATGTAGATGTGCATAAAAAAAATTAAAAGTTAAAACTTCCTTTCCCTCCTCTTCCCCTTCCATAATGCTGGTTCCCAAGGGTAATCACAGGTATAGTTTTGTATATCCTTTCAGATCTTTTTCTTTCTTTATATTTATTTATTTATCTTGAGAGAGAGAGAGAGAGAGAGAGAGAGAGAGAGAAAGAGAGAGAGAAAGAGAGAAGAAAATCGATTTGTTATGCTACTTACTTATGCATTCATTGGTTGCTTCCTGCTTGTGCCCTAACTGGAGATCCAAGCTGAAACCTTGGCACCTCAGGATGACACTGTAATCAACTGAGCTACGTGGCCAGGGCCCAGATCTTTTTCTAGACATATGTAAGTGTCTGTTTGTGTAAAAGTAAAAACATTTTTACTTTTCAACGTTCAATATTATTTTGGGGAAGAATGTTGATAATTAGATGATATGACAGTGTCTAAAGAAAAGGGTATTGTATATTTTTAAATTCTCTGCTTTAAATTTTTAGATCATCACAGAATTTGGAGAGCAGGTATTAGAAGAAACCAAAAAATCTAAGCATAGTACACCAAGAAAAAAGGGTAAGAATTTCGGAAAGCTTGTTTTTTTTGTCAAGTGTTCTTTCTAAATGTAGTGTAACAAAAAAAGAAAAATGAAATCTTCAAGTTATTAGAGATGTTTTTCAGAGATACTCCTCAGATCAAAATTTTCTTTCTGTTACTTAAGACATAATTCTGTACTGAATCTTATATATTTAGTTTGCCAGGGATCCAAAAGCTTAGTTTGGAGATTTTAGTGATGTAAAGATTGTTTTCTGTTTTATCATTGGTACCGTACTTAGTCTGGTTTGTTTTGGGTAAGGTAGAAAGCTTCTGTGGGATGGATAGCCTAGGAATTTAACTATGAAAATATAATGTTAATCTTATCAGAAATTATATCCCAAAGAACCATCTTGTAAACAAAGTTTTAAAAACAAGGGTTTACAGCCTGGCCAGTGTGGCTAAGTGGTTGAGCATCTACCAATGAACCAGGAGGTCACAGTTTGATTCCCAGGTTTGATTCCCAGTCAGTCACCAGTAGGGGGCATACAGGAGGCAGCCAATTGATGACTCTCATCATTAATGTTTCTGTCTCTCTCTCCCTCCCCCTTCCTCTCTGAAATCAATAACAATATATTTAAAAAACAAAACAAAAAAACAAGCTTGTACAAAAGTTGGAACTGTTTACATAATAGCTGCACAAAAATTTCATACATCTATAGTAAATCCTGAGCAGATTTTATTTTATTTATTTATTTATTTATTTAAATGTATTTCTTTATTGATTTCAGAGAGGAAGGGAGGAGAGAGAGATAGAAACATCAATGATGAGAGAGAATCATTGATCGGCTGCCTCCTGCACACCCCCTACTGGGGATCGAGCCCACAACCCAGGCATGTGCCCTTGGCCGGAATCGAACCTGGGACCCATCAGTCCGCAGGCTGACGCTTTATCCACTGAGCCAAGCCGGCCAGGGCCTGAGCAGATTTTAAATATAATTTATTGTCCCTTTGAAAGTTGTCATCTCTTAATTTTTTCAAAGTCATTTTTTTAATTTGTCACTAGTAACTCAGATCTTCCTCCTGAAAAGATCCAACAAAGATAACAGATCTGACCAGAATAAGAGAGAAGAGTTAAGCATCAGATCATCCACTGTAAGAACAGGACATGCTGCAAAACCTCCACTGTTTGGTGCTTGTTATCTTAGTGTTAGATACTGCAAAAGAAAGACTTTGGAAACTATACTGTTTTCTTAAAGTTAAATTTTAAATGTTATTTTTGTAAGGATATAAACCCTTCTAGTCATGTAAACCTTCAGCCTTATAATTCAGCCTTTTCTCCATTACTTAAGAGGTAGCCAGTTACTTTTGCTTCAGCAGTTTAGTGTTAATTTTACTTTAGGTACTATTTTGTAGCTTTCATTCACATCTCAGGGTAGTAGGAAATTAGTTTTAAAATGCTGGGCTGCCTGGCTGGCATGACTCAGTGGTTGAACATAGACCTATGAACCAGGAGGTCATGGTTCAATTCCTGGTCAGGGCACATGCCTGGGTTGTGAGCTTGATCCCCAATGTGGGGTGTGCAGGAGGCAGCCAGTCAATGATTCTCTCTCATCTTTGATGTTTCTATTTCTCTCTCCCTCTCCCTTCCTCTCTGAAATCAATGAAAATATATTTCACCAAAAAAAAAAATTAGTAAATTAAAAAAATCCTATCTAATAAAGAGGGAATATGCTAATTGACCCTTATGGCGTCGCAAAGATGGCAGTGCCCACAGCCAATAAGGAGGGAATATGCTAATTAACTGCCCAGCCCTCTAAGATGGCGGCACCCACAACCACAATATGGCAGCACCCAGTCCCCTCAGCCCTACTGGAATGGCAGGTGTGTGGCAAGGCTGGGCCTGCCCCTAGGTGGGCCCTGGCCACTCCGCGTGTCTGTCTCTGGAGTCCCCCAGTCCCCTCAGCACCCCAGCTGCCCAGGGCAGGCCCGAGGTGCAGGCAAGCCTTGGATGACGGCTGCCCAGCCGCCCAGGGCCGCCCGAGGCTCAGGTAACCAGGGCGGGCTGAGGCTTGCGCTGCCAGCAGTGGCAGCAGCAGAGGTGTGATGGGGGGGTTGCCGTCCCCTGATCGCCAGGTCGCCTCCCGCCCCTGAGGGCTCCCGGACTGTGAGAGGGGGCAGGACAAGCTGAGGGACTCCCCCTCCAGTGCATGAATTTTCATGCACCGGGCCTCTAGTAAATAAAATAAAATGATGGGCAACAACCACGACAAAAATAGTCTAAGAAAAGTTTCAAGATAGTTTGGTAAAATGTAGTTTTACAGTTCCTAAAAAGAGAGAACTAAGCCAGCAGAGAGGTACCACCATATCGGGGCCATATGTCTAGTGGCATCTCCCATCTATTCTGTAGATAGACTAAGAACAGTGAAAGCTCTTTGAGGGCAGGGACCATGTCTCATTTCCTCACTGTTGTATCCTCAGTGCCTGTCATTATACAGTAGATGCTCAATATCAAGTCTTTAAAATGTTGAATGAGTGAGGAACATGGACTGCTGGCCTCTGCCAGAGGAAAATCAGGAAGGCGCCATCCTTACCAAAGGGATCAGTTGCCAGAGTGCTCTCTCCGGCTGCTGGTCCCTGGTGAAGGACACCTATTCCACCTGCTACCACAGCTGTGGGCAAAAGCACAGACTATAGCTAGCTTGGGCTGAAGGTGATAATGACCTTCTGAGTATGCAGAGTATCTTACCTTTTTGTGATTAAATGGGTTGGCTTAACTAAATATAGATGTCAACTTTCAGATGTCACCTTTAGGAATAAAACAGCAAAAACCAGGTGAGATGTACTACTAGATGGCTAAAGCTTGATAATCACCAATCAGGCTAATGCTTTGGTTGTTTGACTTTAAAAACTTCATTTGTCTCAGGCTTTATGCATATCACATTAGGAGCTAGTAATGTGAGCCTTTATGTGCTTTCTCTTTTTCTTTTTTCTCTTTAAGCAGACTCCAGCAGAATCAAGATCACTTTGGAAAAAGAAGCAAGCACAGTGGTAAGTGCTTTAAAATTAAATTTATAAAACAACCATTTCCTGGATACCTGGTATCATTAGATACTGTGGAATATTTGGAAGATTGACCTGGTCCCTCCAGTTTAATAATTTGTCATCTTTTGGCATGTGAAGCAATTGGTAGCTATTGTCCTGTACTGCCAGTTGAGCCACTTTAAATTACCATTTATTTTGTTTGTTTTTTCATTTTTAATTATTGATGACAAGTGGTTCCAATATGGATGTGAGAGAACTTTGTCTAGCTTAAGTCATGAAAATCTTATTTTAGCCTGACTTTTGGTTTGTTTTTTTATTGTGGCAAAATATATTTATAACATAAAGTTTACTGTTTCGGTCACTTTTACAAATACAATTCAGTTGCATTAATTAATTACATTCACAAAATTGTGTAACCAGCAGCACTATCTGTTTTCAATACTTTTTCATCATTCCAAACAGAAACTCTGTACCTATTAAACAATAACTCCCCATTCCTTCCTCACCCCCATGCCCACCCCAGTCCCTGGGAACCTCTGTTCTACTTTCTGTCTCTCTGACATAATTTGCCTGTTCTAGATATTTCATGTAAGTGGAATTGTACAAGATTTGTCCTTTTATGTCTGGCTTCTTTTGCTTAGCATAATATGTATATTTTTAAATAACTGTTGGTACCTTTTAAAAAATATATGTTTTTATTGATTTCAGAGAGAGAAAGGGAGAGAGAGATAGAAACATCAATGATGAAAGAGAATCATTGATTGGCTGCCTCTTGCATGCCCTTACTGGGGATGGAGCCCGAAACCCAGACATGTGTCCTATCCAGGAATTGAACTGTTACCTCCTGATTTATAGGTCAACGCTCAACCACTGAGCCACACCGGCTGGGCCATATTTTTTAGGTTCACCCATGTTATAGCATGTATCAGAATTTTTCTTTTTTATTTAGATCACTATTTTGATATGAACATTTTTCTATTAAAAACCTTTCAGTACCTCCTTATTATTACATGAACCAAGGCATCATTTTTCAGCCTGGCATTCAAGGTTCTGTTTGTCTTGTTTAGCCCTAGGCAGCTTTTACACGAAAGCTGCAATAAAGTCTTGCATAGCAGCAGTCGATTCACTTCCTAGTATTGTCACAGCCCTCTCAGTAAATTGTGTCCTGCTGATGATGTTTTTCTTTCTTCAGCATTTTAATCTTTTTAACTCAAAAAGGAAAAGATGTACTAATAACAAATTATTCTATTTATGGAATGTGCTAGTAAGTAAACTTATAAATTTTTTTTAATGAACCTTAGATTGTAAATAATAACAACATCCCACCATTATGTTGCTACCCATGGAATAAATCCTGCCTCTGTACTTTTTTCCCCTCTGCATGGTAATATCTATTCTTTCCAGCTTTATTGAGGCATAATTTGCATGCAATAAAATTTACTTACTTTTTGCATGTAGTTTGATGAATGTTGGTAATTTTATACAGTCATATAACAACCACCACAGTCAAGGTAAAGAAATCCCATGTCCCTAAAAAAGCTTTCTTGTGGCCCTTTGTAAATGATCCTGGCTCTCATCCCAGGCAGCCACCACTGTGATTTTAATACACTTAGAGTAGGTGTTAAGTCGAAGTGTTTTCACAAAATGAAAAGGGAGAAAGAGCCATAAAGTAAGTCAAGTAACAGAAAAATTGAGGGAGAAAGAGAGCCCTGGATAGGCCCACAAGGTGTGGTGGGTGTGTAGGCAGAGCTGAGTGTTGCTGGGCCAGGAGTGGTGTTAGACGCTGCTATCTATTGGGCAGTGACTCTCAGTAGAGATGGAAGATGGGAATCCCTGGCAGCTTTTAAAAACTGCTCATCACAACCACCTCCCAAGATTTTGACATCTTTGTCTATGGGAGGGACCTTTGAAATCATACCCCCTAGATGTGTGGGAAGACAAGTTTGGGAACCATTGTATAGAAATAAAATAAGGTGTCAGCTACAGCCTACTATTTAATTTATTGACTCATTCAACAAATCATTGAGAACCTGTGTGTTGGAGACTGTCAAGGCACTGGATATGTATTTCTTCTCAAAATACATTCAGATTTAAAGACTAGCTAGTGTGTTGCTTCATGAAATCAAGAGCTTAGGTAATTTGGAAAAATACTGAATTAAATGGGAACATTTTGGCCATATGTAGCAACTTCATAAAAATATCTCATTTTGATATTTCCAGCATGAAAAGCCCAATATAGCAAACCATATTAAAATTTTTTTATTACTTATTTCCTCTACAAAGACCTCTCAAACCCTGGCCAGAATGGCTCATTCTGTGCACCAAAAGTTTGCCGGTTTGATTCCTGATCAGGGCATATGCCCAGTTTGCGGGTCTGTCTCTGGTTGGGGTGCAGGCAACCAGTCGATGTTTCTCTATCTCTCTAAAATATAAAAAACATTTTTTAAAAAGGACTTTAAAAAAGGTCTCAAATACCTGTCATTTTATATATCCTCTTTATATTTGTAATGAATGATATTAATAGCTAGTAGTGCCTGACTTAATATACATATATGGATGTATATTATTTTTAATATAATCTGATGTATAGGGTTCTATAATTATTAATGTCTTTAATTCATTAATGTTTATTTAAAATTAAAATAGCTGACTTTGTATAGTTGTTTATTTACCTTTTTATAGCAATTCGAGCATTCTTTAATCTGAATTTTTTTTAACTAATCTGAATTTTTAATCTCCTTTAAAGCAAGGGGAAGAACAAGGCAGAAAATATAGCCACCCTGATTTAGAAAGCACTAATAAAAATTCAGTGGCAAGTGCACTGAGGAGAGTAAACAGAGAAGAGAAAGGTAAGTTATTCACATTCTGATCATTGTGTAAGTGAGGGACTGGGAAATATACTAGTAGAAGGGGGACCAGTTTTTGCATTACTAGGTCATAGGTGTCAAACAAGTAGACACATGCAGATTTTTATTTGCTAATCGAGTAATTTATTTCAAAAGTGTCTTATTTATCCATAAAAAAAGAGAGAATAGTACTTATTAACTAGAGGCCCGGTACACAAAATTCGTGCACTCAGGGGGAGGGGGGATCCCTCAGCCCGGCCTGTGCCCTCTCAAAGTCTGGGAGCTCCCATGGGGCGTGAGCCTAAGCCAGGAGTCGGACATCCTTAGTGCTGCCGCAGAGGTGGGAGAGGCTCCTGCCACCACCACTGTGCTCGCCAGCCATGAGCCTGGCTTCTGGCTGAGTGGCACTCCCCCTGTGGGAACGCACTGACCACCAGGGGCAGCTCCTGCGTTGAGTGTCTGCCCCCTGGTGGTCAGTGCGCATCATAGAGAACAGTTGTTCCACTGTTTGGTCGATTTGCACATAAGCCTTTTATTATCTCTAATAATAAAAGCATAATATGCTAATTAGACCAACATCCTTCCAGACAACCTTCCGGATGAAGCGGGGGCTGCAAGGGAAGCCCAGGTTCCGGTGTTGGAGGGAAGCCCGGGTCCCAGGTGCCAGAGGGAAGCTGGTGCCGGCAGCTGGGGGAAGGAAGGCCTACTCTGCATGAATTTTGTGCATCGGGCCTCTAGTATAGGATAAGAGCCTTTAGAAAAACTAATATTTGTTATGCTCTCCACCATAAAAAGCATAGCATTCAGTATGTATCTAAGTCCTCTCAGGGCTTCATTCTTGTACAGAGTATAATATATAAATATATATATTATTTTTTTAAATTCACCTTAATGATTTGTTTTGTTTTTTCATCTGGATTTTTTTCATTTCCTTTACTACCTAGACTTGAAGAACATGTTAGATCTGAGTTTGAAAGAGAAAATAAATATTTCTGTTCATTGTTAGAGAAAGACATGTCTATAAGTAGGTAAATAAATAAAAAGAATATGCTCAACAGTCCTTTTTTACAATTTAAAACCAGATGGTAAATCAGTCCATCATAGGAAAGCTGGTTCACCAAGTCCTCTCAGGCGACAGTGGGAGAAACATGTATGCACTACAGCGCTTGCGGCTTTGGAAAATGCATCCATACTTGCCTCCAGTTTAACCACAGAGGATGATAGAGGTTAGTAGTCAGATTACTATTATTATGGAACATTTTCTAATAGTTGTTTAATGGGATAGATATTTTTTAAAGATGTCATTCTGTAAAGGTTATTTGGTGTCATTCGTGACTGAAATAGATTTTAGTAGAAAATAAAATATAATTAATTTTACTTGAAATATGATCTGGAAGATAATGTGCTAAAAATATTTTTTATTTGACCCTAAGTTTTATCTTTTCACAACTAGGTGGTTCTGTAATAAAGTACAGTGGAAATAATAGCCGTAAGCAGTGGCTCAAAGAGTCTCCTGAAACCTTGTTGAACATCCTTAAGAATGCTGATCTCAACTTGGCATTTCAAACATACACAATATATAGACCAGGTAATTTATGTCTGTTATGTAATCATGGAAACGCTTTGGCATTCTTTTTAATTGTGGTAAGATAGACATTACATATATTTACCATTTTGACCATTTTTCAGTGTACAGTAGGGGCATTAAATACATTTACATTGTTGTGCAGCCATCACCACCATCCAGCTCTAGAACTTTTCCCATTTTCCAAAACTGAAACTCTGTGCCCATCCTATATAATAAAGAGGTAATATGCAAATTAACCCTCACACCCTCACAAGATGGCTGCCTACGACCAGACTGGCAGGGGGGGTTAGTGAGGGACAACCAAACGACTGAACAGCAGGCTTCATGGGGTGACCAGGCCAGCAGGGGGGTTAGTGAGGGACGACCAAATGACTGAACAGCAGGCTGAGTGGGGCAACCAGGCCAGTAGGGGGCCCATGAGGGGCGACCAGGCCGGCAGCAGGGGTA
>NW_005369062.1:1636824-1645273 GCF_000412655.1 Myotis brandtii | reverse complement strand
GGTTCTAAATGATGCAGGGGAGGCTGGAGGTTTGAACTGAAAATGTGTAGGTTGGATCTCTGGACTCTTGTGGGACCTGCCCGTGGTGACTCAGGGTGAAAATGTCCCCTGCAGTGACCTCTGGCTGGGACACCCAGACACACAGGAAGGGAGGACAGGTACCAACAGGATGTCAACTGGCCACTTTTAGTCACTTCCTCTCAAATGAGGCATCGTGGGTGGGCTCCTGGGTCTCTGAGGCAGGAAGCTGCCCCCACGTGTTCTCGAGGTGTTAATGTCATACACTGTCCTTCTCTTTACCTTTAAACCGCCCGCCCCTCTTCCCTCTCCGGTGTCCCTTCCAGCCGAGGCAGAGGTTTTCCATATCCGCCAGGCATCCAGGAGCCCTGGCCAGAGACTCGGCCGTGCAGTCGGCCAGCTGCTCCAGGGAGACCGAGGGCCAGGACGACGGGGGCAGTGCGGGTCCAGGCTGCTTCCCAGTTCATATTCATATTGCCTTTTGGACAGAGAAGGAGGAGAGAGAATGTGCCATGACCCCCAGGTTGAGGAGAACAGACCCAGCCCTTGCTGGGGGTGGCCCCTAAGTGGACATGGGTCTGTCCGAGGGCGACGTGTCTTGGCCCTAAACACTCGTGCCCTATGTCCCGGTAATCTGACTCCTGCAAAGCAACCTGGAGGGGCCTTTCTGGGACAAGGGCACTTGGTGATGGGCTGCCCTCTATAGCTGGCGCTGTTTGCTCAGGTTAAATTGAAGTCAGGCTCCGAGACAGGGACGTGTCTTACACTGTGTCTCCTTCCCATTATATTCACCCAGCGGGCGGGACACCGTGATTTGGCCCTTACCTCCTGGAGAAGGTGAGTGCTTGGGGTCTGGGCTCTGAGGACGGTCCTGGTCACTCACAGGCTGCATGACTGTCCTGGACGTGAGCCCTTTCGCCCGATGTACCCACCCTGCCTGCTGGCGCCAGCATGCTGCCCGGGGCCCCTGGCCTGAGAGTCCTGGAGGCCTAGATTAGATTGTCCTCTCTCAGGGTCAGTGCAGGGGACAGAGACACGGTGAGGGGGGGGTACCTCACACCAGCCTGATCACCCTTGTTCTCTGGAGCAGAGGCTGCCGTTTGAGGTCAAGTGATTTGGAGAGGAAGCTCCCGAAAGCAAAGACCTGGGAAGGCGGAGGGAGGCCTGGGTCCCACTGGCGCTAATTCCCGGTGTCCTCGCTAGACACCTCGGGGAGCAGATTCTCTGAGACCTTTACCTATACAACCTCCTGTGTCTTCAGTCCTAGGAAGCCTGGACAAGAACATGGACCACATTGAGCCAGAGTCTGTGCCCTCTGAGGAGGGTCAGTTTGAGAAATGGGTGGGAGGATGCAGCCCGACACAGTGTATGCATGGGATGGGGCCTGTCGCGACACAGTGTGTGGAAGGGAGGCTGTCCTTTCTCCTCCATCGCTGCCCTAAGTCGGGGTCGGCCCACCTCCTCTGCTAAGGGCAGACAGGGCGTGTTCCTGGTTTTATGGACCCCACTGTCTCCGTCACACTACTCAGCTCTGCAGCTGCAGCCTAAAAGCAGCCACGGACAGTTGTGCACAAATGCTCCTGCTGCGTTCCAATAAAACTTTATTTACAAAGCCAGGGGGGTGGGCCAGGTTGGCCCCTGGGCTGTCATTTGCTGACTTACTTAAATTAATCCTCCCCCTGTACCTGCAGCAGACATCTTTCCCTTCCCCTCCCACCCACATGCTGTGCTGTGCTATATAAGTACCCCTCCAAGTGGGCTTGCAGATCTGGGAGGCACTGGGGCTGCCAGGAGCCAGGTCAAGTGCAGGATGCCCAGTTCAGACTGAATTTCAGAGACGCAACCCACAATTTGTGTTAGTGTAAGTATACCCCGTGTAGGGCATGGGTCATACCTATGCTAAGAAAGGATCTGTTGTTTGCCTGGGATTTGAATTTAACTAGACCTCCTCTATTTTTATTTGTTAAACCCACCAGCCCCAGGTGCACATCACTGTGGCCTGGGCAGCAGCAGGGAACCCGTGTGAGCACAGATGCCAGAGAGCTTCCTGCGGACGGCCCTGGGACTTGTTCCCCAGGGCGCCCCTCACTGAGTTAGCGGGGCTAAAGGTGGGAAGGAGGAGGTGCCAGCGCGGGAGAGCAGGGCCTCGGTCCTGTGACTTCCAGGGACAGCGGCCCGGGGATGGAGCCAGGCTGGCCAGCGGAGCTCATGGCCTCGGATGACCTGAGAACCCCAACCAGCCTGCTGTGCGCTTGGTCTCCCCTGCCCCAGACGGGAGCAGAGTGAGCTCCTTGCTAAGTTCACAACCTGGCAGCTGTTTCTGACATTACAGGTTCTAATCTCACTGAGCAACGGCCTCCTTTTCACAACTTTGCCCTCTGCTCTTTTTCCCGGGAAGGAATAAAAGGTCATAAACACTCACACCAGTTTTCCTCACTCTTCTCTATTAGCGTTCCAAGTAATTTTTTAAATGTGCTACTAGTGGTTGAAAATTTAATGTTTAAAACCTAATGAATTAGAACTATGTTAATAAGGAGTATTTAATGCAGAAATATAAACACTTCTAGACTGTTACAGCATTTGTTGTCAGGGAGGTGCTGTTATTATTTCTA
Source organism: Myotis brandtii (assembly GCF_000412655.1). Classification (NCBI taxonomy): domain Eukaryota; kingdom Metazoa; phylum Chordata; class Mammalia; order Chiroptera; family Vespertilionidae; genus Myotis; species Myotis brandtii. The sequence continues at coordinate 1,642,643 of NW_005369062.1, read as the reverse complement.
CTTTCCAGTTAGGGACACTCGGGCACTGGGAAATTCAAGCTCACACACAGGTGGACGCAGTCAGTGATGGAGGCAGGATCAGAACTCAGGGGGGTCAATGCCTGAGCCCAGTCTCACCACACTGCACCCTAAAAATTATCTAAGCACACTTAGAATATTTTCCAATATAGAATCCCATTTCTAATAGTTTGTTTTAGAATATTTTCCAATATAGAATCTAATTTCTAATAGTTTGTTTTAACCATGATACTTGCTTCTTTTTTATTATTATACGAAAATTTTTAAATGCAAAATAAAGCAAAAAATTCTACCACCAAGTACGATAACTTTTACCTTTGTGGTTTATTACTTTTACTTTCTAGAGTATTTTCTGTGAGCAGGTACACACACACACACACACACACACGTGTGTGCATATGTATAAATATGTATATTTAACAAAACCGAGCCCCGGGCCTTGACTTTCTGGTCTGAATGAGAGGACCCTGCCTGATCCCGCCTGTTCTCACTAAGGTACAGCTCACGATGGATGCTCAGCTCCAAGAGGCGGGCGAGGCAGGGCTAGGACGTGGTCAAGGTCTAGGCTAGGGTGCTAACCACATACAGAGCAGTACCTACACCGAGCTTGAGGCTGAGGGAGGTACAAACACACTGCCCATCCCACGTCGAAGATCCCACCAGCTCCAAGGAGCCATGGTGCTGGCATCGTGTAGGGGAGACTGAGGCAGGGCTCCCAGCGCAGGTTGTCCGGATAACAAGCCCTTTGATTCCTCCTCGAAACATCCCTGCTCTGACCAGCTTCCAGTCCTGCCACCACCTCCCGCCTGGCCCGCTGGCCAATCCTCTCCAGACCTGCTTCCTCCCACCCTCAAGGGTCCTGCCTTCCCTCAGCTCTGACCTTCTCTGACCTTGACAATGAGATTCAGGTGTTCCTCCCCCCAGCGCCTTCCCCAGGACACAGGCGAGAGGTCTGACCATCCTGCCCCCTTGGTCCACTGACCCTCATGACACAAGTGGGACTGGCGGAAGTGACTCAAAAGAAGAAGCTCACGACGTTATGACAGCCTCTTCTTCCACAAACGACCGCTGTACAGGAAGGTCACAGGAACTGCGCGTTTATGTGTCCCTGGTGTTTATGAGCCAAAGGCCACAGCATCAGGCGTTGGACAGGAACTCAGGGAAGTGGCAATCCCCGTGCCTCTCACTCTGCAGCCTTGCACTCCGGAAGTCACCCCTTCTTGGTGATGACGAGTTGACCGTAGATTCCAGGACAAATGGGTGGGTGGGTGGGAGGGGACCGGAAAAGAAACAAAGAAGAAAGGAAATACAACGTCCTTCAGGTGGACAGGCTGCCTAATGCGAAGTGCTTGATAGACCAAGTGACGCAGAACGGAAACGTGTGAAAGGACTGGTGGGAGCGGGGCAGGGCCGTGCGACCTCATCCGTCACTCGCTCATCTTCCACGGCCACTCAGCCACCACTCTCTTGCCCCAAAAGTGTTCAGGGCTTTGAGCTGAGCTCGTGGGGAAAGGAACCAGCCTGCTCTCAGGGACACCTTCAGAAGGGACCGCGGCACAGGGAGCCAGGGCACGAAAAGACAGGTGGCGGGGGCCGTGCCAGCAGAGAGGAGCTGAGGCCACGAGGCCATTCCAGGGCGCCCCAGCGTGGAACCAGGTGGCTGAGGTTCCGGCCCCCCCGAGACCTGCCAGCAGGAGACCTAGAACATCGCACATGAAAAATGGGGGCATCGGCCTTTCCCTCCAGTTGCATTAAATCACAATGTCAAGCCCTTGCTAGTTTCCTTCTCTGTGTTCCCACCTCCCCAGGCTCCCCATTGGTATCCAGCTTTTCAGCACTGATACCTTCGGTTTGTTCCTATTAAAATCCTAGTTCAGGGCTGAGAAACAGTCCCGTTCGGCTGAACCCCAGGCACGTGGCCCACTGCAATTGGTCCATCCTGGCCAGACACCAAAATCCAACTGCCTGGCCCCACACTGTCCCACCTGCACTGCTGTAGCTACAGCCACACTGGGCACCGGGGACAGTCACAGCTCTCCGGGAGCCCAGCCACTTGGGTAGGCCCTCTCCTAAGGGCAGGTGGTGTTTGTTCTTCCAGGGGATGGAGCTGCAGCATTCTCAGGGTCCCGGGGACCCTCCCTGAGCCCAGGTAAAGGGAAGACACCTTCCTCGGCTGACGTCTCCCTGAACTGCCTCCGTTGGGTCTGAACACAGAGGTGCTTCATTGGTGCTGTTCCCTTCCTCCTGCGAGTTTTGCTTATGGGACCAGCATTCATTCTCCTGAGCGATCCTGAAAGACCCAAGGGAACCATTATGTCTCCATAACCAAAGCTGCAGGGCCGCTGGGTGCTGACTGCACAGCCCATCTCCAAGCTGTTTAGTCCGAGACGGGGTCTGCGACAAGCCGCCATGGTTAACGCACAATTATGGTTTTCAATAAATTGCTCCCAGATGGCTCAGGAAAACGGCATTAAGCAGAAACAAGAATGATCAGATTTTAATGAATGTTTGTTTCCTTTGCCTTGTTTCCTTCATAAATCCTACTTGAATCAGTGGTTCAAGAGTTTATCTGCTTCGGGGTATGGGGCAGGTAGATGCATGAGGCATCAGACATGTGCATGCTTAATACACGTAAACACATATGCAATGAGCATGCATGAGTATAATGGGATGTACATGTATACATGTCATTCACTCAGCATGTTTGGGTACCCGGCACTGGGCTCAATTACAACATTATATTCCTCACAATTCTGCAAGAAAGATAATATTCCCATTTTAGATATGAGAAAACTGAGGCTCTGCGAGTAAGTGACTTGTCCCAAGGTGACCCAAAAATGTAATGACATAGGGAGTAAGTGAACCCCTTCGTGTGACCCTGTTTGCCCCCGTTTGATGATGCCACATTGTCTTCCCATAATAGATGGACAGCCCCGGCTGTGCCTCATCTCTGCAGCCTGTCACCTTGCTTTCTACCAGCACCCACGCCAGATATGACTAGATGGTCTAAGCACGCTCACCTGGTGGGGAAGGGATCTCAATGCTCACGCAGGTTCTCCTCGGGCAGCTGTTTCCCAGGACTCCCTGGTGAGCCTGCAACATCGGGGATGTGGGAAGGACATGCAGGAAGGAGGAGAAAGGGGGCTGACCAAGCCCATGCTTAGAGAAGCCAACAGTAACAGAAATAACTATTGGTATTGTTGCTCACTAATATTCTGGTCAAAAATGCAGAACCCCAGTCTAACAGTGAGGAAACATAGAAAAACCCAAGTAGAGAGACATTTTACAAAACAAAAACAGGCCGTTCTCCTGAAAATAGTGTGAAGGTCAGAAAAGACAAAGATGGAAGGAAACATCCCAGATGGGAGATGACCACGGAACGTGACAGCCAAGTCCTGGCCAGAAAGAGGATGTCACAGGACAAGCAGCAAACTTGGCAAAGGGTTTGTATGTTGCTTAATAAGGGTGGACCAGCAGTGATTGCCTTGATTAATTATTGTCATCTGAGTAACATTTGGGGAAGTTATAGGGAGGGTACTGGGAACTCTGTGTATAATTTTACAATTTGACTAATTCTAAAAGTTTTTTTTTAATGAAAAAGTTTTTTTTTTTAAATGTGCTCCATGGGAATGGGCTCAGGAGCCACCACTCTGGACGCTCAGCGGAGCCTTGCCCGCGGCTGACAAGAGGACGTCAGTGAAAAGCCGAGCGGTTCCAGACCTTCTACAGAATCACTGGGATTAATTTGAATTATGCCATTAAACAGATGTGCTCCGTGGGGCATGGACAACTTTTTATATCTCACCTGTCTCACCTGCTGCCGCATCCAATGGCGTCAAATTAATTATACAGTTATCAACAGACGTGACATAACAAGCCGTGGCACAGCCATACATCATCACCCGTCATGACGGAGCTGCCACCAGGCTGGAGGGGATCAGATTCCACCTGACGGGCGGCGGGTGACTCTCCACGCACGCCATGGCACCCTCGAGTGCATCTGAAAACTTAAATGTGAGCTCAGAGGAGAAGCCCCCAAAATTAAAGAGACGTATCTAAAACCATCAGAACTGGTTAATGGATACAGGTTTATCATTTACACTTGAAAATATAAGGTACATAGGTGGTATGCTTTATACATACATTTTATACATTTAAATATAGTACTCTACTATATGTGCGAAGTGCATGAAGGAAGAAGGAGAAAAAAAAGGGCTGATCAAGTACAACAAGAACAGAAATAACTCTTGGTATTGCTCAGGCTGTGCCTCATCTCTGCAGCCTGTCTATAATAATAAAAGTGTAATATGCTAATTAGACTGGACATCCTTCCGGACGACCTTCCGAATGAAGCCGGGGCTGCAAGGGAAGCCCAGGTTCCGGTGTTGGAGGGAAGCCCGGGTCCCAGGTGCCAGAGGGAAGCTGGTGCCGGCAGCTGGGGGAAGGAAGGCCTACTCTGCATGAATTTTGTGCATCGGGCCTCTAATATAGGATAAGAGCCTTTAGAAAAACTAATATTTGTTATGCTCTCCACCATAAAAAGCATAGCATTCAGTATGTATCTAAGTCCTCTCAGGGCTTCATTCTTGTACAGAGTATAATATATAAATATATATATTATTTTTTTAAATTCACCTTAATGATTTGTTTTGTTTTTTCATCTGGATTTTTTTCATTTCCTTTACTACCTAGACTTGAAGAACATGTTAGATCTGAGTTTGAAAGAGAAAATAAATATTTCTGTTCATTGTTAGAGAAAGACATGTCTATAAGTAGGTAAATAAATAAAAAGAATATGCTCAACAGTCCTTTTTTACAATTTAAAACCAGATGGTAAATCAGTCCATCATAGGAAAGCTGGTTCACCAAGTCCTCTCAGGCGACAGTGGGAGAAACATGTATGCACTACAGCGCTTGCGGCTTTGGAAAATGCATCCATACTTGCCTCCAGTTTAACCACAGAGGATGATAGAGGTTAGTAGTCAGATTACTATTATTATGGAACATTTTCTAATAGTTGTTTAATGGGATAGATATTTTTTAAAGATGTCATTCTGTAAAGGTTATTTGGTGTCATTCGTGACTGAAATAGATTTTAGTAGAAAATAAAATATAATTAATTTTACTTGAAATATGATCTGGAAGATAATGTGCTAAAAATATTTTTTATTTGACCCTAAGTTTTATCTTTTCACAACTAGGTGGTTCTGTAATAAAGTACAGTGGAAATAATAGCCGTAAGCAGTGGCTCAAAGAGTCTCCTGAAACCTTGTTGAACATCCTTAAGAATGCTGATCTCAACTTGGCATTTCAAACATACACAATATATAGACCAGGTAATTTATGTCTGTTATGTAATCATGGAAACGCTTTGGCATTCTTTTTAATTGTGGTAAGATAGACATTACATATATTTACCATTTTGACCATTTTTCAGTGTACAGTAGGGGCATTAAATACATTTACATTGTTGTGCAGCCATCACCACCATCCAGCTCTAGAACTTTTCCCATTTTCCAAAACTGAAACTCTGTGCCCATCCTATATAATAAAGAGGTAATATGCAAATTAACCCTCACACCCTCACAAGATGGCTGCCTACGACCAGACTGGCAGGGGGGGTTAGTGAGGGACAACCAAACGACTGAACAGCAGGCTTCATGGGGTGACCAGGCCAGCAGGGGGGTTAGTGAGGGACGACCAAATGACTGAACAGCAGGCTGAGTGGGGCAACCAGGCCAGTAGGGGGCCCATGAGGGGCGACCAGGCCGGCAGCAGGGGTAGTTGGGGGCAACCAGGCC
>NW_005369062.1:1630318-1636667 GCF_000412655.1 Myotis brandtii | reverse complement strand
CAGGCAGGCAGGCAGGTGAGCGATTAGGAGCCAGCAGTCCAGGATTGTGAAAGGGATGTCCAACTGTCCTAAACCAGCAGTCAGACATCCCCCAAGGGGTCCCAGAATGGAGAGGGTATAGGCTGGGCTGAGGGGGACCCCACCCCTGTGCATGAATTTTGTGCACGGGGCCTCTAGTTAAACAATAACTCCCCATTTTCACCTCCCAGAAATCCTTTCATTTTCAAGTTATGAAATCACATACATAGCATTATAGTTTTAGGTTTTCTTAAATCTTTTTTAGATAGTCTTAAGCTATAATTAAAATTTCCCATAGAGCTATATTATTCCTATTTACTCAGTTGTTTGCTTATTTGTGACTACTTTCTTTTCAGAGAAGCTCATTTTTTCTGTGCAAGTATACTGGTGGCTTTACAGTTCAGACTTCATCACAGTAAAAACTATAATCTGACTACCCAAGGATAACTTTTAATGCTTTAATATAAGTTGTTATATTTGAGGGCTTAATTATATTCTGAATATTTTATTTTGAAGAAAGTAATATTTTTGTTGTTGTCGTTAATCCTCACCCAAGGATATTTTTTCCATTGATTTTTAGAGAGAGTGGAAGGAAGCGGGGTGGGGGGGAGAGAAACATTGATGTGTAAGAGACACATTGATTGGTTGCCTTTCGACTGGGGCTGGGGACTAAGTCTGCAACTCAGGTACACGGCCTTGACCGGGAATCAAACCCAATAGGGTGAAAGTAGCATTAAAAAATTTTTTTTTTATTTATAGATTTGAGAGAGAGAAATATCGATTTGTTGTTCCACTTATTTATACTTTCATTGGTTGATTCTTGTATGTGCCCTAAATGGGCACATGCTTGAACCCGCAACCTTGGTGTAGTGGGATGATGCTCTAACCAACTGAGCTACCTGGCAAGGGCTAAGAAAATAGTGTTGTTAAAGTTAATATATATATACTGATGCTTACTGGGCCTGTTTTATGCCAGAAATCATGCTGGGTAATGTCGGGAGGCACTGCAGAAGAAATATAGAACATGGGATTGTCCTCAACTAGCCAGCAAACTTTTGGAGGATTTTAGTCCAATATGAGGAAATGAATAAATACTGTTTAAATCCGCATGATTTCTGTTAATATTCCTCTGAAGGTTCAGAAGGGTTCTGCTTGAAAGGTCCCCTGTGTGAAGAAACTGAAGCATCAGACAGTGTTGATGGAGGTTACGATTCTGTCATTTTGGATCCAGAGAGACTCGAACCTAGACTGGATGAGGAGGACACGTACGTTGTGCTGTACCTAGAAAGCTTTAGTTGTGGGGTGTGAGTGTGTGTGTGTATGTGTGTAATTAACCTTAATAATGTCAGGTTTAACAGGAGCTGGTTATATTATTTTACACCATAAGTGAATATTTATAACTTGATCTTTTATCTGAGGTGGGTAATGCATAACGGTAATTACTAATTCCTGACTGAGCCAAATGTTTAAAATTGTTCAGCTTGGATTTATTGTTTTTTAATATATTTTCTATTGAAAATATTATTGAAAGAGTGAAAGAAGTGTTCTTTTGAAAGAACTAACCATTTTTTTTTTCTGTGTTCAGTTGCCTTGGAGCTCATTTTTTTAAAAATGTGAATATTGTTATGGTGTTGTTCTGCTTTGAACCCATCAACAAATACTTACCATACCCCTAACATGGAGGCTTAATATCCATATCATTTTTTCACAGAGACTTTGAGGAGGAAGACAACAACTTTGATTGGGTGTCAGAACTGAAGCAGCGAGCTGGCTGGCAAGGAGCATCTGGTGACTAATGCCCAAGGAAATGTTCCTTAGTCACATTGAATAGATTTTTAAAGTGAGGAATTAATGTTTTGATATTAGCTAACGGACTGTATATTTTCCCTTGGAAACAGAATGGGGTAGGGGTGCTGTGGATATTTAAAATTGTTCCTGATTCGTTTAAAAATCTACAATTCTTGTGCGTTTTTTAATGCAAAGGAGAAGGTGTAGAATTATGGGTGTGAGCTTCAGGCTTTGCAGTCAGATAGAACAGAAATTGGATGCTCATTATTTGTGTGATTGTGGGAAATTACTTAACCTCTTTGGGCCCGAATTTCCTCAACTATAACATGAGGATAATAATGCCGATCTCATAGGGATGCTGACCATGGAGCATGAGAGCAACCCATAATGTTATTATTTGCATTGTTATGATTTCTGTTTATTACTATGTAACTCTTTTTACATTTCCTAAAGATTTTAGGATCTAAATATATTTAATTATAACATAATAATGTGTGCAATTTTTCAATAAGACTCTCTTGGTAGTGATCAATGATCTTCCGTGATCTTTACTACCATCTGTCCTTAAATATAGCCCCTCACAGGATACACAAAAGAAACCAGTTCAGATGATCCACCCTGGGAGGAGTGGAAAGGGTTACGTATCTTTTCAGAAGTTGTCAGTCCTATACAGGGGAAAGAAATAGGGCCAACGGTGAGGAATCAATATGGAAAGTACCAGAAATTAGAATGTTGTGGAACTAATGGAAGGAGCAGGATCCCAACATATATGCAAAGGGTCACCATGACACACTGTGCTGGGTCCTGTCATTAAATCCATGATCAATTAGCGGGGTAAGAATATTTTACTAAAGCCCTGGCTGGTTTGGCTCAGTGGATAGAGCATTAGCCTGTGGACTGAAGGGTCCCGGGTTCGATGCCGGTCAAGGGCACATGCCCGGATTGTGGGCTCGATCCCCAGTTGGTGACGTGCAGGAGGCAGCCAATCAATGATTCTCTCTCATCATGGATGTTTCGATCTCTCTCTCTTTCTCCCTTCCTCTCTGAAATCAATGAAAATATATTTAAAAAAATATTTTACTAAAGAAGAAACAGCTTCTTCTCTGGGGATTCCACAGGGGCAAGTGTAGGAACAGCATATGCCTGACCTGGTATAGGGAACAATGCTCAAGTGAAGAATAGGAGGAAAAAGATAGTGAAACTACAGTAGGATCATTATTAAGGATCTGCTGAAATATGGAATACATACATCCGATTTAAACATTTTTGCCCTGACCCATGTGGCTCAGTTGGTTGAGTGTCATCCCTTGCACCGAGAGATCCTGATTTGATTCCCTGTCAGGGCACATGCCCGGATTGCAGGCTTGATCCCCAGTAGGGGGCATGTAGGACGTGGCCGATAGATGTTTCCCTGTCATCGCTGTTTCTCTCCCTCTCCCTCACCCTCTAAAATCAATAAAAAACATATTTTGTAAAAAAAAATTAAACATGTTTTTATCTTAACATACAAAAACTGGTACAGAACTTCACCCCTCACAGTTTATATATATTTCAACATTTAGTCAGCCTTAGTCTCCTCTGGTCTCTGACAGTCTCTCTGTCTTTCCTTATTTCTCAGGACCTTGAGATCTTTGAGGCGTACTGGTTAGGCATTTTGTAAAATGTTCCTCAGATTGGGTTTGTCTGATGTTTTTTTCATAATGAGACTGAGCTTAAAGGTTTGGGGGAAGATTATCATAGAAGTGAAGTGCTTTTCCCATCACATCATATCAGATGGGTTGCAGGCTCGATCCCCAGTAGGGGGCGTGCAGGAGGCAGCCGATCAATGATTCTCTCTCATCATTGATGTTTCTATCTCTCTCTCCCTCTCCCTTCCTTTCTGAAGTCAATTAAAAAAAAAAAAAGGAAAGAAAGAAAGAATAAAGAAACCTGGCTTGTACCATCCACCATCCAGTTAGTTGTTCAACATCAGTATACATGTAAAGCAGTTTCCAAATTATTAACCCATACCCCTGTGAGAAACAAATATACCAACTATAATAGATTTTATGTATTGCTCTTATTGTCTTTAGCTTTACAATTCCAGTCAAAATACCATTTCTTAAAGTTACTTAGGTTAGCTTCTTTTTTTTTTCACCATTCTTGAGGATTTCAAAAGTTAAGGTAGGCAGAGATAATTTTAAATATATTTGCAGATATTCAGCTTTCATAAGTACTATATTTTAGTATTACTCCAGTGTGTAAACATTTCCAAACCATCAAACAGAGGGAACTTGAAATTATGTATAGTTTTTGAGAGACTGAATGAATCTTGATTGAATGACAAATCCTTTTGAAAGTCAAATGGTTTGCAAGGTTTTGCTTTTAATGAAATTTCAAGAGACTCAATGGTTAAAGACCATTTTTAGTGATAAATTGCTATATGATTCTTGACATACAACTAGACAAGAATTGAGAGACTCCTTTAACAAAACTTCCAATTCTATTTACTTACATGAATGTGGTTTCTCAGCACTTACAGCTTTAAAAAGAGAAAAACAGAAGAGAATCAATGTTAAACCTTGTCTAGTCCAGCAAAAAGTTAGCATTCTTCTATAGATACTAACTGAACTAATTGGGAGGGAGGAAGAAGAAAGTCCATTCAAGTCTTTAAGAGATGAATGTCTGATACAGTTTTACTTTTTATAATTAAGTATTTATCAATGTAATTTATTTTATTTTGATCAACGACGTACTACTAATAATTTTAATAATCCAGTAAAAAGCCTATATCAGGAAAAAGTAATTTCCATTTTTATAATAGGGTGATCAATAAGATTTTTAAGCATGAAAAACATTACATGGAGGAGATAAGAGTTCAGGGAGAAAAAGGAATAATATAAACTTTCTGATTCTTAAAGAAGAGTTTACTTTTTTAATTAATTGTAAAAATTTTTAATAAGCATCAAATGCACTTTACATTGATAATCGCTATACTGAAATTGTGATATTTAAAATTTTTTTCTCTAAAAAGGTTAGTGATTTTCTTTTTTTCTGGGAAACATAGAGATCCAACTAACTATGAGCATTAATGTGGTCAGTCTAGGTCAGTATGGTTTAGTTAATGCTAATATTGAAACAAGTGCCATTTCATGTCTGTAATAAGGTAGACTGTGAACTTCTGTATCACTGAAATGCAAAAATTCCATGAGGTAATTTAAAGGGATGTCAAATTTTTTTAAGTGTAAACTCATAAACTCTACATTGGGATCACTTTTTTGCTTGACTTGAGTGCACCTGACTTGAGAATACAAACGATTTTCTTCCCTAATTCCTTGGGAAAATATATCAGCAATAAGTCTGTATCTTCTTTATTATGACTGAGTTGTTTGTTTGTTTTGTTTTTCTGCTTTTACTTTTATTACTATTTACTTTATGCTTAATTTACTCCCAAGCTAAGTTTTTGTTTCTTCAGTTTCTTCTGGGATATCTGGGGAAAGAAAAAAAAAATAAAAATGACTGTTAAGTTTCCTGAAGAAACACCCACACTACAACTTAAAGGAGTAGGTCTTAACTCAGTGAAAGAATTGGAAACTTCAATCATGACTGAGTTGTTTTAAGAAATATTATCAGCCTGGCCAGAGTGGTTCAGTTGGTTGAGTGCTGTCCCATGCACCAGGAGGTTGCTGGTTCGATTCTGGTCAGGGCACATGCCCAAGTTGCGGGTTCAATCCTTACTTTGGGGGGCAGCCAATTGATTTTTTTTAACTTTTTTTTACAGAGAGTAAGGGAGAGGGATAGAGAGTTAGAAACATCGATGAGAGAGAAACATCGATCAGCTGCCTCCTGCACACTCCCCACTGGGGATGTGCCCGCAACCAAGGTACATGCCCTTGACCGGAATCGAACCTGGGACCCTTGAGTCCGTAGGCCGATGCTCTATCCACTGAGCCAAACCGGTTAGGGCCAATTGATGTTTCTATCTCTCTCTCCCTCTCCCTTCTGCTCTCCGAAATGAGTAAAAACATATTTTTTAAAAAAGAAAGATTATCAGCTGTGAAGTTAGTTTCCACAGTTGATAAAAATATGTCAAAACAGTATAATTTGCAAGTAAAAGGGTTTTCAAAGGCTGCAGGAACAGGACAGAAATAGCATTTCTTATTTGTGTAAGCACAAGCACTTAAAGCTAATCTGTAGGTAAATCCAATGTAGTATTCAAAAGTTCTATAAAAATGAACAAAAGATACATCTTTACTTTCATTGTTCCAATAGTCAAATGTTAGATCTGCATGAGAGTTGCAATGCAGCAGTTGCTGGTCCTATTTAAGAGTTTGAGGTTCTTTTTGTATATTTGGCGCAATTACGTTTGCATCCCAGATAAATTCAGTTCAAAAATATGGAAATAAGCCCTGGCTGGTGTGACTCAGTTGGTTGAGCATTGTCAGGTGCACCAAAAAGTCATTGGTTGGATTCCTGGTCAGGGCACATGCCCCAGTTGCGGGTTTGATCCCTGGTCGGGTTGCATACGTGAGGCAACCGATCGATATTTCTCTCACATCTCCCT
>NW_005369062.1:1628792-1630305 GCF_000412655.1 Myotis brandtii | reverse complement strand
CCTCTCTAAAATCAATAAAAACATTTAAAAAAAACAAAATGGAAATTAGGGCAAAGATTTCATATAACAAGGCACAGAGATATGCTACTGGAAGTTGCTTTCCTTCCATGGCTAATGCAGAAATAAAAAATTTTGGAAGCAGAAAAATGAAAGGTTCGGAGAAAAACCACACCATCCAGTAATTCCAGCAGTGAGAATGATTCCTACCATTTATTGCAAAGAAAATATCACCACAACACTGAAAAGTAGGATCACGGGATGAAGACAATATCTAAGGACACTTCCCTCACAACCAAATGAAATACCTATCATACTCATTAAGTTTAATAAAGCATTCCTAGACAATTCAATTGTACTGATCCCACATACATAACCAAACTGGATTTTGCCAGCCAGTAATAATATGACTCCAAAAGCAAAGCAAAACACCATGGTTCCTGCCAGATGAGCCTCATTCATGATGCTGCCATCTGCTACTTTTAATGGGTGTAACACTGTTAGTATTTTTTGCCAGATGTGGTCAAAATTGATACCTAATTCTTCCAATAATAGTGGTTCATCCTCAAAGCTGTTTCCATGGAATGGCTGAGGAGCAGTTGGGGTATATGTCTGAGCTGGCTGGGGATCTGCCTGGCGTATGGCTGCTGTGGCTGCATCACGTCTGGAGGGACATACCGACCTGGCTGCGAGTAGTCACAGCCAGACACTGTTTGCTACAGGGGCCTCCTCTTCCTCCATAGTCATAGGACTGCTGTGACCGGTCATCGATGCTGTAACTTGTCTGGTAGAAATCCGTGTTTAAGTTATCAAAGCCTGACATTGCAAATGATCAAACTGGAAGCCGTGACAATAACTCCAGCAGCCCCAACTACCCCCCACCCCAACTCAGCTCAAGATCCTGAATTGGCCCCATGCTACGCGTCACAGGCCGAAGAACTGCCGAGCTTTTGTATTTATTATTTTTAATAGATAATGGTGGGTTTCAAATTGCCCATGGTATCTGGATTCCATTTGTATGTTTTACTTGTGTCAGTATTTATAGTTGCTGGAAATTACATCCTTCTCAATTACTGAACATGTAATGAAACGTTTTAGCAGCTTAATGTGCAATCTGGAATGAGGAATAGTGGGGGTTAGGGGGAGGGGAGCAGCAGCCAGTTTTCTAAGAGGACCCCAAGGGAGGCCGCTGGCTGTGGACGGAATTGTAGGATTCCATTCCAAGTGTCCATCTCTTGACAGGAATTGAGACCTTGCACAAGAAACTTCCCGTCTCAATTTAGCCCATTTGTAAAACTGGGCGTCCACTACTTTGCTGGGTTATTGTAAAGAATAGAGATAATGTGTGCAAAGAATCTGGTAGGCCGCAAGCAAGAACGGAACGGTGTGCTTGCTGAGTGTTAGCAAAGGAGTTTCGACTTAAGGCAACCGGAGGTGACATGGCCAGGTCTCCAAACTCGGGGGCCTCTAACCCCTCCTCCGGGTGGACGGTGGGACCAGCCCTCTCCGGGCCGGG
>NW_005369062.1:1617435-1628743 GCF_000412655.1 Myotis brandtii | reverse complement strand
CCCCGCGCAGCCCGGGAGCAGGTATGCAGCGCGCGGGCCCCCTAGTCCTTACCCCGGGCTGCTCCCCAGGGCTCTGGGATCCTCAGGGAAAGGAATGGAGCTCATACCCCAGGAGACCAGGCGGCAGAGGAGCGGTCTCCTGTGCGTCGGTCTCCATGGCAATGCGCAGCGCACTCAATTCCTTCCGGAGTGTTCCTAAAGGAGGATTTTCCCCAAAACCTGGGGCTCTCACCCCCTGGTGCCACCTCGGGAGCGTCAGGGGCCCGTAGTTCCCGCGCTGGTGCCCTTGAGTTTCGATTCCCTATCTGCTTCCCTCAAAATTCTGGTGTCCGCAGCTTCCTGTGGGTGCGGAGCTGGTGCCCCATCACATTCAATCTACCCCCTTCCTACCCTGACAAAAGTTACTCTAGACCAGTGGTTCTCAACCTTCCTAATGCCGAGACCCTTTAATACAGTTCCTCATGTTGTGGTGACCCCCAACCATAAAATTATTTTCGTTGCTACTTCATAACTGTAATTTTGCTACTGTTATGAATCGTAATGTAAATATCTGATATGCAGGATGTATTTTCATTGTTACAAATTGAACATAATTAAAGCATAGTGATTAATCACAAAAACAATATGTAATTATTTATGTGTTTTCTGATGGTCTTAGGAGACCCCTATGAAAGGGTCCTTCGACCTCCAAAGGGGTCGCGACCCACAGGTTGAGAACCGCTGCTCTAGAGCATAAGCGCCCTGGCCGGTGTGGCTCAATTGGTTGGAGCGTCCTCCCCACACCAAAAGGTGGCGGGTTTGATTCCAGGTCAGAGCAACCACCCAGGTTTCAGGTAGGATCCCAGGTCCTCACAGGCGAGAGGCAGCTGATGGATGTTTCTCTCACATCAACGTTTCTCTCACATCAACGTTTCTCTCTCTCTCCCCTCCTTCCTCTTTCTGAAAATCAACTTTAAAAAATGGTTTAAAAAAAATAACCAGCCTGCTCATTCAGTTTTAAGAAGTCAGTATTAGACCCGAACTGAAGTATAAAGAGGAAATGCAAGGAAACAATTCATAATAAAATATTTCCATCTGTAAATGCTTGTTGCTGCTACACTTGAACAAGTACTGACTCCCACACCCTGCCAGGGAGTCACCTGACCGCGATGGTTTCAGCTACTAGCAGAGGCCAGTGGGGGCGTGACTTTCCAAAAGACACACCCCAAAACGGCGAAGAGTTCTTGGTAAACTTCCAAACAAAACAAAGTGCAGTTAAGCCTTGATTTGCGTTTAGTTGCATCCCTCGAAAATTGTTCATTAAAACTGTGTAAAAATTGCTTTGTATTCATATGTAAAATAGAGTTGGGTTCTTGCTGCAGATATGCGGATTTTTCCACGGACATGAATGTGTGAGAGACTTTCTAATGTAGGGCCGCGGGATAATCCTTTATTGTCCGGACCATCCCTTGTATCTCGGAATCTTAGTGTCCCACTCCCTAACTGCTTCTAAATTCCTCGGTGCCTCTCCATCTCTGAGGACAACAGAAACACACACACACACACACACACACACACACACACACACACACACAAAACGGTGCCTCTCCATCTCCAAGGAGAACAGAAAAAAACCAGACAAAAAAACCCAAACCAAAACAAACAAAAAAAACAACCGCGGAAAAACCCCACAAAAAAACCACCAAACCCCATAAATTTCCAAAATGCCCCCTAGGGGGCAGTACTTCATTACTGAGAAAGGCTGGATTGTAAATTCCGCAGGCATAAGGACATTCCTGCTTTATAGAGGTGATAATGCCCACGCTCACTGGAGTGTTCCAAAGCTGAGTAACAGCCCAAGTCTGATCCGGGAGCCCACCAAGAAGCTCCGTCTCATTTTGGTTGTTACCTGTGGCCACCTGGAAAGTTATTTGACTGTCTTGGTTGAGGTCCGAAGGAAAGTTTTAGCAAAATGAGTTCTTTTACATTTTAGTGGTCAATTTTCTGACTTTGTTAATGTTTATGAAAAAGGTGCAATAAAATTTCATTTCTCTAATTTCAGGAAACTTCATGCATTGGAAACCATGGATAAATATGATGTGATTAAGGTCATTGGGGAAGGTGCCTTTGGGAAAGCATACTTGGCCAAAGGGAAATCAGATAGCAAGCACTGTGTTATAAAAGAGATCAATTTTGCAAAGGTAAAACTAAGAAATTCAAATTCCTATTTATACTCAGTGGTCTATTCAGCTGGCTTTTAATCCAGTATTTAAAGGAAACACTTTTTTTGGGGTCTTTTTTTTTTACAAGTATGAGCTAGTTGACTCTTGTTCACTCCACCTCCTAAATCCATTGTCCAAATAGCAACCAATAATCTTATTTAAAAAAAATAAGTGTTGCTCAGTGGTTGAGCATTGACCTATAAACCAGGAGGTCACAGTTCGATTACCCCCGTCAGGGCACATGCCCAGGTTTCAGGCTCAATCCACAGTATGGGGCATGCAGGAGGCTGCTGATCAATGATTTTCTTTCATCATTGATATTTTTATCTCTCTCTACCTCTCCCTTTGTCTCTGAAATCAATAACTATATATATGACAAAAAGAAAAAGAAATCAAGAATAAAAAGAAAAGAATCCACATCACCCTGGCTCCTATGGCACCTCTTGGGGTGGCCTGCAAGGCCTATGCGGTACTGCCTTCCTCTATTGCTGACTTCTGTTTTTCCAGTGCACTGTGTGAGGTCCTCGAAATTATTCGGTCTGGCCCTGCCAAGACATTAGGGGTGAGTTAATTAAATGTTTGACCAAATGTAGCAGGCTAATTTTTAAGTTGATAATTTTGTATGGCCCATGAATGATGTTATAAATATCCAAATGACACTTGGCAGAAAAAAGGTTCCCCAGCCCTGTTCTAGAGGATTTCTAAATGAGAGCAGCAGAAAAAGATTTATACATAATGTCTGCAAAATGGACTACTCAAGCTGCACAATGGCAATAATGCCACTGATTTGGACACCTAAAAATGGTTAAAATGTTATAAATTTTGTTATATTTATTTTATCACAGTTTAAAAAATTGCAAAAAAGAAAAAAAGAGAGGACTAACCAAACTTACATCAAAACTGAAAGTATAGATGATTAACTTCCAAGAGAATGCTTGATTTACGAAAATAGGGCCCTTTTCATGGATCTATGGTTTACTTCTACTAATGTCCTCTTATTCTAGTGTCTGTCAGTGCTTCCTTTTATGACATTATTCTGCTCACTTCCTTGTTTATCTGACTACTTTTTCTCAGGCCTCTCTGTCTACTCACCTTCTATATATCCTTTGTTGACTCTCATTGTTATTGGAGAATTGCGCAGGTGGAATTTCTCCATTGCTAGTGGAAGTGGAGTTCTTGAGCGCCACTGGAATAAGAATTTCTGGAGGCCCCCCGGGGAGGATGAGATGTGGTAGAAAGCTTTATTTTCATGGAGTTATATCCCTTGGTTTCCAAAGTCCCATTTCCCTTAAACCAGTCCTGGAAAAGGTGCAGCTGGGAATCCAGCAGAGCTAAAAGCAAAGCCAGTGTTGAGAGTTGCTGTTCCATGGTGGAGCTGGGTCCGATGTAGCATCGGACTAGTTGTAGCCCATTAGTCCATTGTGTGTGGTCCACCTGGCCATGTCGGCGAATGCAGGGGAGCACAACAAGAGAGCAAGGTGCGTGGGCAAGCAGACAAGAGAGAGAAGCTCTTTATTTAGGAGCTTAAATATCAAATTTTCCTGCACCTGCAGTGGCCACGTCTGTATGCCTACTCTGTCCAATGCCCTGTTCCCAGGAATGACCGACAGGCAGGCACCCCCTCTATGTCACCTAGGCTTACTGGGCATGCGTCTAATCTTCCTTTGTCCAGTCACTTCCCCCAGGATCTGTGGGAAACACGTGGAGAGTGTTAACCTGCAGCTTGCTGGAACAAATGGCATGCCTATATTATCTGGCCTTCCCTTTGCACCTTTCCTGTTAATTAATAACCAAGTTATTACAACGGTATCATCATTTCTCTGTACTTTGTATACAATCACCTCACTTCAATTGTGACCACTAAGCAGATCACTCTTAAAACCCTCTCTCCAGCCCTGATACCTTCCAGCGCCCTAGCTCTGCATTTCATCTGCCAGCTAGATATCTTCAAGTCATATCTCTTTTAGTAATCTATTGTATAACATATTGCCTCAAATTTAGTGGCTTAAACAATAAACATTTATTATCTTGCATCAAGAATTAAGGGTTGCCGAACCGGTTTGGCTCAGTGGATAGAGCATCGGCCTGCGGACTGAAGGGTCCCAGGTTCGATTCCAGTCAAGGGCATGTACCTTGGTTGCAGGCACATCCCCAGTAGGGGGCGTGCAGGAGGCAGCTGATTGATATCTCTCATCGATGTTTCTAACTCTCTATCCCTCTCCCTTCTTCTCTGTAAAAAGTCAATAAAATATATTTTTAAAAAAAGAGTGAATTTAAAAAAAGAAAAAAAAGAATTAAGGGTGAAGATCATTGAGGACCATCTTGGAAGGGACCACAAAAATACCCCAAACAAAGTAGAAATTTCTCATCTTTCTAAGCAGACCCACTTCTGCTGTGTGCTTCACTGTGTTAATGACATCAATGTCCTTATGATATCCAGACTCAAAACCTTGGGGTCATCTGTGAATTTTTTCTCTTTACAGGTACCCAAAACACCAGAAAAGCTGTTATCTGACAGCCTCCTAAATTTAAATGAGGGACCCTGCTTGCATTGTGATAAAGCCAATTATTAAAGCAATTAAAACAAGCAAATTTATTAAAGAAACAAGGCAAGCGAATCTATTTCATCTGGCTCAGAGCGCAGATGAGCATCACTTAGCTAATATGAGGAGCGAGTTGGGTGGGGATTCACAGCATTATATACTCTCCTGTCTATAGATTTTTAAATTCCTCTGCTGAATATCTTGGTACAGATTAATTCTCAAGGTCCCTTTTTACTTTGTTGTGGCCTTCCCAGAATTCATGAGAAGTACCTGGCAATTTTATCTTGCCAACCTTGAAACTGCTGGCTTCTTTGTTTAGGGAGTAAAAAATCAAACAGCCCTGCCCAGCCGGCGTGGCTCAGTGGTTGAGCATCAACCTATGAACCAGGAGGTTACAGTTCCATTCCTGGTTAGGGTACATGTCCATGTTGCGTGCTTGATCCCTAATGTGGGTTAGCAGGAGGCAGCTGATCAATGATTCTCTCTTATAATTGTTATTTTTTATTTCTCTCCCCTCCTCTCTGAAATCAATAAAAATATATTTAAAAAATAATAAAATAAAACAGCCCTTTTATTCCTCCCTCCCACTTCCTGCATTTTTTAGTTGGAGAGTCATTAACCATTTGCTTTCAAGCTGTCCTTGGGAAAGGTAAGGGCTTGCAGTCTTGCGGTTTATAAGCTGGTTGCAAATTGTTCACACGGTTTGGCCTTGTTTTAACATTCTTGTCTTAGTTTCCCTATTCCACTTGCCCTGGAATTTTCCTAGCTTCTCACTGCCCTGTAACATTTCCAGATGAAATTTCTTGTTAAATACTGTTGACTCTTTCTCTTCCTTGACTTTGAATTCCTTTTGTTCCTGGGTTCCTTGGATCAGTCAGTAGCTTTCTCAAGGCTCCAGCTTTCATATAGCACAATTTTGATAATGCTCCAGTTATGTCCCCAAACCTTCACTGGGACAGAAATCATAAAGGAAAAGATGGCTGAGTTTGACTACTTAAAGATATAAAGCTTCTGTGTGACAAAAAACCCGCCATGAATAAATTGAAAGGAAATTCACAAAATATAAAACATATTTGCAAGTATTGATTAAAAGGTGCTAGTTTTTATAAATAAAAAACAAAATAAAACCCATAACTGAAGACATAACCCATAACAATTTCAAATTAACTTGTAAACTACTTAATGTAAATAAATCAATAAGTATCACCTTTTGTTTATGCATTTGGGGAGGACTAAGAAGAATATAAAAATGGGAGGAAGCAGTCACTCTTATTCTACTGATGGGAATGTAGATTGTGAAAGGTGAACACGGTGGGTTAGCATGGTGGTGCACGGGTAGGCTAAGTAGCCATCTCAGACAGTGATTAAAGTAAAATTGAATTTATTTAAGGGAAGGGGTGGGGGATAGAACATCCAAAGGGAAGGGCTGCGCAGCACCAAGCCTAGGGGACATTCGGTCCATGATGGCAGCACTCAGGAGCTGGAGTTTCATCCTTACATGCAGTCGCTGGGCTGGTGGGAAACTTGATCTTAGTGAGTTTGGGGACTGAGCTGGTGAGCTTGGAATGCAGGTGGAATGCAGGACAGTTTCAATTCCTTGTATGGTCTAACTCTTAGTGTCCAGGAAGTTTTTCCGGGTCTTTTGTTCTCCTGTGGCAGGAAGCTTGCAAATGGCCATTAAGGATTATATTGCCCTACAGTCCTAACAGATTGGTAGCACCCTGAGGGGAATTTATCCAAATGTATCAAAGCCTTGGAAGGAACCATTCCCTGTCTGTATTACAGACAAGGAGTAAGGTCCACAGTATGTTGTAAAGATGAAAAAATATCAGGCCACAACAAGTTGTGTGTGTGTGTGTGTGTGTGTGTGTATTAGGATTTCATCTCTGTCATTCTTTCTGTACTGTCTGAAGTTTAATATGGAATATATATTATGTTTTTAAAATTATGAATTGCATTATTTGTATAAGCAGAAAAAGCCAACTTCATTTCGAAAAAGAAAAGGTTAAAAGCACACTTGCTAGGATACATTAGTTCTACTTTTGAGAGTTTATTCCAAGGAAATATCCAGAGATGTACAGACAGTTACGAAACATTTCAAATGTCCAACAGTAGGGGATTGATTAAATAATTTATATAAATCTAAGAGGTTCTTAGAAGTGATGTTGTAGGTGAAATATCGACGTGAAAAATACAACTTTTACTAATTGAGAAAATAGTATGTGTAGAATGATGCAATCTTTGTAAAAATATATACATTCTCTCTCTCTCTCTCTCTCTCTCTCTCTCTCTCTCTCTCTCTCTCTCTTTCTGTATGCCCACATACATAAAAAGAGAAAAATACATGCTTGTTATTTTCTAGGTGGAATGTGGGATTATTAGTAATTTTTGCCTTGTACTTTTATACTGTTTCATTCTTCAGATTAGTCGTGACACCCTCTCTAATTTGTTCCCAAATTCCATTTTCAATCTCCCTTTCATGTGCTCTTCTGTTTTTTCACATAACAAATCCTTTTCACTCCAGCTTCTTTGCTCTTCCATTGGGGTTCTTACTTCCAAGAAGATCTTGTCCTGCCCATCTCCAGCCATCAAGGTTCCACTTGTCCAAGCCTGAGCTCCAGGATACTTTCCAGGGCCTTCCCCCTCTAAATACTAATCTCTCTTTCTCTGTAAACTCCATAGCTTTTTAAAGTACTGTTGTTGTGATACTGATTGCTTTATACTTTTGAAATGTGGAGTTTAGGGAGTGGATCTCTCCCTTGTGGGTTCTTGCCTCACAAAGTCTGAAGAATAAAATTCTCCGACTAAAAATACTTGTTAGTAAAAGGGTGGAAACTTATTGGAAGCAAATACAGACCCCCATGTAGGCAGGGGTTCCCAATGGGGGTAACCCACTAAGGCCCTTTTTCTAAGGCTTCTAAATGCTGTAGTTCTTTGTCCCTTCATGCTCCCTTCTAATTGGACCCCTTCCCCATTTCGTGGCCCTGTGCTTTTCTAATTGGTCACTCCTGCAGAATATCAGCTTCAAAGTCCAAAACCCACGTGGTGCCCCCTCTTCCTCTCCCTCTTATCTTGCAAAGTTCCTCTATCTCCTGTGAACATGTGTTTCCCTCTTCCCAGCATCTGTCGACATTTCTCTATCCTCCGTGAAGATGTTTCCTTTTTCCCCATACTCTGTGACTTTTCTTTATCCACTGTGAATGTATGCCTTCCTCTCCCCTTATCCTGTGGCACTTTTCTATTCTCTGTGAATGTATGCCTTCTGGTGGCTCCAAGCCCTCACCTATGCATTCCTCCCCCCTGGGCCCTCTTTATTCCTAAGACTCCCTAAGCCTGCCTATTTTGTCCATAAAGTTCCTTTCACTTTGATGTGCTTTAGCTGTTTATTTTGTGTCTTCTCCCTCTTCTTAAATTGTGTGTTCTTTGCAGGCAGAATCCATGTCTCATATGTCTTGATATTCCACACAGCATCTAATAATGCTTTGTATCAGCAGGTATTCAGTAAATTCTTACTGGGTAAATAATTAAATGTATAGATACTTTCAGTTCTGTTGTTAAACTAGTGCATATTTAAGAAGAATAAAACCATTTTTCCAATGCAAAACATTTAATAGATTGTCAAATATACAGTTGTTAGAATTATCTAAATATCACTTATAAAAATTAACATCATATTATATGATTCTATAAAATAAAATCACACATTGATTGTAACTCCTACAGTCTAAGAATACCCCCAATAAATAGTACAAATTACACATTAAAAAAAGAGACATTGTTTAGACATTTAAATCAAACTAACTTTGACTAGACTAATTACATTCATTCATCAAGTACAATAAATTTAGTATATTCACTAATAACACAGTTTCAGGTGCAATTTTACATGCTTTCATAAATCTTCCAGTACAGCTCCCATAGTAAATTGTCCTTGTGCTCAATTTTCATTTATATGTAGGTGTACCATACATCATACTTAAGACTATTTCACTTCATAATTAAACTTGTTAATAGATTTGTATTGGCCAAATTTAACTCCAGTGATGACAGAGTTTAACAATTAAAGAAAATTCTTAAAAGTATATTTTAATTTATTTAATTGCATGAATACTATTAGTATAAAACCATTTTAATTTTAAGTAAAGAAAAAGCTATTTGGGATGTGAATCTGTTACCCAAACTCAAGGGGTTTGCCTCCTGGAGTGCTCTGTTCGAGAACAAGGTATGGTTGTCCTTAGGGTGTTTTATTTACTTGCAGCAAGGAGACGGGTTCACATCCACAGCTCTGTGTCCTGGAGGGGAGGCCTAGCCATTATTTATATATACTATTTGGCCAATTACAGGTTGATTTCTTCTTGGCAGTTGGCTAAACTATCTGTTGGGTTCTGGTCAAGTTACAGCTGCCTCTGCAAAATACTGTGCTACATTTTAACATTTAGCAAGAACAGCATTTTGTAAGAACTGCCCAGACCTTGAGACCCCTGTCCTATCTAACAAATCCTGTGCAAAAAATATGTATAGGGTGTCCCAAAATAATGTATACACACACTTAATTATAAAGGCGGTGTTTATTAAAATACATTTCATTTTCAGAATTGAGCACTGTTAAGGTGTGTATACATTTTGGGGGGACAACCTGTATTAATGCATTTCATAATATCTCTCCCATTCTTGCATATTGATCATTAAACATTTACTTTATTTTTATAATACAGCACTGATTTTTTTCATCCTTTTATTCATGAACAACCTTTATCTCCCTGCCATAAATAGGTAGAATGTTATAGTAGGCCTCATTATTCTCATTTTCCCATACTTGTTTATGTTATCAGGTTTGCCTAGCAACATCTGTGCTACAGTATTAATACTTATTATCTCTTTCTTCCTTTCTACTCTAATGTAGTTTTGTGAGAGGCACTTCTCAGACACCAGAGAGGTGTTACCTAACAGCCCCCTGAGTTGGAAGGAGAGGGCTGTCCCCAACCTTGATTCTTGTCTTCTCTCCTATAAATGAATGTATACGAGAGACCTTGGTTGCATTGTGATTAAGCCAATTTTATTAAAGAAATTAAAGCATCTTTATTAAAGAAGCAAGGCAAGCAAATCTTTACATTTGGTTTATGAGGCGCAGATGGGCTCTCAGCTCATCTGAAGAGTGAGTGGCATCGGGGTTTGAGGCATTATATACCCTCCTGTCTATAGCTTTCAGAATTCCTCTGCTGAATATTTTGGGACAGATTAATTCTCAGCGTCCCTTTTTTTATTTTGTTGTGGCCTTCCCTGAATTCATGAGAAGCACCTGGCAAATTTATCTTGCCCTGGAATTTTCCTGGCTCCTTACTGTCCTATAACAGTTTTTATTACTTCTTTTCTTGAGAACTTCTCAACTTTCCAATGCCTCTCTACTCAGTAAACTCTAGACCCCACACTTAAATTGCTTATCTTGTTACAGGTACCAAAAAACTAATATTTTCTTTTCTTTTTTTCATTTAAATACATTTCTTAGTATTTAGTATTAGTTTTGAGAAACAATTTATTGACGTTGTGGCGGGTTTTGGACTCCTTTTTTAAAATTATTTTTTATTTTTTAATTACAATTGACATCCAATATTATATTAGTTTCAGATGTACATTTATGTAGATAGATTAGACATTTATGCAACTTACTAAGTGATTCTGTTACAGGACAGGGGCCGGCCTGGAGCAGGTCTGCCTCAGGCCTCCTGTAGTGTGTGGTTCTTGACTTTGTGTAGGAAAGATTTTCCAACACGAGTCCAGATGGGTCTTATAGGGAGTGTGTTTATTAATGCTGGGGACAGTGAAACAAAGGAAGAAACTGGGGTAGGAGAAACAACAGGGGAAAGCCTAGGCTGTGCTCTGCGTTAACTCTCTAGAAATGTTATTGGAAATAAATGAGCCAAGGTGGGGCTGCTTTAGCTCATTGGGAAGTCAGAGAAAAAGGGGGCCTTGGAGACAGGATCAGGGGTGAGCCCTGGTGGAGCTGCCACTGCCCACTGCTCCCCTGGCTGCAAGTCTCGTGGGGACCCTGGGAAGGGGCATGGGCATGCTCTAGAGCGAGCTGCATTGAGTCTTTGTCCTGTGAGCTTTTTATATATATATATTTTTTTCTGCAGGCAAGAATCTTAGGGGAGGGTTTTAGTAGAATATTCATCAGCTTTCTAGGTGTACTTTTAATATGCTGATGCATCAAAATGAGTGAATAGGGGGAGTTTTGGGTTATTCTTTGGTCTGTTTTACTGTTTTACTTTTATCTCAGGTCTGTCTGGCTTTGATGTTTTTTTTCCCTTCCATAAATTACCCTGTCGCTTGCCAAACACTTGCCATTTATAGATCAATACAAGTCTGAAGAGGTTAAGTGACTTGTCAAAATAACACAGCAAGGGGCAGAATGGGAAGATTTGAGGCTTTTAATTTCTAGTCTTTTGCTCTAAGACAATTCGCTAATTCTCCTCTGAGCTCAGCACAAGGCAATTTATTTATTTATTTATTTTTAATTTTTTTTTTATTGCTTAAAGTATTACAAAGAATATTACATATGTCTCC
>NW_005369062.1:1598632-1607286 GCF_000412655.1 Myotis brandtii | reverse complement strand
TCCCAAAGCTCCCTTAGGCTCTCCTCCTGCTTTTTAATTGTTTTCTCCAGTTGCTGTTCAGATTGAGCTTGTTTCTCTGCCTTATCTTCTAACTCACTAATTCGGTCCTCTGCTTCTTTTAGTCTGCTGTTGAAACTTCCCGTGGTGTTTTTGATTGTAGCTATATCACTTTTCATTTCTTCCTGATTCTTGCATAAGTTGTTGATTTTCTCATCCATCCGGTGAATGAATTGTATAACCATTATTCTGAATTCTTTTTCTTTCATGTTTCATGCTTCAACTTCATTGATTTCCTTTCTTGGCGACTCTTCATTGTCTCTCCTCTGGGTGTTTTGTTATCTCTTCATTCTGATTATCTCCCCATGATTCAAACGTCGAGTTGCGTGGGCCTGGGCCATGTGCAGTGGGAGCCTCCCACCTCCCTAGTGTCACTGAAGAGCTCTGACACTAAGATATGTGGTTGTTGTGGGTTGGTTTGAACCAGGCTCACTCAGAGTCAGTGTTGCCAGCGGTCAATGTGGCCTCGTTCGCGCCCTTAGAATCAGGGACCCTGCCTGCACCGTGCTGAAACAGGGACCCCCCTGGAGCGTGTTGAAAATCAGCGCCCCCTAGCATGCGCCAGGAGTCATAGTTCCCCGTGAATCCAGTATCAGAGTCTCTGTTGCTTCGCGCTACCTCGCCTTGAGAAGGAGGGTCCCTGTGTGCCCTTGCACCAGGAATTGGAGTCACTGGCT
Organism: Myotis brandtii; assembly: GCF_000412655.1. Classification (NCBI taxonomy): domain Eukaryota; kingdom Metazoa; phylum Chordata; class Mammalia; order Chiroptera; family Vespertilionidae; genus Myotis; species Myotis brandtii. The sequence goes on along the minus strand of NW_005369062.1, from coordinate 1,606,552 downwards.
CTTAGTATGAATGCATAGGGAATCAGGATCTCAGGCGCAGGTGATAAGAAACATAGTCAAGTCACTGGTGCTTGTTGCTGCCTCCTGCCCAGAGAATCGGGGTCCCTGGGCCTGTGCTCCATGGGACAAATTCCCGGTGTTCGCACAATTGCTCCCAGCCCAGGGCTCCGAAGCCGGCAGTGCGCATAGGATCAGTTCCCGGTGTTCGCGGGTTTGCTCCCAGCCCAGGGCTCCTGGAGCAGGCAGTGTGAGCAGGACTAGTTCCCGGTGTTCGCGTGTTTGCTCCCAGCCCAGGGCTCCTGGAGCTGGCCCTAAGCGGGATCAGTTCCAAGGTGCTTGTGCACTTCCAGGCTAAAGTTCCTGTGGCAGTGCTGAGGCCCCAGCAAGGGGTGGGTCTACCTGATGGGGGTTTTTGTTATTTATTCCCCAACTTCATCTGTCCTTAGGGTTAGCTGGCACAAATGGCATTAACTGGGTATTTTTTTTCTCTATTTTCCCAGGTCAGGTTGATTTAAACTATATATTTTCTAGTTAGGGAGGAAGGTATAAAACCATTGCTCTCAAGTGTCCTTGGTTGTGGTAGATAAGGTCTTGTGATTCACAAGCTGCTCAAAATGTTTGACCTTGTTTAATTTTCTTGTCTCAGTTTCCCCATTCCATTTGTCCAGGGATTTTCCTAGCTTCTTACTATCCTACTACGATTCCCCTACATCAGTTTAGTACCCATGCAGAGGGTTTCCTTTCCAATTTCATGCTGGTTTCTTTTGCTGTGCAGAAGCTTTTAAATTGGGGTGAAAAATACCTAAGCTTAGAGGGTTAAATAACTTACTGAAGGATACATAGATAGGAGGCAGTATAGCTGGGATTGAGAATGTTAATTAAAAAAAAATTATTCCTAAGCGAGGGTGAGAAATTTGGGAACACACATACATTATGTGTGAGCCAATGATAAAGAACATTACAGCGGGAGCAGTGGAGAGGAACAGGTGATTCATGGAGGCCAGAAAGTGGGGCAGCTGGGCTGATAACCAGGGTAGAAATGACAAGCTAGCAAAATGCCAAGATGAGGATGGAATGGTGGAAATAAGGTATGATTACTGCCATTGGCACTAAAACATTTGAAAAGTGCTGTCCATAGATGATTAATGGAATAATAAGAAAATACAGTAAGTATAAAAGAAGTCACACCTTGGCCAGGTTGCTGAGTTGGTTGGAACATTGTCCCATACACCAAAAGGTTACGGGTTTGATTTCCAGTCAGGACACATACCAAGGTTTCAGGTTCAATTCTAGGTTGGGGTGCATATGAGAGGCAACAGATTGATGTTTCTCACATTGATGTCTCTCTCCTCCTCCTCTTCCGCTCTCTCTCTAAAATCAATAAACATAACCTCAGGAGGTAAGGATTAAAAAATAAAGGAAGTCACAAGAGACAATTTTTATGTGAATGAAAAACATGGTAATCTTAATAAAGAACTTTACTGATCTGATTTATGCAGTATATGACACATTTTCATATTTTATATATTTTGTTTCTTCTCAGTGGTGATTGCTGCTGAACCATTGCATATTTATAAAGAATTTCTTAGCTGCTGAAAGATAAATATTAAAGTAACTTTCCTTTAGATGCCTAAATAGTTAACAGTGTCTAACCAACCTAACTGAACTTTTTAAAAACATTTTTTTATTTTTCAATTACAGTTGACATTTAATATTATATGGGTTTCAGGTGTACAGCATAGTGGTTAGACATTTATATAACGTATGAAGTAATCACCTTATAAGTCTAGTACCAACCTGACACCATGCATAGTTATTATAATATTATTGACTATATTCCTGAAGCTGTATTTTACATCCTGTGACTATTTTGGAACTGCCAATAAATCCTTTCCTCCTTTTCACCCAGTCCCCCAGCACCCCTCCCATCTGACAATCATCAGTGTGTTCTCTGTACCTGAGTTTGTTTCTGTTTTGTTTGTTCATTTATTTAATTTTTATATTCCACATATAAATTTAATGATATGGTATTTGTCTTTCTCTGTCTGAATAGATGCTTATTTCACTTAGCATAATGCCCTCTTGATCCATCCATGTTGTCACAAATGGTAACATTTCATTTTTCTTTGTGGCTGAGCAATATTTCACTATATATTGAGAACCACATCTTTATTCATTTTTCTTTTTGTTTTTTAATCCTCACCTGAGGATATTTTTTTCCATTGCTTTTCAGAAAGAGTGGAAGGTAGATAGGGGAAGAGAGAGAAAGAGGAAGAGAGAGAGAGAGAAACATTTATATAAGAAAGATACATCAACTGGTTGCTACTGGCTACCTCCTGCCTGCGCCCAGACCAGGGGCAGGGAGTGAACCCTTGACTGGGAATTGAATCCACAACCCTTCTTTGTGTGGGCTGGATGCTCTAACCACTTAACAACACCGGCCAGGGCTCCATTTGTCTTTTGATTGGAGCACTTAATCCATTTGCATTTAAAGTAATTATCTATAGGTATGTAGTTATTGCCATTTATTAATTGTTTTCTGATTGTTCTTCTAGTTCTCTCCTCTCTTCTTATTTTCTTGCTTTCTTCTCTTCTACATTGTTGACTCACCTAAGTGTTGTGTTTGGATTCTTTTCTCCTTATTTCTTGTATATCTCTTGTAGATTTAAAAAAAATATATATATTTTAATTGATTTCAGAGAGGAAGGGAGAGGGAGAGAGAGATGGAAACATCAACGATGAGAGAGAACCACTGACTGGCTGCCTCCTGCACACCCCCTACTGGGTACCGAGCTCACAACCCAGGCATGTGCCCTTGACCGGAATTGAACCCAGGACCCTTCAGTCCACAGGCTGATGCTCTATCCACTGAGCCAAAGCGGCTAGGTCTCTGGTAGATTTTTGATTTGTGGTTACCATGTGCTTCTTGTATACCACACTATGTTTTAAGCAGTCTATTTTAAGGTGATGTTTGCTTAAGTTTGAAAACATTCTAGAATCACTACCATTTTTACTCACCCCTTCACATTTATGTTTTTGTCATTATTTTTTACTTCTTTTGTATGTGTTTTGTGTATCCTTAACTTTTGTACTAGTTTTAGTGTTGGTTGTTCTACTGCTTTTATTATGTGTTTGCCTTTGTCAGTGATAACTTTTTTCTTTGTGATATTTTATTTATAGTTTCTTCTTCTTAAAGAAGACCTTTTAACATTTCTTGTAATACTGGTTTAGTGGTGATGAACTCCCTCAGGTTTTTCTTATCTAACTGAAATTTTAATACAGCAAAAGTTCACCAGAAATCATTATTTTTTGCTTATGGTTTTCAATGGTAAACCATTGATTAAATATAGTGCTAATTCTAGAAATTTTGTTTTCTGATGTTGAGAGATTGGTTTCAGAAGTGCCACTAAAAGCCAGTGAAATCCTGGAGAATTTTAGATAGTGTAACTGAAACTAAGGTTCGGTTGCCTGCCACCATGAAAACCAAACTTGTGAGACAGATGCTGGTGAAAAAGGAAAGTGGTTTATTTAAGTGCCAGACACCTGAGAAGACGGGGGACTCTTGTTGCAAAGCCCATCTCAAAATCTCATTGCGGGCAAAGATTTTTATATGGTGGGGGAGGGAAAGCAGAACAAAGAGATCAAGGGGAGGAAGTTGAAAGGTTCTCTATGTGCAGACCAGTACAGTCCATTCCAATAAGGATCTTGAAACTGGTCAAGTGATGCTTTGCTATATATCATCCTGGTCTTCATTATTCTGGTTTTACCATTGAAGGTCAGCAAATCTCCCGTAACTGGGATGGCTGAAGGTCGAAGTCTGCATCTTCTGAAGTTAGTTCCTAGGATTCTTATACAAACATGCTGTTTATCTACAAGGTACATGTTAGTCAGAATAGCATTTACAGAAATAATGTCAAAAGAATGGTGAGATGGGTTACAATTCCCACTGTTACAATAGGAGTGAGCAGGAAGCATGTTCTTGACAGCAAGTTACCTTTACAGACTATTCTGTCTCTTAATATAATTTAGATGCCCATCCAAGAAAAAGAAGCTTCAAAGAAAGAAGTCATTCTTCTGGCAAAGATGAAACATCCTAACATTGTAACCTTCTTCAGTTCATTTCAAGGTTTGACTTTCTAGCATTCTTAAAGTATTTTAATAAAGTATCAGCATATAGACTTCTGTAAAAGATATGTTCCTGAGAACTGTGATTAGTTTTTGTGAATGGACTCATTTTCCCATTTATTTCAATTGTCATTAGAGACATAATCGTTATTTCTTCTCTAGTGAATTTTTGTAGACAGGTTTCCTAAGTTTTTTTTATCCTTAATTCTTACTCCCTCAAATAGTTAATAATTGGTATATTAGCTTTGCTGCAGGAACAGCACCCAAATTTCTGTGACCTACAATAATACACATCTATCTCTCACTCATGCCATATTGGTGAGATTGGGGCCTTAGTTCTGGGGTCCAGGCTGAATAAGCAGCCCGGATATGGAGCATACTGTTCTGAGCAAAAGAAAAGAGCAAGATACAAGTGCCCCCACATCATCAGTCTTGGAGTCCTGCTAGGATGTGGCATGGCTTTCATTTTTCTTATGGATTCACATTCCTGTTGCAATGCAGCCATACAGTTAACCCTGATAATGGAGTGATGGGGGAAGGGGATACTTTGCCCGCATGAGGCCCTGAACACCCTGTGGCAATGGGTGGGGCTGTACAGTCTTCTTACAGAGAGGCAGCAAATAGTTATGCACCATTGCCAAGCAAATGGCAAAAATAGAGAGGAAAACTATAAGGAAGCAATTCCTTCATTTGCACACCTGAATACAAGACCTATTCTATCACCATCCATCATTCTATTTCAAAGGCAGGAACAACCCAAAACAAGCAATCAAATAATCATGAAAAGAGCAGTGGTCAGAAATCATTCATTCACTTAACAAATGTTTATCCAGTGCTTACAACATTGTTCTAGTGCCAAGAATAGAGCAGTGAACAAAGCAGCTGAACATATCTGTCCTCATGGAGCTTGCATTCTATTGGGAAGAGTCAGACAACAAACACATATACAGTGTGCCAGTTGTTTATAGGCTGTCAGAGGGCTATACATGCCAAAGTTCACCATGGGGCATTCCCCAAATCTGCACTTGGCACTGAGACTGCTAAAATTCACAGGTTGTAAGTATTTAATGAACCAGGAATGCTACCTAAGTATCTTCAAGCACCATCAGGAGTTAAAGATCAATCAATCAATCAATAAATAAATAAACATAGATACTATATTTTGAGCTTTTACATTGTGTTTCTTATAAATGAAAATTACTGCATTCAAATTAGTTCTCTGCATGCAACCTTCTTCAACAACTGGATATTTAAAAGAACTCTTAGAATTCTTCTGAGGTCTTCCTAGGAGAGCTGAGCAGTACACATGAACAGGGAATTCAGTTATATTAAAAACTTTTAAGGGCAGCCACTAACTAAAGTGCCTTCATTTCTGTTCATTGATTCCTAATACCAACACCATAAGGTGATCTTTACTTTCCTCATTCTTTGAGTTGTTACTGTGACCCAATCTGACTACCTCCTACTCATCCTCGGGCCTTCTCTGAGATCACAATTCAAATTATAGCCCCCTTTCCTGATTTTGCTTAGCACTTTGTACTTGTATGCATATGTCTATTTATATAAGAAATTATGAATTGGTTTAATATTTGTCTCCCTTTTAATGGTTTCTTTTGCTCACCACTTGATCCTCAGCATCTAGCACAGAGTAGGTGTTCAATATATGTTTGCTGAATTGAGTGCATGGGCTGGACCACTTTAATAGATTAGATTATGTCTTTATACCATGCAAAATGGATATTTGAGGACAGTATTTTCCTGGATACTGTTATAAAATTAGAGGTTATTTTTACAGTATAAATAACCTCTGCTGAGTTTGTTTCTATTATAAGCTTACATTTTCTTATGAGAGCTTTCTTTCTTTCTTTTTTTTTTTTAAATTAGAGCATCCTTGTGTTTAGAAAAACTAGAGTTACTGTGATGCTTTGGGTTTGCCTGGAAGATTGTTGGGTCTTGAAACTCCAAGCTTATCTGGAAGCTTTAGACATCCTTACAGCAGCTACTAGATAGTGTAGATAAAGCCTTTGCTTACCCTCAGACAACTTATCTCTGAACAAGAATTCCGGCTCTAGTTCATTAAATATTAGTAGAGAGTATGGAAGTTTCACAGGTTTGAAGCAATATACGATAAATAAGTAGAATGTGGTGAGATGTTCTTAAGGCTAAACTAATTCCGCTTAAATTCCTTCAGTAAATATTTATCGAGTACCTATTATATGTCAGGCATGTTTTAGGTCTTGAGGATATATCTCAGTGAACAAAATAGGCAAAAATTTCTACACTGTTGTTTGTTGCTGCTGAATAACAATGACCACACATTTAGTGGCTTTAACTAACATTCACTTAGCATCATCCAGTTTCTCTAGGTCAGAAGTCTGGGCTTGGCTTAGCTGAATTCTCTACTGAGGGTCTCACATAATTCAATCAAGATGTCAGTTGGGCATGGCCAGTGTGGCTCAGTGGTTGAGCACGACCTATGAACCAGTAGGTCACAGGTTGGATTCCCAGTCAGGGCACATACCCAAGTTGTGGGCTCAATTCCCCTGTGGGGTGTGCAGGAGGCAGCTGATCAATGATTCTCTCTCCTCATTGGTATTTTTATCTCTCTCCTTCTCCCTTCCTCTCTGAAATCAATAAAAATATATTAAAAAAAAAAAGAATTCCCCAAGCCTATCATTCTCAAAGGAACTGTCCAGAAAATAAAATATTTTTTAAAAAAGATGTCAGTTAGGGCTGCCATCTCATCTGAGGCTCATAGTTCTCTTCCACACTTATTCAGGCTGCTGGAAGAATTCCTTTACTTGTAATTGTAGGGCTGAGATGTCTGCTTTTTTCCTGGCTGTTACCTGGGAAGTGGTTCTCTGCTTCTAGAGGCCAAGTTCTCTTTCCTGCTAGGTGGCCCTTTAGTAGATCCTCTCCTGCTTGGAATCTCTCACTTCCTCTGCTCTGACCCCACACCCACATTTAAATGGCTCCTGTGATTAAGTCAGGCCCACCTGGATAATCTTTTCTATTAACTCAAAATCAGCTAATTACTAACTTCTATTATATCAGCAAAAATCCCCTTTGTTAACATAACATAATTCTGGGAGTGATATCCCATTATATTTATAGTTTCTGTCCTCACTCCAGGGAAAGGAGATATAGAGGTTTGCACACTGGGGCAATCTTAGAACCTTCTAGAAGATGGAGAATATAACAAAAAAAAAGATATATATATATATATAGAATCAAGATAGACTGAATTCTAATCTCACTTCACCACTTAACATTTCTTAGCTCTGTGACTTTAAGCAAGTTACTTTAATTTCTCTGTGCTTCATTACCTCATCTTTTAGGGGGAAAGGTGGGAAAAGACAGACAATAAATGTAAACATAATAAATACAATTTAAATAGTATGTTAGAAGGTGATAAGTGCTGTGGGAAAATAAGATAGGGTGAGGCAGGAGTGGAGGGAACAATTTTAAATAGGATGGTCAGGATAGGCCTTCTTGGGAAGGTGACATTGAACAAAGACTTGAAGAGTCATGCGAATGTCAGGAGAAGAGCTTTTTAGGCAAGAGGAACAGCCACTGCAAAAGCATGAGGCAAGAGCACATTATGAGTCTTCTGATTGGAAAACTGAACACTTTTTTACATAGACTACCCTCACTTATAATTTCCAATTTCTTTTCTTTACAGTTGAGTAAGAATTTACAGGTACTCTGTGTGCACAATCCTTTTTTTTTAAATTAAATCTTTATTGTTCAGATTATTACAGTTCCTCTTTTTTCCCCCCATAGCTCCCCTCCACC
>NW_005369062.1:1595636-1596488 GCF_000412655.1 Myotis brandtii | reverse complement strand
GTTCTGGATGATGTCCGTTTTGTCTTTTAGTTGTATTTTTGAATTTGTTGTGGGAGGCAGCAATTTCCGGTGTTTACCTATGCTGCCATCTTGGTTTTCTCTTGCACAATCCTTTTAAAGCTTCCCAAGTTATTTTCCACTTGTCCCATCTAACATTTAAGTCAATGGTTGTTTTTTTTTTTAGCTATTCACTTTTACTGAGTCCTCCAAAGTATTCAATGTAGTTTGTGTAGAAATAATCACATCTGTTGTTTCTCATTAACGTTTTATCAGTTATGTAATAATTACAAATGTAACGGGCATAAACAGATTTGGGAACAAGCACAATGATCTTGATCAGTGGGAGCAGAGGTAACTGGGTGTACTACAGTCTAATAGCCCACCAGTGGTAACCTTGAGTGGGCGAACATAGTGGATAGAGTGTGCCCATTAATCTAGTGAGAAGGCCAGACAGAGGTCAGTTAGAAGAGTTTATTGTACTTAATAACATGGCTGAATAAGTATCATATAAATAAAAGTTTATACCCAAATTAAAAACGGGTTTATTTATTCTTCCTGGGGTGTTGGGAAAGACAGCTGCTATTTTATATCAGATTTCTAATCTCTTGCAGGAATGTATTAATAATAATAGCTAACATTTATTGAAATGTCATTGTGTGCAAGCATTGTTCTAAGCATCTGACATTAATTCAATCATTACAGCAATCCTAAGAGGAATTTCTATATTATTATATCAATTTTATAGATGAGGTAATTAAGCATAGAGAAATTAAAATAACTTGCTTAGTCACAGAGCTAAGAAATGTAAGTGGTGAAGTGAAATTAGAATTCAGTCCATCTTGAAGCTAACTA
>NW_005369062.1:1593007-1595559 GCF_000412655.1 Myotis brandtii | reverse complement strand
GACCCTTTCACAGGGGTCGCCTAAGACCATCGGAAAATACATATATAATTACATATTGTTTTTGTGATTAATCACTATGCTTTAATTATGTTCAATTTGTAACAATGAAAATACATCCTGCATATCAGATATTTACATTACGATTCATAACAGTAGCAAAATTACAGTTATGAAGTAGCAACGAAAATAATTTTATGGTTGGGGGTCACCACAACATGAGGAACTGTATTAAAGGGTCACGGCATTAGGAAGGTTGAGAACCACTGCTCTAGAACTTGAAAGACAAGTGATTAGTAAATATTTGAAACGCTTCCAGAACCAAATGATGCCTTTTCTTACAGAGAACAACAGGCTGTTTATTGTGATGGAGTACTGTGATGGAGGGGATCTCATGAAAAGAATCAATAGACAACGGGGAGTGCTATTTAATGAAGATCAGGTAAAAACACTTCTAATTTCCCTTTTAATTTATATGGGGGACATTAAATTCATAATGCCATAAATAGTAGACTGTGTTTAGATGAAGCATGATTTCTGGTAGAGAATTCAAATCACAAAATAGTGATCAATATTCTTGATAGATTTAGTCTAGAACATGTTTGCAATTGAACTTAAATTGAATCTCTTTTTGAGAGTGAAGTTTGCTTGAGAAAATATTGTATCTTATTTTTGGACAGTCTCATGTAGGGTGACCCTGAAATAAATTTTCACAGCTAAAAAATCTGAATGTGGATATTCCTCGGCCATTTTAAATGTGATATATTTATAGGTTCACTCTTCTTCCTTTTACCATTTGTGCTCACTTTGCTAGGGAAAATAGAAGCTCTTCTTAGCAATGGCTATTTAGTTTCATTGGTTATTAAGAGCAATGGCCTTGATTCCCATTTTCTTTTTTGCACAAACACATTTTTCTACTATATTCTGAGTTTCCTTTAGAAACTTCTGGGGAGCTGTCCTCCTGATGGAAACAGGTATGTGTGCATGGAGAAGAATCCCAATGAGGCCTTGTGTGACTGATGGGAAAGGTCATTGCCTCAATTAGTGCCCAGGAATGGCCCAACGGCTTTCTTCCTTTTTCTTTTTTAAAAGAATTTTATTGATTTTTAGAGAGAGAGGGAGAGAGAAACATTGATGTGTGAGAATGAAACATCCATCTGCTGTCCGCTTGCACACCCTTCACTGGGGATCAAGCCTGCAACCCGGGCATGTGCCCTGACCAGGCAGGAATCAAACTGGCGACCTCTCAGTGCACAGCACTATGCCCACCCAACTGAGCCACACCAGACAGGGCCCAACAGCTTTCTTTAGGCCACTTGCTTCTTTGTTTTATTTTAGCATTTATGAGCATCAGCCCATATAACTTCTTCCTCGAATTAAAATGTAACATTTTAAATGTACAGATGATTAATGAATCAATATCTCTAACCTCTGTAAACCTCACTAAGCATTTTTCCTATGCTCATTTACATTGTATATTAAATTTCATATTTTTAGAAACCTTGTTTTCTTTCTATCTAGGTATTATATTTTTCCACATTTAATAAAAAATACTTTTCTCTACAAAATTTTGAACTAAGTTTCCCTTTGTTGGGTGAGAACTAAAATTACAACTGAATCATAGTATCTGGAATAGAGCTTTTTTTCCTATTGTTTTTCTCCTTCTGTATAATTTGGTAAACAAAGTATGAATGAAATTTTAGAATAGTTTAAATAAATCTCTATAGGCATAGAATACATTTTACTAAAGAGGCTCATGGCCAGCTAAGGTAAATAAAATCATGACTAAGAAAATTAAGCCTTAAAAAGCTTAAAAGTAACTTTTTTTTGTTTTTATATTATGTACATATATATTGGTATTTCATGAAAAAATGTAATAACCTCACATATTATCCATTTCTTTCTCCTTCATTCTATGCTCTTGGCATACTCCTTCCACTGAAAAGGAAAAACTAGTGGCACCAGGGTTATCAAGAAACAGGGCAGCTTGCCTACTACCCTGATGCAGTTAGCAACCTAATATTAAGAAAAAGGAAAATTGTGAACTGCCTCCTTTCTCTTTTGCTTTTTTTTTTTTTTGTCTGTTGTGTTTTGGAGTTCACTTTGATACCAACATGTTTGGATTGTTTTTTGCGCCTCCATTTTTTTAGGTTTTATATTTTACTAGAGGCCCGGTGCACAAAAATTTGTGCACTCAGGCAGGGAGGGGGGGTCTCTCAGCCCGGCCTGTGCCCTCTTGCAGTCTGGGACCTCTCAGGAGATAACGACCTGCTGGCTTAGGCCTTCTCCTGGGTGGCAGAGGGCAGGCCCAATCCCTAAGTGCAGCCCCTGGTCAGGCTCAGAGCAGGGCTGATTGGGGAGTTGGGGTGCTGCCCCCTGTCATGCACAGAGCAGGGCAGATTGGGAGGTTGCGATGCCACCCTCAGTCATGCTCAGGGTGGGGCCAATTGGGGGGTTGGGGCACTGCCCCCTGTCACGCACAGAGCAGGGCCAATCAGGGGGTTGGGGCGCTGCCCCCTGTCACACACAGAGCAGGGCCCATCAGGGGGTTGGGG
>NW_005369062.1:1563097-1590212 GCF_000412655.1 Myotis brandtii | reverse complement strand
TCGCGCTTCAGTGCATGGCTGCCGGCCGCCATCTTGGCTGACAGTTAATTTGCATAAGGATGTGCTGACTAGCCAATGGGAAGGGTAGCGGTCGTATGCCAATTACCATGTTTCTCTTTTATTAGTGTAGATTAGTGTCATTCATGTAAACACACATACATCAATATGTTATTTCCCTCTTTTTGCATATCATGAAAATACTTCAGTGACCACCAGACTATTCACAAGTTTTGTTTATGTTTCCTCTACAGATCCTGAGTTGGTTTGTGCAGATTTCTCTAGGACTAAAACATATTCATGACAGGAAGATCTTACACCGGGACATAAAAACACAGGTAACAGCTCAGAGAGAGAACAAGGACAGAACTGATCTTTTGTTTTCTTGAAATCTCTCAAACAATATAGCATTTTCTCCATTTACAGAACATTTTTCTTAGCAAGAATGGAGTGGTCGCAAAGCTTGGGGACTTTGGTATAGCAAGAGACCTGAACAAGTAAGTTCATTGTAAAAATCATATTTTCCTATTTATAACAACCAAATATGTATATTTTAAGTATTATAAGTTAAGAAGATATTAAAGGCTTAGTTTCCAGATAATTGTAGAAAACTATATAAATCCATTAAATCACCTGCTGACATGGCTCAGTGGTTGAGCATGGACCTATGAACCAGGAGGTCATGATTTGATTCATGGTCAGGGCACATGCCCGGTTTGTGGGCTTGATCTCCAGTGTGGGGCATGCAGGAGGCAGCCAATCAATGATTCTCTCTCACCATTGATGTTTCTATCTCTCTCTGCCTCTCCCTTCCTCTCTGAAATCAATAAAAATATATTTAAAATATATTTTAAAATAAAGTGTAAGAAAAAAATAAATCCATTAGATCATTCAGATGGGAAAAAAATCATTCAGATGGTACTTTGTCTGAGGTTAAAATTCTTAAGATAAATCTTGGCAAGATAGAATAATGGTGGCAATGTTGTATAGTGTCCTCTAAACTTATCAATTGAGATGTAACTTTTTTTTTTAATCCTCACTTGAGGATATTTTTCCATTGATTTTTAGAGAGAGTGGAAGAGAGAGGGAAAGACAGAGAGAAATATCTATGTGAGAGAAACACGTTGATTGGTTGCCTTCTGCACCAGCCCCAACCAGGCCTAGGCGGGGAAGGAGCCTGCAACCGAGGTACGTGCCCTTTACTGGAATCGAACCTAGGACCCTTCAGTCTGAAGGCCGACACTCTATCCACTAAGCCAAACTGACTAAGGCAAGATGTAACTTAATATGCATAAAGCTAGTGAGAACTTAGCGAAACAGACAAATTTACACATGCTGGGGAGAATATATGGGTGTAACTGTTTTGGAAGATAATTTGGTGGTAATATCAACAGATTTTTAAATGTTCTAATTTTGGGAATTTGTTGTAAGGGGATAATGTGAAATTTGGAATAATTTAAATGTCTAATAATTGGGAAATAGTTAAATGTAATAGAACTTGGCATAGCCAGTACCTGAATATTATGTAGTCACTAACACTCATGATTTTGAAGACTTCTTGATGATGTGAGGAAATATTTGTTACATCAGGTAAAAATATGGAATTCTGAATTTTAAATACACTATGATCACAGTATTGTGAAAAATTGCATGGAAAAAGACAGGAAGGATATATATCAGAATTTTAATAATAACGTAATTGTTTTGGGGTGGTAAAATTATGGATAATTTTTTTCTTCTTTATTCACTTTTGTTTTTCTCAAATTAAAATCCTGAGATTGCATTCCTTTGATAATTGGGAAGAGGGGACTCTTTCTACATCTGGGAAATTTTTTGTGGATTAAGCCATAACTTTTTTTTTAATGTGTAAATTTTGGGGAGGTAAATTATAAGTTTAAAAATGTACACATTTTTATTCTTTTTTCTTGCATGTTTATATCTTAAGCCTTTTTTTTTGCTCCAGTAATAAACAATGTCATTTTATTATCTAACATAATTTGCTAGTTCCACAGAACTTGCGCAGACGTGTGTTGGGACACCTTACTACCTGTCTCCAGAGGTCTGCCAGAATAAGCCCTACAACAACAAAGCGTGAGTGGCCGACTGTGGGCTAAGGTCTCAGTAAGATCAGACGGGTTCTCTGTTTCTTATGATACTTTTGTGATCTTATTTTCTTCCTGTGTGAAATGAGTATCCCAGTGACTATATCTGGCCACCTCAGTGTTCCCAGAAGCTTTTGAACTTATTTAGAAAAAAGCAAATTATCTTTATTTAAAGGCACAAATGAGAGAAAGGCTACTGTTGAAAATTGGTCATTGTGACATCCATCTTTGTATTTGATTTTCATATTGTGGGGGAGGAACAAACTTCCCTCTACCCTCAAAATTCTTTTGCTTGGTCTAGTAATCAAATAGACATGAGAAAGATTAGTAAAAGAAAATAACCAGGCCCTGGCTGGGCAGCTCAGATTGTTAGAGCATCACTTTAGATACTCTAAGTTTGCGTGTTCAATTCCCAGTCAGGGCACATACAAAAATCAACCAATAAATGCATAAATAAGTGGAACAACAAGTCGATGTTTCTTTTATCTTTCTCTCCCTTCCCTCTCTAAAATCAATAAATTAAAAAAACATTAATTAAGAAAAAAGAACCATATTTGATACATACATAGGTATGGGAACCCCACATACATGAGAGAGTCAGAGAGCCCACATGCAGGAGAGGTTCAGAGACAGCAAGGGGACATGGGTATCTAGGACATTCTGAGCTAGGATGAGTAAGACGCCTTAGGGGCTTCAAAGGGTCATTGCAATATGATAAGAGCAGACCTTTAGGAAATAGTTTTCCTTGCCCTGTAGATAGGTCAAAAGTTATCTCTGATAATAGTTTGTTATGGGCTAAGCTCCTAATTTAAGTTCTTCTAGGTAGTTAAAGAGAGGAGCAGAAATTTCTCTGGAACCTGTGGCTAAAGTTGCCTTTAGCTCTAAGTAATCTGCATACCGAGGCACTTCTCCGGTTGCTTGTTCTGAACTCCTCTTCCCCCGCCCCCCACAGCAATACCTTCTTAGTGTGGTCGGCAGTTAGACAGACATGAGCAGAAGGAGGACGATGGGCCAGGTACAGAAGGTCACTTTGGTGGAAAGACTGGGTGCCCAGCAAAGGACGGTTGTAGGGTGGGACCTCATCCCTAGGGTAACTTTTCCTCCCCTAGCAAATCCCTGGTCATGAGGTTTGGATCTCTGACCTTCCCTCCCTAGAGAACATCTAGGCCTCAGTTGTATTTCAGCTCCAGGCCCAGAAAAGCAGCAAAACCAGAGAAGTGACCCCACAGCTGACCTCAGGACCAGCTGCATTGAATAATGACCCCCTGCCCTGGCCCCGACCAATCAATCAGTGGAGACTCTGACCCTGAAAGGGCACACTTGGAAAACTGCTGAATATACTATTGAGATCTTCCTCTGTGAACTCCCTAAAATCTGCACCCTTAAAACCCTTAGGAAAGCCTGGCCAGAGTGGCTCAGCTAGTTGTGTCCTGTGCCCTGAAAAGTTGCTGGTTCCGTTCATGGTCAGGAACCTGGGTTGTGGATTTGATCCCCAGTCAATTGATGTTTCTCTCTCACATCAATGTGTTTATTTCTCTCTCTCTTTAAGCATGTCTGCATGTCCTGGGGTGAGGATTTATAAAAAACCCCAAACCTCAGGATGGAGGACCCAGTGTACTCTCCCTCCCCAGAGTACTCCCGTGCCTTCCCCTTCCTCCTCATCCCCCCAGGCATGTCACCTTTACCTTCCTCACTTCTGAGTTCCAAGGGCCCCTCCTTTGCCTCTATGACTTGTTTCCTAAGCCCATTTCTTCTACGAATTACTTCTACTCTGTGATTTTCTAAATAAATGTTTTCTTATAGTTTGGGTCTTGGCTCTGAATTCTTTCCTGCCAGAACTCAAGTACCGAGGTTGCTGAACCCAGGTCTAGTCTGACCCCACCAGCCTAATACCTGGTGCTATTCCTGCTGTTGCCAGTAAATGTGATAAGTTCTTTTGTGGTGAGAAAAGAATTCCAAATGCACACACATGGAGAAGTTTAAATGTGAGGGCAGATTTTATTGTGAATTAAGGGGAATCCATACACCCTTGGGGAAGTGGAGGGTGGGCAGGCTCTAACACCTTGTCATGAGGCTCATGTTAAACCTCCATATATCTTCTTGGTTCAGGTAAAGAAGAACCATTCAAATTCCTAACTTTTCCTGGGCCTGGAGTTGACCCTCCTCCCAGTAAGTTCTATTGGGATTTCATGGCCTCTATCCAATTCGATTACCTTTCCAATTGTTCCTAAGCTAGTGATAACCAGAAGGGTGAGCCAAGGTCCCCCTCACCCCTCCCCTACCCCCCCGCCTGGGGTGGTGTCTCACAATGCTGAAGAATGAGCTCCGCTAACCAGAAGATTTAAGCAAAAAGTGTGGAAAATTTATTACAAGCAGACTCAGACTCCCCCCATGGGGAGGGGCCCCAAATAATGGGTTTCCAGCAAAGCTAGTCAGTCTAGGGGTATATACTGAAGTATGGTAGCAATCATCTCAGGTAGAAACTATAGGTTAACTTTAACCCTGCTGTTTGGCTTCTGTACTTATTTGCTTTGTTTAACAATAGAAAAGTTATTTTGATTTTCTGAGTTATATAAATCATCCCATTCGATTAAATACCCTATTGATTGTAATGTGAAATCCCATTTGTTGTGGTCATACTGGTCTTAGAAAGCACATTTTCCTTTACCTGGGAAGGACAGCACAATTATCCCAAGGTCAGAAGGCTCCAGTTAAGGTGTCCCTGTTGACTCAGTGTTCTGAAGACGCAAAACTATAATTTAGATAACATGCTGCTTTGCTTCTGTAAACTGCTTTTTTTGCAAGTCAGATTCCTCATTCCAAACGCTGGGATGTAATCAATACCTTTGTGATCTTTGCCTATATAAATCTGGTGCTGCGTCCATCTTATCACTATGAGATTTGGGGAATGGCCCCTCATAGTCCTGGATTGCAATAAATATGACTCTTTAATTCGACTTCTTGAGGTGTCCTTCTGTGATTCGCGGGGTACATTACAATAATACATGCTATAAGCCTGCTCTATATCTATCTGTGTTGCCACCTGATTGATTCCCTCATTGTTCTTGCCCAGCAACGGACCTGAACGTTCTTTGTTCCTATGCACCAATACACCTTGCGGTTGCAGGCCCTCCCTTGGTTTGCACATGTCTCCTCCTCTGTGTCCAAAACATTCTGTTATTTTTGCATGGTTGGTTTTTGTGATTAGGCTTGTTCAAACTGCCGTGTCTGTCCCTGCCTATGTTCCACCTGCCTTTGTTTTCCACTGACCCCCTGCCCTGCTTGCCTGCGTGTCAAGCTAACTTCTCTCACTAGGCCCTGTCCCTCTGTTTTGTCACCCTGACTCCCATTGTGCATGTCCAGAAGTTTCATTACATCATCTAGTTCCTATTGTGCATGCTGAGCAGAGCACTCCTGGGGATATTTCTGAGGATTAAGTTCTCTGAAGTGTGTGAATGAGTCTGTTTACCAGAAACTAGATGGAATTCTGCACTGTTACCTGCTTCTCCATTTATTAAGATTACTTAGTTCCCTTTTGCTTTCTTCCTTATATTAATAACTATCTTTACCATATTAATAGTTACCAACACTGCCAATACCACTGCCAATATAAACACTATTTACTTTATTACAGAAAAGTGTTGTAGGTGGGCAAGATAGAAGGCAATGGTGACAGAGCACTAGATTAGTGTAAGGTCTGGGGCTGGGAAAATAGGGTCTTTCCTGATCCCACCAGCTGAGTTGGACAAAACAACCCAGAACTGCCGAGCCACATCCTGCTGGACAATAGCTGCCATCCTGGGACCCACCAGAGCATCCTGTTGTGCTGATGGCCAATAAATAACCACTGGAGACTTCTCAAGATGGTCAGGGTGCAGCTGCACCAACTTCCCGCTCATCAATCACCCGCCACAAGCTACCTCAGATAAACCTGATTGGTCCAACAGCAGCATAAAAAATCTCTGCCAGGCATAGGCGGGTGTGACTCCCCCGGCCTGCACCTCCAGACCGCGGGACCTCACCCGAGAGCTTCCAATAAACGCGATATTTCGCTCATACCCTGCTTGTCTTGGTCAATTTATTGGCTTTGGTCAGATTAAATCTTACATTTCAGATTAAACCTCACATTAAACCTAACAATTAGGAGCTCAGAATCCTAGTCTTACTAGTACATAGGAGTTCGGAATGAGTCACCCCAAGACGTGCTTCTGTGGTATGTGGGTTATTTTTGAGTTAAAGGCAACCAAGACCCTGTGGGCTCAAAAGAAACTTCTGCTCCCCCTTAATTACTTAGAAGAATTTAAATTAGGGGCCATTCCATAGTAAGAAATGATCAGAGATAACCTTTTTGATCTATCTATAGAGCAAGGCAAACTTGTAATTACTCAAAATCTGTTCTTATCCTGCAGTGGCTTTCCTCCCCTCTGAAGCCTCAGGGTACCTTACCTCATCCTTAGCTCAGAATGTCATAATACTTCATTTGCCCTTTCTGTCTCAGAACCTCTCGTGTATGCAGGGTTCCCATATGTACATAGATAATTACATTTGGTTATTTTCTCTTAATCTGCCTCATGTAGATTTAATTATTAGCCCTGTTGAGAGAACACTGAGGGTAGAGGAAATTTCTTCCCCACACTTGGCTCTGTCACCAACTTGACCAACTCACTTCACCTCTGTGAGCCTCAGTTCCCCACCTGTAGCAACAGAATGCTGGCTAGGTAATCATTAAGGTGTCCTCCACCTTTAAAACCCAGCTATTTTTTTAAAAATGTATGTGATACCAGAGCCTAGTTCTCAGGAGTAATATTAATATACATAGTGATAAAAGATGAAGATGAGGTAGTTTCTACTTTCATTTAAGGAAACGAAAATTTTTTTTTCGATTTTCAAAGCTTGACTTCCATTTGAACCATTTGGACTGTAGGAAGACTGAATTCCTTTTGGGAGTTAATTGTCTATTTGTTTAGGAAAATACCCAGGGATATGGGGCTGTTTGAAAGATAAATGGAAGGCAAAGCCCAGTTAGTAGAGATTTACAAAGAGAAAAGTAAACATTCCTCTGCATAATAAAAGAACAGACATTTGTTTGTTTGTTTTTGAGCTGACCCCTGGCACCAGAGGCCTTTGGCCTCCAGATGAGCAGGAATGCAGCTCGTGTAGGGCTGGGTAGAAGGGCAGGCTTCCAGAGCAGAGTTTAGTGTTGCTGCCAGCCCAGAGCTCTAGGTTAGCAGCACTGTTTTGTTTCCTTGTACTGTTTTTTCAGAATTCGGGTCAACATTCAAATATGTTCATTTTAGCAATAATCAGCTGCGTCCTCTAGACCAGGAAGTCATTCCCAGGTTCACCTCAGTCCTCACCACACATAGGGAGGCTTTATTTGTGGGACTGTCAGTGTAAGAAACATTCAAACCTGTAAAGAATTTTTATTATTTTATTTGAGCCAAACTGATGACAATTGCTGGGAAGCAAAATCTCAACAAATTGAGAAAATGCTCCAAAGAATGGCAGTCTTGCACCTTATTTTATATATTTCAATAAAAAAGTAGATATAAGTGGGTTACATGAAATCCCTTTGTGACAGATTAGGAAGGTGGGAGAAAGCAAAGGTGGGGGGACACCTCTGAGATTGGATAAAAAATAAAATGATAGTCATACATCTTTTACATAGGTGGGTGCAGGATAGTTAACAGTCAGCAATTAACATGATAACAATAACAATGAAGTCTACACTCTGGTGTGGTTGTTGTGCCAGGAGGGGTCCAGAAAAAAAGAAGTTATCCTGACAGTCGGAAGGTATGTTACCATAGATGCAAAAGACAATAGACAGGCTCAATTAAAGTAAAGGTTGACTTTTTTCAGGGAAGATTCTAGCATAGGACATGACTGAAAGGTTATCATGGCGATACGCAGGCAGGCTAAATAGCGATCTCAGATGGTTGTTAACGTAAGAAAACATTCAAATCTGTAAAGAATTTTTTGTGAGTTTATTTGAGCCAAACTGTCGACAATTGCCAGGAAGCAGAATCTCAATGTATTGGGATAATGCTCTGGAGAATGGCAGTTTTTCATCTTGTTTTATACATTACAATCACAGTGGGTTACATGAAAGATAGGTTAGGGAGGCAGAGAAAGCAAAGCGGAGTTGGCGGTGGGGGCCGGGGGGAGGGATCTTTGGGATTGGATAAAAAGTAAAATGATAGACACATGCTTCTTTTACATAGGTGGGCACAGGATAGTTAACAGTCAACAATTAACATGATAACAATAACAATGAAGGAATTTGTGGTCTCTGTCCAGGTGCCCTGGCTCATTGGTTGTGCCCTGATGGGTCCGGAAAAAGGGAAGTTACAAGTTACCCTGACATTCCAATGATATGTTATAGATGCAACCATAGACAGGCTTAGTTAAGGTAAAGATTGACTTTTGTCAGGGAAGAATCTAGCCTAGGACATGACTACCTGCCATAAACTGCTTTTTAATTAAAAGGTTCTAATTTCAGGCCATCCTTTGTGGTTACTTTAGGTCTATGAATTTGCAAGGCCGCCATGCAGGCCTTCCCTGTGTGGCCCTTTTTGTCCACCGTGGATAAAGAATAATCGAATTTATTTAGGCAAAGGGGGTGGAGGATGGGACATCTACAGGGAAGGGCTGCACAGCACTGAGCCACAGGAACACTGGGTCCATGAAGGTAGCACCCAGGAGCCAGAGTTTCATCCCCATGTGCAGCCACTGGCAGGAAACTTGTTGAGTTGGTGGGCTTGGAATGCAGATAGAATGCAGATGTGCAATCAGGTATCTTCAGGACAATTTCAATTCCTTGTATGGCCTGACTCCTGGTGTCCAGCCAGCTTTTTTTCTGGTCTTTTGTTCTTCTGGAGGGGAAAAGGAGCGGTGTAGGCTGCTCCCCACAGGGAGAGAGCGAACTGGGTCCTTTGTCTTAAGGCTTTTATCTCTCTCTTGCAGGCAAGGACTTTAGGGGCGTTCTCAGGGAAGGGTTTCAGCAGAATTTTCATCAGTTTTTTAGGTGGGGTTTCAGGGTTGAGGTCTACTGATTGATCAGTGCCAATGCAGGGGGTCATCAGTTAGGACAGCTGGTCCTGGCATCAATCACCTGGTTTTGCTGCTTTTCTGAGCCTGGAGCTGAAATACAACTGAGGCCTAGATGTTATCTCTGGGGAGGTGACCTTCTGTATCTGCTGTAAATTGCTCAGCCAGTTTGTTCATCCCCATGTGCAGCCACTGGCAGGAAACTTGTTGAGTTGGTGGGCTTGGAATGCAGATAGAATGCAGATGTGCAATCAGGTATCTTCAGGACAATTTCAATTCCTTGTATGGCCTGACTCCTGGTGTCCAGCCAGCTTTTTTTCTGGTCTTTTGTTCTTCTGGAGGGGAAAAGGAGCGGTGTAGGCTGCTCCCCACAGGGAGAGAGCGAACTGGGTCCTTTGTCTTAAGGCTTTTATCTCTCTCTTGCAGGCAAGGACTTTAGGGGCGTTCTCAGGGAAGGGTTTCAGCAGAATTTTCATCAGTTTTTTAGGTGGGGTTTCAGGGTTGAGGTCTACTGATTGATCAGTGCCAATGCAGGGGGTCATCAGTTAGGACAGCTGGTCCTGGCATCAATCACCTGGTTTTGCTGCTTTTCTGAGCCTGGAGCTGAAATACAACTGAGGCCTAGATGTTATCTCTGGGGAGGTGACCTTCTGTATCTGCTGTAAATTGCTCAGCCAGTTTGTTCAGCTATCTGTCTCAGTGTCCCTACTCCACTTGTCCTGGCTTACTGGCCTGTCTCACCTTACTGCCTTGAATTTTCATAATACATTTTTTGTCTCTTAAATTCATGCTTTTTGTTCTATAAGGCAACTCCTTATTAAGGCAATCACATATAGCAATCACATATAAGTACTAAGTACGAAAGAGCAAGTCTCTAGTCATCTATATATATAAAAGCCTAAACGACCAGTCGACCAGTATCTGTGATGTGCACTGATGACCAGGAGGCAGACGCTCAATGCAGGAGCTGTCCCCTGGTGGTCAGTGTGCTCCCACAGGGGGAGCGCTGCTCAGCTGATCCATAGGTGCCAGATGCCTGGCTCATGGCTGGTGAGCACTGCTGCAGCAGTTGCACAAGCCTCTCCCGTGGACACTCCCCCTGTGTTCCCCTCCCCCATCTGGACCAGAACCTTGGCAACAGCAGGCGCAGCAGGGCTAGGATGAGCTGGAGCAGTGTCTGGCCCAGTCTCGGGCTCCTCCCCAGCCCCCTGCTGCTTCGTGCACTACATCCCTCTGGGGATATAGGACTGCCGGTTTCAGCCAATCCCCACAGGCCAGGCTGAGGGACCCCACTGGTGCATGAATCTGTGCACTGAGCCTCTAGTATATTATTAGCACATTTTCCAAGTTTATTGAGTGCCAGATACTATGTTCATCACTTAATATGTGCCTGTGGGGGAAGAAGAGAGGGAAGAAGAGGGGAAAAGGAGTGGTGTGGGCTGCTTAATACCTTTGGTTCTGTCAATAGCCTTGAGTAGAACATACCTTGCTAACTCAACCAAATTTTACCTTTTGAATCAAAACAAAATTTATGTTTGAGTCCTGCCTTCCTCTGCCAAATGCTCAAAATTTCATATACATTTTATTTGAGCACATGATGTTGAAGTATACCTTTTCTCTGTTAGGATTCTGACACAACTACAAATTGTTTTTATTTTACCTTTTATGTTAGTAAGAATAAGAATTGATAATGTGTCTGAAAACATTTCAAAAAACTAGTCAGCCTATATAAAACTGTAAAGATACACAAGTATAAAGCACTGTAAGGATAAGGCTTTTATTAAGAACTATGGATATATTTTTGGCATGTAAACTCTTATCTCCTCCAGGGATATTTGGTCTCTTGGCTGTGTATTATATGAGCTCTGCACACTCAAGCATCCTGTAAGTATGTTCATTGGTAAATTAATGATGAATTTTTTAAACTATTAACTTATGAGAGAAAAAATTTGGTATTATTCAATTATTAAAAATTATGTGGGAAAGGGGGGTAAATGGTAATGGAAAAATATAAAGATAAAGGAAAAAAGAAAGCAACAAAAATTATGTGGACAAGCTATTAAGAAGAAAAATAGATCTATATATGCTGACATGGAAAGCTGTTCATATTTTATAAGCTATATTATAAAGTAAAAGTTCCAAGTTGAAGAATAGTATATGTAGCATATTTGCATTAAAAATAAATGAGGTGAGGCCTGGCCAGTGGCTCAGTTGGTTGGAGAGTTGTTCCATATACCAAAAGGTTTCGAGTTTGATTCCAAGTCTGGGCACATACCTATGCTTCGGGTTCAATCCCTGGTTGAGGGCACTTACAGGCGGCAATGGATCAATGTTTCTCTCACATCCATGTCTGCCTGGCTCTCTCTCATTTCTCTCTCTCTCTCCCTTCCCCTTCCTCTCTCTAAACATAACCTCAGGTGAGTATTAAACAAACAAACAAACTGTGAGCATATATAGTCAGCAAAGGAAAAAGGTACGTGGGTGAAGTCTGTAGGAAACCAGGCACAAGCTTTCAAGAGCCTTTCCTAGTAGATACACAGGATGTGCTAATTCCTCTAGCAACAAGTTGTGACAACACGTATGAAATGCTATGCACCAGGGAAGCTCTAGAGACCCAGTGCCCAGGTTTTTATTGCCGACTGTTCATGGAGGCACCCTCTGCCTGGCATGAACCAAACTTCCAGACTCCTAGAAAGAAAGAAGGTGTTCAGCATAAACATATTGTTTACATAAACTGTGTAGGTAAAGAGAGCCACTCTGAACATTTAGGGAATGGTGGGAACACTTCAGAAATCTAAGTAAGCAGGATAGCAGTCGTAGGCCTGCTATGTTTTCTGGTTTATGAAGAATTTTTGTAGAAATGTTTGTGTTATGTTAATTTAAAAAGCAAGATGTAAAATTTCATATCATTATGCCCTCAACTCTATAAAACAAACATTATTTTTTAAAAGGAGTAGGAGGAAATATACCTCTGTGTGGTGAAATTATACATATGTTCCCTGCCAATTTATAATTTTCTGTATCTTCCAGTTTTCTAGGATGCGTAAATATTAATTTGATAATAAGAGAAAATGAAACAAAAATATTGATTTAAATAACATGGCATCTCAGTGAGTAACTGCCTATAATATCAACTCATGAAATGTTAGCTGATGAAAACAATTTAGGGTGGACCATGGTGCTTCTAACTGAACTTTAAAACATTATTTTGTTTCTTGATATTACTTTAAATACTAGGATTGAATTTTTTAATAATTTAGTGTTATTATTCCTTGTCCTTTCAGTTTGAAGGTAACAACTTACACCAGTTGGCTCTGAAGATTTGTCAGGCACATTTTGCCCCAGTATCTCCAAGGTTTTCCTGTGACCTGCGGTCCTTGGTATCACAGCTCTTTAAAGTATCTCCCCAAGATCGGCCATCTATTAATTCAATTTTGAAAAGGCCCTTTTTAGAGAATCTCATTGCCAAATACTTGACTCCTGAGGTGAGTTTTGAGGTGATGCTGTCTGGATTTTGACAGAGGTTTTGGTTAGCAGGCTCTTGACACTTGTGTTTGGTTTTAGGTCATTCAAAAAGAATTCAATCATACCCTAATAGGTAGAACAAGATCATCAGTTTCTCAATCTGCTGAGAAGGTGGTCCAAGGTAAAAATGATTTAACTATAAATAAAACACATTTATTACATGTGTTTCACACAATGAGTTATAACATATGGCTGGCAACATTAGCAGGGAAATTTCACCAAATATATTGAACATGGACATTTAAAAAAATATGAGCAATATCTGCAGGAGACAAAATCCTCTTGTCCAGCGGTGACTCGTGGGTGTGCCTGTACATCTAGCTGCATGACCTGGAAGCGTCAGCTCCTCTCTTCTCATTAGTCAGGAGACTTTATAAAGCAGTGGATTTGCTAATGAAAAGATGTTTGAAGAGGTAGAATCCAAACTTAACTTTTGTGTAGGGAAGGTATAGAGAGTAAGAGAGGATCAGAGACAGACATGGGATGAGGAAATGAAACTTATTTTTTTGAAATAGAGAGGGTGGACTGGCAATTAAGAATTCTCTTGGAAAGGCCCAATGGAGCTGAAGTTAGGATCTTGGAGAGAACCATAACTATGTGACCCCCCAAAGAAAGCAGGTGATACTTTATGGTAATGTTAAGTAGAATAAATTTTAGTGTCAAGAATCAGCTGATGACATGATGAGGAGCAGGATTGAGCCATAAACAAATGTCTTTAAAGAATAAGGAGATGTAGAAAATCTCTCTAACGTATCAGTGATAGGGAAATACTATTCACTATTATAGAGAAACTAAAATTGAGGAAAGTTATAAAGGGAAAATTAATAAATTAACCCTTTTACTATGTTTAATTTGGTTTGGCACTGTTATTTATTGTTTTAGATTGAGAATGTTTAGAAAGTAGGCAAGTACAGGATGAGAGAAAGTGCATTGTCCACATCTCTAATATGGGAAAGATAGGAAAACAAGAACAAATTTTGATGGTGACAAAGAAAACATATTAGACATATGCAAATATTTCAAATAACAATGTGATATGAATGGTGTGGCCTGATAATTCAAACTCCGATGACTGCATTTAATTACTTATGCCATTACCTTATGCATATTGTTTCTGTAAATGTTAATATTCATTTTTAATTTTAAAAAAAGTAGTATTATATATCGCCCTGGCTGGTGTGGCTCGGTTGGTTGAGCATTGTCCCATGCACCAAAGGATTGCTGGTTCAATTCCCAGTCCAGGTGCGTGCCCAAGTTGCATGGTAGGCAGCTGATCCATGTTTCTCTCTCTCTCTTTCTCTCCCTCTCCCTTCCTCTCTCTCTAAAATCAATAAAAACATATGTTTTAAAGTATTATTATATATTACTAGAAATATGTAAAGAGATACTGGAAAAATGGTTTTCTCCATTCAAAGAAAATGCATAATAATTTTTCATCAGTACTTCTCTCACTGGGAATAAATGTCTCTGGGTAAAGTAAACTTACTGTGCTGTGAAGTGTCCCCTATGTTTATACTCACACAAGCATCAGTGTTAAAGGTGTGAAAATTTTTAAAAATTGAAGTTGTTTTCTTTTGGTTAAATAAGATTTTAAAATACAGAAAATGAGATTCCAGGAGAAGTGCTTACCAAGATCAAGAATGTCAGTGCCAAATAAAACGAAGGATATAATATATGGATATGAATGGAGACAACCAGCTGGAGCCCAGAAGCCCATATCTGTAAGTTGTACTAAACACTTTTTTTTTTTTTGCAGATGGTATATTTTACAGACCTACTTACACATGTTTATGTGGTACATTGGTTTTTCTTTTTTTATAGAGAGTGGAAGGGAGGGGGAGAGACAGAGACAGAAAAATATCAATGTGAGAGAGAAACATCAATGTGAGAGAGACACATCAATTGGTTGCCAGTCAGGGCCAGGGATCGAGCCCGCAACTGAGGTACATGCCCTGACCAGAATCGAACCTGGGACACTTCAGTCCACAGGCTAATACTCTATCCACTGAGCCAAACTAGCTAGGGCTGGAATCTATTAGTTTTGTACTTATAATAAATTCTTTTTGTAATGAGTATTAGAGTGGTACTTTACTGGACAACTTCTAGTTGTTAGACTTTTTAAAACAATGCTATATTTTCTTACAAGTATTCTATAAATTAGTTTTAGTTTTCTTTTTATAACTAAAATTCTTTTAACTACTTTAAATAAATAAGGTTTTCTATATAAGACAAGTGAGTAGCATAGTAGCAGAAATATTATGCATTTCATACTCATTTAAAAAATATATTTTTTATTGATTTCAGAGAGGAAAGGAGAGGGAGAGAGAAACATCAATGATGAGAGATAATCATTGATCAGCTGCCTCCTGCATGCCCCACACTGGAGATCGAGCCAGCAACCCGGGCATGTGCCCTTACTGGGAATCAAACTGTGACCTCCTGTATGCTCAACCACTGAGTCATGCCAGCTGGGCGTATTTCATACTCTTAAATCTGACATGTTATATATTATTGAGAATTGTTTATTATATAATTATCAATCTGTTCCTAGATTGTTTATGCATAGTTATTTCAATACACTTCCACAGAGTGTTGAATCTTTTTAAAAAAATATATTTTTATTGATTTCATTTGTTTCCAGGAAGTTTTTTATTTCTTCCCTGATCACATTGTTAACCCATTCATTGCTTAATAACATGTTACTTAGCCTCCATGGCTTTGTGTGTTTTTCAGGGTTTTTTTCTTGTAATTTATTTCTATTTTCAAACCATTATGGTTAGAGAAGATGTTTTATATTATTTCAGTCTTCTTAAATTTATTGAGACTTGTTTGGTATTCTAACATGTCTATCTTAAAAAATGTTCTATGTGCACTTGAAAAGAATGTACATTCTGCTGCTCTGAAGATATCAATTAAATCCATTTGATATGGTGTGTCCTTTAAGGTTGCTCTTTCCTTGTTGATTTCTGTCTGGAAGATCTATTTGTTGATATCAATGGGCTGTTAAAATCCCTTCCTATGACTGTATTACTGTCAACCTCTTCTTTTATGCCCAACAGAATTTGCTTTATACATTTAGGCGCTCATATGTTGGGTGCATAAATACTTAAATGGGTTATATACTCTTGTTGGATTGTTCCCTTTATCATTTGCAGTGTTATTCTTTGTCTCTTACTATAGCCTTTGTTTGAAGTCTATTTTGTCAAATATAAGTTTTGCTACCACAGCTCTTTTTTTCATTTCCATTTACATGTGATATCTTTTTTCCTTCCCTTGATTTTTAGTCTGTATCTTTTGTTCTGAGGTGGGTCTCTAGTAGTAGACAGCATATATATGGGTCCTGTTTTCTTATCCATTCATTTACCCTATCTATTTCATTGGAGCATTTAAGCCTTTGTCATTTAAAGTGATTATTGATAGATACATATTTTTCATCATTCTATTCTTTAACTATGTTCTTCTGTTGTGTTTTCTTTAAAAAGATCCTTTAACATGTCTTGTAATACTGGTTTGGTGTTAACAAACTCTTTTAGCTTTTTCTTGTCTGGGGAACTCTTTATTTATCCTTCAATTTTAAATTATAGCCTTGCTGGGTAAAGTAGCCTTACTTGTAGGTCCTTGATTTTCATCACTTTGAATATTTCATGCCAATCCTTTCTGGCCTGAAATGTTTCTGTTGAGAAAACAGCTGACAGTCATGGGAGCTCCCCTGTAGGCAATGAATTATCTTTCTCTTGCTGCTTTTAAGATTCTCTCTTTGTCTTTAACCTTTGCCATTTTAATTATGATGTATCTTAGTGTGAGCCTCTTTGGGGTCATCTTGTTTGGAACTCTCTGTGCTTCCTGGACTTGTATGTCTTTTTCCTCCACCAGTTTAGGGAAGTTTTCTGTCATTATTTCTTCAAATAAATTCTTGATCCCTTGCTCACTCTCTTCTCTTTCTGGTATCCCTGTGATGTGGATGTTGGTATGCTTACTGTTGTCCCAAATGTCCCTTAAACTGTCCTCATTTTTAAACATCTTTTTTTCTTTTTGCTGCTCTGATTATGTGTGTTCTGCTACCTTGTCTTCCAAATCACTATTTTGATCCTTTGCTTCATCCAACCTACTGTTTTTTTTCCTTCTTGCCTATTCATCATTCCAGATATTGTATTCTTCATTTCTGATTAGTTCTTTTTTATGGCATCTAGGTCTTTTTTATGCTGCTGTAGTTCTAAGTTCTCTGAGCAGCCTTATAACCATTTAAAAAATATGTTCTTACTGATTTTTTAGAGAGAGAGAGGAAGGGAGAGGGAGAGAGAAAAACATTGATGTGAGAGAGAAATATCGTTTGGCTGCCTCTGGCATGCCCCCTACTGGGGGTCAAGCCTGCAACCCAGGCATGTGCTCCGACTGCAAAGCGAATTGGCATCCCTTCGATGCATTGGATGATGCCCAACCAACTGAGCCACACCAGCCAGGGCCTTATAGCCATTTTTTAAAACTATATCTGGTCAATTGCTTGCCTCTATTTCATTTAGCTCTTTTTCTAGAGATTTATCCTGTTCTTTCATTTGGGGCATGTTTTTTTGTTTCCCTATTCTGGCTCTTTCTTTGTGTTTATTTCTATGTACTAGGTATATCTACCATGACTCCCAGTCTTAGTAGGGTGGCCTCATGTAGTAGGTGTCCTATGGGACCCAGTGGTGCAATTTCCTTGATCACCTGTGCTGAGTGCTCCAGGATTGTCCCTTGTGTGGGTTATGTGGGCCCTCCTGTTGTAATTGAGTCTTGATTGCTATTGACCCCTTCATGCATGGGGTCGACCTTCAGTCTTGTTGACTGTGAGGATGAACCCCCAACAGAGTATGTGAACTGCTATGCAGATGCTGATCACAGAGTAGAATTTGCTTCAGCAGGTTCAGTGCCCGTCGAGATTTCCCTTTGGATATGCCACTTGTGAAGCTAATTGTATCCTGATCTGATGTTGTCTAAAGGTGGCCACTGGGTTTATTAGTTCTGGGGCCTCTTGGGAGGGATTTTGGTGCAGGCCAATGTCAGACACTGCCTATGACTGGCCTTGATTCACCTGTTTGGAGCTACAAAGCAATCCACAGTTTTTGGCTCACTCTACTGGGCCTGGGCATGAGTGGGAAGGATCAAACTGCACACCAAGGGTGGCTTTACCAGCTCTGGGCACAGGGGCAAGTCAGCAAAAGTCCCAAGGAACCCTGAGACCTGCCTCTACCAGCTGGATAAAATATTTTTTAATTCTAGGATTTGGAGATTCTAAAATTATTTTAATCTGGAAACAATTCCAGAGCAAAAACAACAAAATGTACGTTCAATGCCTTGTCTTAATTATGGTCACTATCAGACTTTCAATTATTATAGATTTCTATTTTTAAAATTTTCTTTTCTTATTAATCCCTCAGATAAAAATGGTAGAAAGGCCCAAACATGCTGGAGTGTGTGGCCATTATGATTATTACTATGCTCAACTTGACTTGTTAAGGAAGAGATATCATGAACCACATTACCACTGTGTTCCTCATGAAGATACCAGAGTTAAGGAGAATTATAGTCAGGAAGAAAGCAGCAGTCAATCACCAGGCCAATGGTAATGTGATTGTCTAATTTAAACTTTGGTCCTCTGAAAACGTCTTGATATATCAACATTCTTTACTCTGTACTCCTTCTAAATTCTCCTAAAATAAATAATCCAAGAACTTCCAAACTCTTCATTTCAAATACTTAATTCTCAGTTCCCTTGACTGTTTTTATTCATTTTTTTGTTTTTATTAAAATGTTTTTCAATTACATTTGACATAAAATATTATATTAATTTCAGGTGTACAACATAATGATTAGACATTTATAAAGTGACTACTGCAATAATTCCTTAACCCCTTTTCATCCAAGTCTGATGTAGCTTATCTTCTTACTCAAGTAGCCATTTAACTATAGGCGCAGGTTTCTACTCTTGGATTTTTAATATTTTTTCTTCTTTGTAGTAAATTTCACTGCCTGGAACTCATGAAGATAGTTGCATGTGTATCATATTCCAAAGAGGTTATTAATATTCATCATTAATGATTGACTTATAATTAAATTATCATTTGAGACATATTAGAAATTAAGATATATTTCATTCAGCATTTATATTTTTGGGATTTTTTTTCAGAATATGGATGTATTACAAAGAAAATAATACAATTAAATGGCTGTTATGGAAGACTTTCAAAGAGTTTGTTCCAGAACAAATTTTTGCATATCTACAATATTTTCTATTCTTTATTTCACACCAATTTCAGTGTTCCTGTGTTCAGAGTAATTGATACCCATCCACAGTCCTGAAGACCTCAGTCATTTTTTAAAAAATGGTCTTACCATCACATTTTTTCTTTCAGGGGTGAGAAATTGCTAACTTTTGGTAACTGTGGTCATTATCTATTGTTGAAATATTGGATGAATAATGAAAAATACAAGACTATGTGGTGGTAGGCCCATAAGATAATTAATGAAAAGAGTAACATGGGAAAAGTACATGTTTAATTTTAAAAGATATTGGGTGCTGTTATAATTTTAAACATCTTAATAACACATTTTCAATGACCTCCATGATTATCAAAAGTTGTGTGTTCCACTAGTTCAAATTATAATATTCATATAGGACTCAACTAATAAGTATTTTACATAGGTGCCACCACAATATCCCTTGCCCTTTCCCAGCCACAGGAAAAATGTCTTCTACCCTTTGCCTAGATATGAGAGCTGTGAAACTATCAATTATTTTATTATAGATAGTTTTATCTCTCAAACTTTCACATAACATGGTAGAAAAATTCTTCTCTTTCCTGAATACTGCTGCCCATAATATGCCCCATCCTACAGTAACCCAGGATGCCCCTCTGATGACTTGACTAGTAACCCTCTACTAATGGTTATTCCAGGCTCTCACTTCCAGCTTTCTCACTCTCTGAGTTCTGATTCCATGGGAATCGAGTGTTGATATACTTGTCTGGAGAAAGAGGAATCTGTGTAGGGTTGGGGTGTGTGTGAGAGAGAGAGAGTGAGATGAAGGAAGAGGAGGAGGAAAAGGAGGAGGAGAAGGAGGAGGAGGAGGAGGAGGAGGAGGAGGAGAAAGAAGAATAAGAGAGGAGAGACAGAGAAATATAGAGAATGTACTTTGGACAGCTCCTGGGTGACTGAATAGTTTTTCTCATGAAAATATTGTTATGCCCACCACTTAGGTTCCTGAGAGACATGAAGCTACACATTAACCTCATTTGATTTCAGCATTTTAAGTGTCAGACACTGGCCAGACACCTGTACAGACCTAACCTACTCTCATCCTCATATCAATTCCTCTGAAATAGTATCGTGCCCGTTTTACATATGAGGAACGAAGGCCCAGAGACCTTAATAAGCCTGTCATTTCATCATATTTCTAAATGGCTGACTTATTATGTTGACTCTTCATAAACTGGGGACTGCTCATCATGTTGTTCCCAAAGGAGTTATTTCTGAAACGATAGTTCTGGTTTTGGAGCCCTAGAATTTACTGGTGTTCCAAAGAACTTTATCACGTAGTTTATACCATGATCTGAAATGTGGTAGTTTTTATTTAGCATCAGTAATTACAGAAATTCTTAGCAGGAAATTTTGCAAAAAAAGATAAATATATAGAGAACATAGGTAGATATAAACTTAAAAATGGGTTGATCAGAATTGTGCTGGAAAAATACCTTAAACATTGTGAGATACAGTAAAGCCTCATTTTTTATTCATTAAGGATTTGTATGCCAGCATGAGGAGTGGAGGTAAAGTGATGGGACACTATCCTGCTCTCAAGGAGCTCAGAGTGTAGTGTGGGAAACATAGCAGCAGCCACCAGCCAAATAAGGGGTGACAAGGCTGTAGATTAGAGGCCTGCACAGAGCATGAGAAGGTCCTGATATGGTGTGTTTTTCCCCTCTAACATATTATGAACTGTAGAAGAACAGATTCCAGTCCTTCTGGGTCAGAATAGTTTTCTGTTTTATTCTCTCCTATTCTCTTTATACCTCTTTCTTTTTGTTTCCAAAGATCTTCTTTTCCAATGTATACATTCTGAAACTTTGAGCTACCTCTTGAACTCAGAACTTCAAGTCACAGGTGAATTGTGAATCTCATTATTAAGTTAAAAATCCACTTGTCAAAAGTGGATTTCCACTCAAGCTGAACATTTTTATTTCCTAAGGCCTGCCGAATACCTTCAGAGGAAATTTGAAGCTCAGCAATATAAGTTGAAAGTAGAAAAGCAACTGGTGAGTAAAATACCAAATATAAGAGGCAATCAGGAATTTCCTAATAGTGTCTCTGTTCATAAATATTAATGAATCCTTAAGTCAAAGTTCATTCCATATAAAAGATCAAGACTACCCTCCACCTTCCTTAGTTTTTAATAGCTTAAAGAAGAATAATGGGAATAGGCTTGAATCAGGGTCTGGGAATCCTGGTTTCTTCCCTGGCTCTATCATTTGCTGTGTAATCTTAGGCAGGTCATGCAACCTCTCTAAGCCTCAATTTCCTGTTCTATAATTGATAGTTGTGGAGTAGATGAGCTTTAGCTCCCCTTCTGTGTTGCAGTTCTTTGATTCTATTTTATTAGAATTCTACACATTTTAAAAAAGTGACTATTATTTTTTACTTGAATTGAAAGTTAACATTCATTGTTAAGTATAGTGTTAAAATTTTGGGGTTGAGGGAGGTTGGATATGCATTCTATTTGTATCGTTCTTATTTTAAACCTCTTCTTAAAGGTCCAGTTCTATTCCCCTAATCTCATGCTCTAGGGATTGCTAAACTTTTACTGAATTTTAATTTAACAATTATAATTTTCCAGTTCAGAAAATGAATCTAGATATCTCATATGGTAGCATAAAATATTGATTGCCTTGGATAAACAACATAAATGGTTTTATTAATTTTCTCTAATTTTTTAATGTTTTGTACTTAAGACAATTTTGCTGCTCACTCTAAAAAAACTCTCAAATATGAGTTTAATTGTTTAAAGAAAAAGGTCAAGGTCAGATCAGAATATGTTTCCTAATGTAAGTATGTTTTATAAATGATTTCATTCAAATAATAGGGTCTTCGTCCATCTTCTGCTGAGCCAAATCACAGGAGACAAGAGCTAAGAAGTAATGGAGAAGAGCCTAGATTCCAGGAGTTGCCATTCAGGAGAAACAAAATGAAGGAACAGGTTAAAAACAGTCTGATTCCAGGGCCACCCTTGTACTTATATCATTGGCTTTTGTACTGTGTACGGTACATGCCTGAGAGAGCCTGTTGCACAAATACTTGTTGGACAGCCTTGTGTGAAGCACCATGCTGGTGATTTTAGGAGATACAGAGAGATATATTTCACCTTTTCTGAGAATACAACATAGCTAAGTTCCTAAAGACTTTTTACTTGGGGTTGATAAAGTAACTGCCATCATTAACAGTTTTGAAATTTGTATTAGTTACCTAGGGCTGCCTTAAAGCACAGCAAACAGGGTGGTTTAGTACAACAGAAATTCATTGCCTCACAGTTCTGGAGGCTAGAAGTTCAAAATCAAGGTGTTGGCAGGTCCAAGTTGCCTCAAGAACCTCAAGGGCAGCGGTTCTCAACCTGTGGGTTGCGACCCCTTTGGCGGTCGAACGACCCTTTCACAGGGGTCGCCTAAGACCAGCCTGCATATCAGATATTTACATTACGATTCATAACAGTAGCAACATTACAGTTATGAAGTAGCAACGAAAATAATTTTATGGTTGGGTCACAACATGAGGAACTGTATTTAAAGGGCCAGAAGGTTGAGAACCACTGCTCTAGGGGAACCCTTCTTCGCCTCTTCCTAGATTCTGGTGGTTTGTCAGCAATCTTTGGCAATCCTTGGCTTACAACTGCATATCTTCATTCTCTGCCATTGTCACATGGTGTTTTCCCTCTGTGTGTCTTCATATGGCCACCTTCTTAAAAGGACAGCAGTCATACTGGATTAGGGGCCCACTCTACTCCAGTGTGACCACATCTTAGCTTAGCTAATTATGTCTGCAATGATGCTCTACCAAATAAGGTCACATTCTGAGGTACTGGGCATTAGGAGTCCAGCATATCTTTTCTGGGGGAGAAAATTCTACCCGTAACAGGATTGTATATAAAAATAGGATATATAAAGTAATTGAGATTATGTATCACAGGGAGTGAAGTACCACAGTCAAAATGTAAGGTGGTTATTATCTTTAGGAGCAATAGGTTTTCTAATTCTGATTATATATCCCACATTTTATTTTATTTATTTTTTAAATTGTTTTATTGCTTAAAGTATTACAAAGAGTATTATATATGTCTCCTTTTTTTTTTCTCCCCTTGACCTTCCCCTAGCCTCCCATACCCCCCAGTGTCTTGTGTCCATTGGTTATGCTTATATGCATGCATACAAGTCCTTCGGTTGATCTCTTACCCACCCCCCCCAACCCACCCTGGCCTTCCCGCTGTAGTTTGACAGTCTGTTCGATGTTGCTCTGCCTCTGTATCTATCTTTGTTCATTAGTCTATAATGGTCTTAATTATCCATAAATGAGTGAGATCATGTGGTATTTTTCCTTCATTGACTGGCTTATTTCACTTAGCATAATGCTCTCCAGTTCCATCCATGCTGTTGCAAATGGTAAGAATTCCTTCTTTTTTACAGCAGCATAGTATTCCATCATGTAGATGTACCACAGTTTTCTAATCCATTCATCTGCTGATGGGCACTTAGGCTGTTTCCAGATCTTAGCTATGGTGAATTGTGCTGCTATGAACATAGGGGTGCATATATCC
Organism: Myotis brandtii; assembly: GCF_000412655.1. NCBI lineage: Eukaryota > Metazoa > Chordata > Mammalia > Chiroptera > Vespertilionidae > Myotis > Myotis brandtii. Next base: position 1,566,707 of record NW_005369062.1, on the reverse strand, counting down.
TTTCTGATTGGTGTTTCTGTTTTCTTGGGTATATATCCCACATTTTAAAACTGTAGGTTGTATAGAGATTATTTTGTTAAATTGTTCACAGACATTTAAAATTTGTGGATTGGGATTGCTTTCTAGGAATATTGGAAGCAGTTAGAGGAAATACGCCAACAGTACCACAATGACATGAAAGAAATTAGAAAGAAGATGGGGAGTGAACAAGAGGTAAATAAGTTCATTCTCCTAAAAGAAACATCGTATTATTGATTTAGAGCTAACTAAATTGAGCAGGTGTTAAAAGTAATGATTTCATAGAAAAGATAACTTTTTATCATGCACATTTTTAAATAGGAAAATTGTCAGATCTTATTGAAGCTTTGCTTTGTTGTGGTTTACTTCAGGCTACACAGATGATGAAGGCATCTGACATTCTCAGTTAGGAAGGGTGATTATGAAAAATGCTTGTTAATTGTTTCTCTCATGAATTAGTCAATAATTATTGACTGGGCAGCCACACTACACCAGAACTGGATTAGATGCATTAAGTAAGTTCATGCCCATAGGGTGGAAAAAAGACCAGCATTTACTGAATTCTGTGCAGTTGAGATGATTCTTGAAAATCCCTTAAAGGAATCACATTGGAGCTCATTCTTTCATCTTTTAGGACACTGCTTTTTCAGTAGAACTCCTAATGAAATAGTTGGCTTGTGTTTGGAGACCATGTTATATAAAAAATACATGGTATTTAAATACTAGAAACACCCTCTGTGCTCAGGAATGCTTCTCGTATGAGAGGCCTGTGGGCACTGAGACTGGACAAGACACAGCTGGGCTCCCATCTTACTGGTACTTGGGCTGCATACTCATTGAGTAAACCATCACACTGCTGCTGAAGTTGATCTTTCTCTCCCCGTCTCCCCCACCCCTGAGTGCCTTAGATGAATTAATACTGGTGAAATGAGCATATGGTACAATTCAGTTGTATGTACTAGAGCAGCGGTTCTCAACCTGTGGGTCGCGACCCCTTTGGGGGTCGAACGACCTTTTCACAGGGGTTGCCTACGACCATCGGAAAATGCATATATAATTACATATTGTTTTGTGATTAATCACTATGCTTTAATTATGTTCAATATGTAACAATGAAAATACATCCTGCATATCGATATTTACATTATGATTCATAACAGTAGCAAAATTACAGTTATGAAGTAGCAACAAAAATAATTTTATGGTTGGGGGTCACCACAACATGAGGAACTGTATTAAAGGGTCGCGGCATTAGGAAGGTTGAGAACCACTGTACTAGAGCTTCACATGCTTTATCTCATTTACTCCCTATACAGAAAAGTTAAGTACCTCATCCACACAAGGCAAACTGAATATATACCTGATTCTAAAACCTCTGCTCTTTCTAGCATATGCTCTTCTACTCATAAATAGTTGGAAAGATAAGATACACATGTATAAGGCAGTTTTTGAATAAGACTGAATATAGTTACGCTCTGTAAGTGCATAGGAGGAATAATGAGCAGCCTGAGGGTTTTCATGGAAGAGGAAGGGTGGAGCCTAAATTGGGTGTGAGAAGGAGTAGAGTTCAGAGAGGCAGGGCTAAGGAGGAGGCATTCTGAAAGACCATGCAAAGGTCCAAATGGAAGACTACATGTGCTGGGAGGGGCAGGTTGGAGGTGGTTCTCTTCAGAGCAGAGGCTTGGTTGATAGTGGGAAGCCTTATACCATTGTCAGCCTTACTTTTAAAGTAGGTCTGTGATAGGAAACCTGAGTCAAGGAAAGATGGAGAGTGGACATTTCTAGAGAGACCATGAAATAAGCACGTGGGGAATTGGGAAGACCAAGGCAGCCATAGGGAAAAGGAGCCATAAACAGATCTTTATCCAGCCACTGCCATTGTTCGTCCCTGGGACAGCGGGTGGAAAGCATTTCCTCACTAGATCCCATTTAAACCCTGGCCAAGGTTCATTCAATAGCCTTCAAAACTGATGCAGAATCAATCTTGTTGATTGTGTGTAATTTGTGTTAAAGGAAGACTCAAAAATAAGTCATAAAACCTATCTGGTGAAGAAGAATAACCTGTCCACCCACCAAGAGACACCCGAGGAAGAAGCACCTGTGCAGGTGATGGTTATTATTAGACATCTATATGTTTCCCAGTGAGTTTTCCCTAGCCTGGTGATCCTTACCCCTTATAGTGTAGTATAATCATGTGGGAAAATATCTAAAAACTCCAATGCCTGGTCTGGGCCGGGCCCAGGCATCCTGTTTTCTGAAGTTGACTGGGTGATTGAGTGTGCAGCCAAGTTTCAGAACTGCTCTTGTGAATGTATGAGAGTTCAGCTTTCTGGATGGTATTGAAGTCAGGGTCTCAGACACATTGGTTAACTTCTGTTTCAACTTTACATTTTTGGAGAGAGTAGAGAACTGGTCAGAGCTGAATTGTCAAATGGCTCTTGAGAGTTTTTTATCTCTTCTTCTGGGAGGTCTTTTACCTTTTTCTTCAAGGTGCCTCTGGGCTTGAGTTAGTGCAGGTGAATTAGGGCAGGTGAGTTAGGGCAGGTGAGTTAGGGCAGTATTGAGTGAAGGCTGAAGGCCTCCTTGAATGTTTTCTTTTGTGAAAGACCCTGGGACCTTCATATGATGCCAGAGAGATCTAAAGTGGACTGAGGTTGAATTTGCACCCAATGAGGTAAATGGGACTTAGGAGTCTAAGATAGTTGTATTTTAAGGAAAATAAAGCAATATGATACAGTTGAGACAACCAGACTACACAATCAAATCAGACAACCACCTTCACAAATATAAGTAAAATACAAAGTCACAGTCCTGTTTCAGAGTTCATAATACTTCAAGGCAGAAAAACCCCTTCCCAAGGTAGCAGGGCAAACAACTAATAATGATTCAAACTGACACATGCTTTAGTGAAGTACATACAAAGGCTGTGGTAATATAGATGAAGTAGTAGTCGATTCTAAGGGAGAGATGATGGAGACATGCTGTGCAATAGTGGAGAGAAGACAGCATTAACAATACGCACACAGAGACACCAAGGAGAGTCATAAATTTCTGGCTTGAAAGGGATAGAACCACTTCCTAAAATGGGGAAGAGAGTAGGGAGTGGGCTTGTGGTGAGGGGCAATGAAGAGATCCCTTTGGCCCTGGCCAGCGTGGCTCAGTTGGTGGGTGTTGTCCCAGGCGCTGAAAGGTTGCTGGTTTGATTCCCAGTCAGGCCACGTGCCTGGGTTGTGGGCTCAATCTCCAGTGGGGAGTGTGCAGGAGGCAGCTGATCCATGTCTCCCTCTCAGATCTCTCTCTCTCTCTCTCTCTCTCTCTCTCTCTCTCTCTCTCTCTCTCAGTTACAAATATAAAAAACATATAGTATGCTAAGTGAAATAAGCCAGTCAGAGAAGGATAAATACCACATGATCTCACTCATTTGGGGAATATAATGAACATCATAAACTGATGAACAAGGACTGATCCAGAGACGGAGAGGCATTGATTGGACTGTCGGACCTTGGAGGGAAGGTAGGGGAGGGTGGGGGTAAGGGGGAAAGATCAACCAAAGGACTTACATGCAAGCATATAGGTCTAACCAATGGACACG
>NW_005369062.1:1538054-1563032 GCF_000412655.1 Myotis brandtii | reverse complement strand
ATTCTCTCTCATCATGGATGTTTCTATCTCTCTCTCCCACTTCCTTCCTCTCTGAAATATAAAAAAATATATTAAAAAAATAAAAAATAAATAAACTTTATAATCAGTTAAAAAAAACATATAGTTCCCATTGGACATGTTAAATTGAACATGTTGATTAGAGAAGATCTAAGATTGCATACCTGCTTCGGGGCCTTTGCCCTCCTGCTCCCTCTGATGGAATATGCTTTTCCCAGACCTTCATATGCCAAGGTCCTACTTCATTCTAAGGCTTAAAGCAAACAGCAGTAGTCTTTTCCTGCATTGCTCTCACCCCTACTCTATGCCATTACCCTATTTTATTTCCTTTAGGGCAGCAGTTGCCAACCTTTCGGACCTCACAGACCACCAAGTGGTCTGTGGACCACCAGTTGGCGACCACTGCTTTAGGGCACTCAACACTTTCTGAAATTATGCTGTTACTTTGTTAATTCATTTATTACCTATCTTACTCCAGTAAGTTCTATGTCAGCAGGGAATTTTCAGTCACATTCACTGCACTAGCCCATTGGACAGTGTCTGGCCATAGTGGGTGCTCAGTATGATTTGTGGAATGAATATTGAAGTGAAGATGATGCTAAGCAGGCAGTTGAATATGTGAGTCTGAAGCTCAGAGGGGAGGAAAGATCAAGCCTGAAGATACACGTTTAAGAATCATTGCATAAAGATAGCTCTTAAATCCATAGGAATTACTTAAACCCTCTTGTACTGAGGAAGAAAGGAGCAGAGGCCCTAGGGCTGAACCCTGGAAAAGCTCAGTATTTACAGTTCGCCTCTCAACTATCTTTGAAATTCTTGTCAAGGTTTATAGCCCTCTCCTTTCTTTATACTGTAATGAGCTGTGTGCCTTTCTTGTTTTCCTTATTAAGATCATAAAACTCTTCAGGAAAGGATCCTGTAGTCAAAATTACATTTTTTAATTAAATTAGGTTGTACACATTGCAATGTCAGTGTTAAGTGTATTAATATTTTGAGTTAATGGACACTCCCCCAAGTTTTAGTGAATTATTAGTAAAGGCATGTTTTTATTTTCAAATCAATCATCAGATTCAATCCAGAAATTAAATAATGTAAACATACCATGCTGTGATTTCAGACGGAATCCTATATAATAAAAGTGTAGTATGCAAATTGTCCCCTCGACTGGAGTTCTTCCAGGAGTTCAACCAGGGGGTGGGCCGGCCAGGGGAAGGGAGGGCCCTGGTGGCAGGTAGCCAGGGGAAGGAAGGGAGGCCCCGGCCGGCAGCCGGCAGCAGCTAGGGACCCTACCAGTGCACGAATTTCGTGCACTGGGCCTCTAGTGAAAATATAATTGTTTGATCAATATTAAATGCTATATGTTAATTTTTCTCTAAACTTTCAGGATATTGAAAGAGACTTGAAAAAAATTAGACTTCAGAACATAAAGGAAAGTAAAATTCCAGAACAAAAATATAAAGCTAAGGTAATAAACATTTAGTCTTTGGTTTCATATTAAAAAGCTGTCTGGGGGCACAATCAGGGTTGCCTATAGGATTTTTCTCCTACTAGTTTACAGAATTGCTTTATTTTGTAATGTTATACTATTGGTTTTAAGTATCTATAATGTCAAATAGGGAGTTATAATTTGAAGGTTTTTATCGGATTGCTAAACTAAGATTTTTTTCTTACTTTCTTCTAGAGAGGAGTAAAGTTTGAAATTAATTTAGACAAATGTATTTCTGATGAAAATATTCTTGAAGAGGAAGAGGTATGTCATTAAGTACATATTTCCATTAGTAGGCATGAGAAAATGAGTATCTTAGTAGCATGTTTCATGACATTTTTTCATGGGGGGAGGAGAATTTTCTTAAATCTTCCTAGAAGGATCTCTGGTGTTCAAATAAGTGTTCCAAAATACTTCATCTTCTCATTCTTTTTGTACTTGAGGTTATTCTCTTACATGGACCATTTCAACTTAATTTATTTTTCTTTTATAAAGTATTTATTTTCCTATAATATTAACTTTTAATCATAGCATAATTAAAATAGAAGACATAATACATAGTCAACAACTAATATACTTGTCTAAAAAATTGAGCAGGTACCCTGAAACCGTACACATTTATTTCAGGTCTTTACACTGGTCTTTGGGTAAAGCTCAGTTATGCATTTAGGCTCTCATTGATACAGCAATAAATGCACAATTACAGTAAACTCAAACCTCATTTTATTACTTGAATTCAACATCTTTTTTTAATCTCACTTTTTACTAGACCTGCTAACAGATATCAAAATCAACTGATTTGTGTTTCCATTTCACCTTCTCTCAATTTGCTTTTTAAAGTACCAAAAGTTAAGTATGTATATATATGTTCTATTTAATACCTGATAGCCAATTTCTTTCTTTCATGTTCTTCATTAGCTTAACATTTTTAGTGTTATAATTTCTTTCTGATTTGTGTGTGTGTGTGGTGAAGGACCAGTATTTTTTTTAATAGACTTTCATGTTGTAGAGCAGTCATGGCAAAGTTGAGTGGAAGGTACAGACAGAGATTTCCCACATATCGCTGCCCCCACAAATGCACAGCCTCCCCTACCATCAACATCCCCCACAGGAGTGGAACATACGTTACAACTGATTAATCTACAGTGACACTGGGGTTCACTCTTGGGATTGTACATGCTATGTGTTTGGACAAATAGATAATTACATGTATCCACCATTGTAATATCATGCCAAGTATTTTCACTGCCCTAAAAACCCACTGGGCTCCACCTATCTTTCAGAGTTTTACTAGCATTTTGCTACATGAGACTTTGTTACAGTGGTAATAATTAGCACTCACCACTATTTAACCATTAGGTCTCTAAGTGTCCCAGAGCTGTGAGTATCAGAGGGGAGCAGATATGGGTCTGTTTCTGGGCTGGAACCTGAGGAGTGCTTCTGTGAAGTGAGGCACGAACGCTGACCTGCTAGGATAAAAGAATAGAATCAAAAGTTTTATCTACATGAGTGTTCATCCTTTATTATTCTATGCCTTGATATGCTTGAAACACAGTGATCATTTTTGTATTGATTATGGAGCAGTTTTGGGGACCCAATTAGGAATGTTGTATACTTAAAACAGGGCGTGAAGCAGATAACCTTGAGAATTCTGTAAAATTAAGTACAGTAGGATATTATAGAAGATAGGAAGTCTGGATAAAAGTAAGTTGCCATATGATCAGTGCTTGTCACTATTGACAAGGCAAAGAAATTAAAACATTCTTGTTTCTATCTTGTTCCAACATAGTTCCACTTTTAAAACTTTACTGACTTATTTGTTCAATATAGACATATTAAATATTTGCTGTATATCTTGATAAAAGTTATTGCTGGGAACACAAACATTTTTTTTCTAAATATGGCTTATTTCTCTTGAAACACTATGGATTGCTTTAGGCCATAGACATGCTAAATGAAACTTTGACCTTTGAGGATGGCATGAAGCTTAAGGAAAATAAATGTATAAAGGAGCATGAGGATTACACAGATGAAGCATTGGAAAAACTCTGCTCAGAAGCAGGTACGTGTACCTTAAAAGCTGTAGATGAGAAGGAACTGTTTTGTTATCAATCCATCTCAGACTCTCTCCTGCACTGTCAGCTGTCCCCTTGCTCTCCCTGAGCTGGGCAGAGACCTGACTCCGCTGCCTCTGCCTACCCCTCGGGGTCCAAGCTCCCTGAGACTTAGCCCTCCTCTCTTGCTCCGTCCATACTGTCTCCTTGGGCAGTTTCACCCACTCCTTCAGCTTCAGTTCTCCCAGCCAGCAGCTCCACGTGCATCCATGTTTTGCATTATCTGCTGGAAAGCTCCCTGGACAAGTCCCACTAGCGTCTCAATCTCAGCGTGTGTGCAGTCAAACTTGTGCACATTTCCTTCTCATGACCCTTTACTTTGGGCAACGCTGCCCCCAGACTGACAGTTCCTGCTGCTCTGGGTGGTTTCTACTCTGAAATGTCTGTGGTGAACTCCTCCTCCTTCATCCACTCTGCCGCTGGTGTAGGGCCCTGTCATCTCTGAGCAGTGTGTGTGGTAGAAAATGCGTGGGTTTTGGAGACAAGCAGGAGTTTGAATCCCAGCTGGCACTGCCACTTTCTGATTGTGTGGCCTTTTACAAGTTCCTTAAACCCTCTGCATCTCGGTCTCCTCCTAGGACCAGGGGTGATAGTACCTGCCACGTAGGCTTCTTGTGAGAAATTTGGTATATAAAGTACCTGGCACATGCTAGGTGCTCAATACATGCTCTTATATTTTCCTTTTCTCTTCCCCTTGCCGAATTGGCTATGTGTTCTCCTTTTCTCTAGTATTTCCCTTCTGTTCTCCAAGTGATTGCTAGTTATCTTATCATATTATTACCCTACTCAAATTTTTTTGTTTTGTTTTGATAATACCTGTAGGATACAGTCCATTCCACATAGTATTATTTGACACTGAGTGGCCTGATCCTGTGGTGACCCACCTTTCCTACCCAGCACCCCCTTTCCTTCCACCGATGATGGGATCCATACATGACGGTGTGAGCATTTAAACACCCTGGCTTGGCTCAACTTCCACTTCCTAGAATAATACACTTTTCCTTATATCCATCTGGAAAAATCTTTATTCAATTCAGCAAGCTTCTTCTTGGTAATCTCCCTTGTGCCACAGACTGTGCTAGGTGGTAGGGAATCTCAAAGATGGAGGAGACCTCAAAGTCACAGAGGTGTCATGAACCAAAGAAAAGAGGCACAAACATGTGTTCTGAGTCCAAAATGCTTTTTAAAAGGATTACCTAAGTTGTTTTGAAAGAGCTGTGATTGGTGCTAGCAAGCAGGCTTAGATTATGCCATACCTGATCAATTGCTTATGTCTATTGCTAGGTAAAAATTTTACTTTTTAATAGAGAGTTCAGTGATGCACAGCCAGTTCCAGGAACTGCATCAGGTTCAAAAGTTCAGTTTCACATGCTGTTTTGTTCTTGTTGTTTTCAGTCTACATTGAAAATCTTTTGTGTAAAGTAGCCATCGTCATTAATTACCTTGGCTAGAACTTCTGGATAACTTGCTGAAGCCTCTACATCAGGATTTGCTTCACTTTGCACTTTTATGTTATGGAGACGGTCTCTTTCCTTAAACCCAATTAACCAACCTCTGCTAGTTTCAAACTTTTCTTCTGCAGCTTCCTCACCTCTCTTGGCCTGCATAGAATTGAAGAGCATCAGGGCCTTGCTCTGGATTAGGCTTTGGCTTATGGGAATGTTGTGTGATCTCAATCCAGACCACTACAACTTTCTCCAGATCAGCCATAGGCTGTTTTCTATCATTCCTATCTCTGAGTAGAACTTTTAATTTCCTTCAAGAACTTAGCCTTTGCATTCATAACTTGGCTAGTTGTTTGGTCTAAGAGGCCTACTTTTTGTCCTATCTTGGCTTTTGACATGTCTTCCTCACTAAGCTTAATAATTTCTAGTGTTCATTTAAAGTGAGACATGTGCAATTCACTCTTTCACATTAACACTTAGAGGTTATTGTAGGGTTATTAATTGGCCTAATTTCAATATTGTTGTGTCTCAGAGAATAGAGAGACCTGAGGAGAAAAACAGAGATGGGGTATGGCCAGTCAGGTGGAGTAGTCAGAACACATATTACATTTATTAATTAAGTTCACTTCTTTATCTGGGTGCAGTTTGTGGCACTCCAAAGCAACTACAATGGTAACATCAAAGATCACTGGATACAAGTCAATAATATTGTGATGCGTTTGCACAATGTCGGATGATTACTAGACTTAGTGTGGTGGCCACATTTTAAGGTATATAAATGTCAAATCACTATATTGTACACCTGAAACTAATATAATATTGTATGCCAACTATACTTACATTTTAAAAATTATTATTACAGATCACCATAACAAATAATAATGAAACTATTGTGCAAATTACCAAAATGTGGCACATAGACATGTAGAGAGCAGATGCGGTTAGGAAAATGGTGCCATTAGACTCGCTGGACTCAGGGTTGCCACAAACCTTTAATTTGTAAAAAGAACACAGTATCTGCCAAGTGCAATAAAGCACATTACAATAAAACTAGGTATGCCTGTGTATCATGCACAGTGAGGTCAGTAGAGATAATGTAATGATCTCAAAGGGGTTGGCAGCATTAACTAGAAGAGAAAGGCCAAGTGAAGCAGTTTGATTAACAGCATGGGATTTGGCCATTAGGAGCCCTTAGTGCCTCAGAAAAAGCAGTTCAGTGAAAGGGTGTATTCCAAGGTTACTCTTTGCATTAGTTTGCTGGGAAGAGAAGAGAGTAGATTTGTATGTCTCAAAATACACAGCTGCCCTAACCGGTTTGGCTCAGTGGATAGAGCGTCGGCCTGCGGACTGAAGGGTCATGGGTTCAATTCCAGTCAAGGGCATGTACCTTGGTTGCGGGCACATCCCCAGGAGGGGGTGTGCAAGAGGCAGCTGATCGATGTTTCTCTCTCATCGATGTTTCTAACTCTCTATCCCTCTCCCTTCCTCTCTGTAAAAAATCAATAAAATATATTTTTTTTAAAAAAGACATAGCTGCCCCCCCCTTTTTTTAATTAAAAGAGAAAGTAAATTGCATTCCAGAACTTATTATTAGGCTGAACAATTTTTCCATGTGCATATTGACCATCTATATTTCTGTTGTGAATTATGTGCTCATGTCCCTTATTCATTTTATTCCACTGAAAATGGCCTGTTTTTAAATAAGACTTTTAAATTAAACTTTTGCCTAACTTGAGGTATTAAAACATCACTCGAATAAATGAAGAGAAACAAGTTATTTATTGTATGTGTGGTGTGAGGAGATCTTGACAGATTGGAGAATCTTACAGGTTTTTAACTAGCCAAAAAAATGAGAAAAGAAGACCAGTGAAGGGTCACTTACCCTTCCAAGTAACAAGATATGTAAATTATAGTCATTGAAACAATATAATACTAGCACCAGAATAGATAAAATAGTGGGAAAAAAAAGATCGATTAGAAACAAACCCTAATATGTATCATGATATAGTGAATGCTAGAAGTCACACAGCAAGTCCATGGGAAAAGAAAAGATTATTCAAATAAATGCTGCTGGGCCAATTGGTTGACAACTTGGGGAAAACTGTGAAATCAGAACCTATATAACAATACAACAAAACAAATTCCAAAAAAAAAAATCAAAGAGTTTATATATAAAAAATAGAAGTTATATACTAGAAAATGAAATACAGAAAAAGATAGGTATTTTATTTGGATAGGGTAAAACTTGCTATTCAAAATATATAGGAAAAAAATCACAGAATAAGTTAGTAATAGATTCAACTTTAACAATGAAAAGCTTTGGTAGAGCAAAAAATACTAGCTCCTGGAATTGTTACTTTCAATGGTTTATCTAGGGTAAATCATCATAAATGTCCACACAAAAATCAGCTACAAATGAGTTCATTGTAGTATTACTTATAATAGTGAAAAATCTGTAGCAACCTAAAAATCCAGCCAAAAAATTAAATGATCACATGTGAGAGAATACTATGCTTGTTTTAAAATGATTATATAGAAGAATATTTAACAATCTGGATATGGTATGTTGCTAATTGAGAAAAGATAGTTATAAAAGGGTGTGTGGTATGTGGCCCATTTTTTTGTTTCAAAACAAAGCAAGAACTATATGCTGGGGAAAATTTTTGAACTTTTAATAGTCTCTGGACAGTGTGATTATGGGTAATTTTTATTATTTTCTACTTATTTGATTGTTAAAATTTCTAGGATGAAATATGGGAATAAATAAGGAAAAGATTACACAAGTTATTTTAAAAATTGAGATAATTGAACAGAATGCATTTCCATGGAAACTAACTAAAGTAAAAGTTCTTATAAATGCCTCAAGGAATTTGTCCATTTGTGTCACTAATATTTCTTTAACATTTAGATATATTGGCTAGTCAATCAAATGTTTCTAATAAAAGTGAAACAATTTTAAGCCTGTTTATAATTTTTGTCTCAGAAATATGATCTACATCTTAGTCAGACCAGGCTGCTATAGCAAAATGAACTAGGTGACTTATAAACAACATTTATGTCACAGTTCTGGAGGCTGGAAGTCCAAGATCATGGTACTGGTAGATTGGTGATTGGTGAGAGCCCAATTCCATCTTTTTGCTGTGTCCACACTTAGCATAAAGGATGAGGGTGCTCCTGGGGTCTCTTTTATAAGCCCCTAATTCTGTTCATGAGGGCTCCACTCCCCAAGGCTGCACCTGCTAATACCATCACACTGAGCATCAAGGTTCAACATACAAATTTTGGGGGGCAGCATAAACATTTAGTCCATACCAATCTATATTAGAAGGACATGGGTTTTTTTTTTAATTTTGTTTTATTGCTTAAAGTATTACAGAGAGTATTACATATGTCTCCTTTTTTTCCCCCCCTTGACTTTTCCCCGGCCTCCCCCACCCCCCAGTGTCTTGTGTCCATTGGTTATGCTAGAAGGACATTGTTTTTTAATGTACCAGCGGATAGACTGCCTCCAGGTTTCCTAAGAGCTGTTTGTTGAAATTAGTCACACTTTGGCTGCTTTTAAATTAATGAGTTATTTTCTTATGCCTAGAGTTGTTCATTCAGGACGCTGCTGCTACAGAAAACAGGAGACAGTGGGATGCTGGAGCGCCTCAGACTCTGCTGCAGATGATGGCAGCAGCTGATGTCACCTCCACCTGCTCCACCAGACCGGAGGGTGAATTTAGATCCGTTGGCATAAATCACCAGCAAGAGGAGATCAATGCCCCAAATGCAGCCAGCGTTCACCATGACCTGATAGTTCTCACTTTCAGTACAGTCCCTATAGATTTGGTATCAAATGCCTTCCAAAGATACTGTTTGGTTCCTCCACTAGCTCTAGAGAAACTTGCTTGCTAATTACCCTAGACCAGTGGTCGGCAAACTGCGGCTCGCGAGCCACATGCGGTTCTTTGGCCCCTTGAGTGTGGCTCTTCCACAAAATACCATGTGCGGGTGCGCATGTACAGTGAGATTGAAACTTCGTGGCCCATGCACAGAAGTCTGTATTTTGTGGAAGAGCCACATTCAAGGGGCCAAAGAGCCGCATGTGGCTCGCGAGCTGCAGTTTGCCGACCACGGCCCTAGACAATTGACTATCCTCGCCATGAGAAAGTAAGTGAGGAATGATCCAGAATTCTTCCTTCTTCACAGTGAGAGAGAATGTACTACACGAAAGGGCAGGCAACTTGATTTGCCTTCAAATGCTAGCCAATAACTATGCTACAATTTCTTGAAGGGTTGTTTTTTAATCAATAAAATTGGAATTAAAATAATAGTTATCCCACAAGATTTAGAGAGGTAACAGTGCAAAGATAACATTTAAAATTGCTTTGTAAACCAATGTGTTATTTAAATGTTAGGAGTGTTTAGTATGTGATGAAACTTCCAATCAAAATTCCTCATTTACATTTGAGCTCTGGCATAGTCTTTCCTTAGGAGAGGTTTATAGGAACATCCAGGTGTTACCTTTATAGGTGGTAAAGATTTTTATAACTTATTTCCTATGTTCTTGGGGCCGGGGAACAGCTAAAATTTATTACCATGTTATAAGTTAAAGTATGTAAGTATATCACTGAAATTAGTAATTGTAAGAGTATGAACTGACATATTTTACTATTACAAAATACTGAATTCATTAAACTTTCAAGAAAAGGCTTGCAAATGTATAATTTAATCCATTCTAAGTCAATGATTCAATAAGAGGGAAATATAATAAAAAAATAAGCAAATAGAATAGAGCAAAAAGTGACTCTACTACCCACCATCTATGTGACAAAGGTCACTAAACTTTTCTATATCTCAGTTTTCTTACTAATAAAGTGAGTGATGGGATGAGGTTACCTCCAAGGTTCTAACAACATTCTGTGATTTTATAAAAACTCAAATGAAGAAGCGTTTTTCTTTTTAATAACACAGTCTCCTCTTCAGATGGCCAAGTGATGGCGATCAGTGGCATTCCAGAAAATAGGAAACAGTGGCGGCATGAAGCTCCAGAAACTTTAATGAATCTTTTGGCAGCAGCACATCTAACAAGTAGCTCATTTTCTGCCAAAGAAGGAGAATTTGGTATGTATTTTATTTTTAAGAACATAACCAGTCCCCTGGGGAAGTCTGTCAAAGACTCGTAAATGCAGAAAGGGGATAAAAGAACCTTTAGCCTGTAGAAAGAATCGGGAGGCTGCCTCAGCCCTTTCAGAAGCTGATTTGTTTGTACAAGCCTGTTCCAAATGCCATTAACAAAAGGCCTGAACTCTGGATAAGAGTGGGGTAATTTTGTTTAATGTGATCAGTTGACAACTGATGAAAAGTTAAGTAAGGAGGTCTATCGGCTTTGTAGATGACGAGAGAGTGTTGGTTAGCTTTAAACTGAGTCAGTTTATTTCTGACAGCTATTCACTATTCAGCTATGGACTCAAATTATGATTTTATGGGCAATAAAAATACATCTTAATATGTATAATGTTTTGGCTTTTGGGTTTTTGCCTCCCGTTTTTAGCAAGATTATGCTTGTGTTTAATTTAAGGGAAACCAACCATCATTTTCTAAAGTTTGAGGGAATTCCTATCACAATGGGAATTTGTCCTCTATCAGGTGGGCAAGTGTAAACTGTTAAAAGAGAAGTCATTGGGGGCAGGAAGGTATCAAACAAGGGGCCTCTGCACAGGTGGGACCTGGTGTAGCAGAGGTGCAAGCTGTGGCGGCAAGGAGGCATAGAAACAAGCCAGATAGTAACCGAGGTTGGTAAATGCTCACAAAGTTAAAGAACAATACAGAAATATATACAACACTAAGCATAATGCAAGTTACCTGATTATTAATGAAGAGTGGGTCTGCCAGCTTGTGAAACCCAAATTTCACAATCTTTGTGAAATCTATGTGAAAACTGAGATCTTAAACACAAGATTTGAATGAGACAAGAAAAAGGGGACAATGCAGGTGGGGAGGCCTTGCAGAGATACACAGGCCTGTGTTGGAGACTGAGAAAACCTGTTGGACTAAAATCTAGGATTTGGCATTATGGCTCATCCCAGTTTGACATACTGCTGTTTGAAACTGAAGAGAAGGAAGAGTAGTGCTTTCAAACTACAAACTGCACGTTAATTATCTGCTTATCTACTCCCTTCCCACATGACCTGGGGTAAACTGTTGTCTCCCAGGATAAGGCTGGAGGTGGCCTGAGGAAGTATTGAGCAGGACGGGCTTGGCCTGGAAACCAAAGGCTCGGGCCCCGGGCCAGTGGAGGATGCTTCCCATTTTTCATGGCACTGAGATGGAGACATACTTGGTGGCTATGATGTCTCTTATGTTTTCCCCTATGATTCTTGGAGAGAATTACAGAAAACTCTTCTTTTGATTTATCATGCCAAATTAATTAATGCATGAACTTATTGTGTTTTCCCATGGACAGTTTTACATTGGGCATACACGAGCAATTCATCTAACAAGTAGGATTAGAAATACGAACTTGCTCCAAAGGTGGCAGAGCAAAATGCAGGTGTTTTCTTTTGTAACCTGCTGACATCACCCCCACTCTGGCTCTGCTTTGCTCTTTCAGCCTCTAACTCTGTTGGCCTTATCTCATCTTTCCTATCCATGCAGAAATCTTGACTTCTTGTCCCTTGTCATCTTTTCTTCCTTCAGCTCATGCTCAGCATCCCTGCCAGATAATACTCCTAAAATGGATCACGTCTCAACTTAAAATCCTGCAAAATACACCCCCTTACCTCAGGAGAGAATCCAGGCTCTGCAGACACTGAGCACCTTAAAGATTAGAAGGCCCCTCTCCCAAAAGGCCCCTGCCAATGCCAAAGCTACTAGCACTTCTCTATTAGCAAATATTCCTCCCTCCTTTTGCCAAAATAATCTCTCATGTAAGATTGCACTCTGATGCAACCTCCTGCCCGTTACAGTCATTAGGTTTTGTTTTTTCTTTTTACAATTTATTTATTTATTTATTTGTTACATACATGCCTAGAAAAATGGCTGGCAGGAAAAAAAAACATGCTTCTCAGAGTGATGGAATTACTGAAATTTCTTTTCAGTCATTATGTTTTATTTTAAGTTAAAAAACATTAGATTTATGTGTCATTTTGTTTTATTGTCAGTTACCCTTCCCTTCCTACTTTCCCATCAACCACCAGATAGGGCTGTGAAAGGGGTTTGGAATATAGTAGATTCATTTTTTTTAAATCTTTATTGTTGAGAGTATTACAGATGTCCCTTTTTTTCTCCCCCTTGCCCCCTTCCACCTGGTTCTCGCCCTGCCCCAGACCTTCACCACCCTATTGTTTGTGTCCATAGGTAAGATCTTTGGTTATTCTTTTTCCCTTTCCTCTGAGGTTCCTCAGTCTGTTCCATGCTTCCATGCCTCTGATTTTATTTTATTTACCAGTTTATTTTGTTCATTAGGTTTCTTGTTTGTTTATTTTGATTTTTAGATTCAATTGTTGATAGATATGTATTTATTGCTATTTTATTATTCATATGTTTTATCCTTTCTCCTCCTCCTCTTCCTCCTCCTCCTCCTGCTCCTTCTTCTTCCTCTTCCTAAAGAATACCGTTCAACATTTCATGTAATACTGGTTTGGTGGTGATGATTCCTTTAGCTTTTTCTTGTCTGTGAAGCTCTTTATCTTACCCTCAATTCTAAATGAGAGCTTTGCTGAGTAGAATAATCTTGGTTGTAGGTCCTTGCTATTCATCACTTTGAATATTTCTTGCCACTCCCTTCTGACCTGCAAAGATTCTGTTGAGAAATCAGCTGACAGTCATATGGGCACTCCCTTGTAGGTAACTAACTGTTTTTCTCTTGCTGCTTTTAAGATTTTCTCTTTGTCTTTTGCTGTTGGCATTTTAATTATGATGTGTCTTGGTGTGGGCCTCTTTGGGTTCCTCTTGTTTAGGACTGGACTCTCTGTGCTTCCTGGACTTGTAAGTCTAATTTCTTTCACCAGGTAGGGGAAGTTTCCAGTCATTATTTCTTCAAATAGGTTTTCAAGTTCTTCCTCTTAGCTATGGTGAATTGTGCTGCTATGAACATAGGGGTGCATATATCCTTTCTGATTGGTGTTTCTGGTTTCTTGGGATATATTCCTAGAAGTGGGATCACAGGGTCAAATGGGAGTTCCATGTTTTGTTTTTTGAGGAAACTCCATACTGTCTTCCATAGTGGCTGCACCAGTCTGCATTCCCACCAGCAGTGCACAAGTGTTCCTTTTTCTCCACATCCTCTCCAGCACTTGTCATTTGTTGATTTGTTGATGATAGCCAGTCTGACAGGTGTGAGATGGTACCTCATTGTTGTTTTGATTTGCATCTCTCGGATGATTAGTGACTTTGAGCATGTTTTCATATGTCTCTTGGCTTTCTGAATGTCCTCTTTTGAAAGGTGTCTATTTAGATCCTTTGCCCATTTTTTGATTGGATTGTTTATCTTCCTTTTGTTAAGTTGTATGAGTTCCCTATAAATTTTGGAGATTAGGCCCTTATCAGATATAATGTTGGCAAATATGTTCTCCCATGTAGTGGGCTTTCTTGTTGTTTTGTTGATGGTTTCTTTTGCTGTGCAGAAACTTTTTATTTTGATGTAGTCCCATTTGTTTATTTTCTCTTTAGTTTCCAATGCCCTAGGATCTGTATCGGTGAAGAAATTGCTTCGGCATATGTCTGAGATTTTGTTGCCTTTGGATTCTTCTAGTATTTTTATGGTTTCCCGTCGTATATTTAAGTCCTTTATCCATTTTGAGTTTATTTTTGTGTATGGTGTAAGTTGGTGGTCTAGTTTCATTTTCTTGCATGTATCTGTCCAATTTTCCCAGCACCATTTATTGAAGAGACTGTCTTGACTCCATTGTATGTTCTTGCCTCCTTTGTCAAATATTAATTGAGCGTATTGGTTGGGGCTGATTTCTGGGCTCTCTATTCTATTCCATTGATCTATATGTCTGTTCTTGTGCCAGTACCAGGCAGTTTTGAGAACAGTGGCTTTGTAATACAGCTTGATATCTGGTATTGAGATCCCACCTACTTTCTTCTTTCTCAGGATCGCTGCAGCTATTCGGGGTCGTTTTTTGTTCCAGATGAATTTTTGGAGAGTTCGTTCTAGGTCTGTGAAATATGCCGTTGGTATTTTAATGGGAAGTGCGTTGAATTTATAGATTGCTTTGGGCAGTATGGACATTTTAATGATGTTGATTCTACCAATCCAAGAACATGGTATGTTCTTCCATCTCTTTATGTCTTCCTCTATCTCTTTTTTCAACGTCCTGTAGTTTTCTGAGTAGAGGTCTTTTACCTCTTTAGTTAAGTTTATTCCTAGGTAGCTTAATTTTTTTGGTGAGATGGTAAATGGGATTGCTTTTTTAGTCTCTCTTTCTGCAAGTTCACTATTGGTGTATAGAAATGCCATAGATTTCTTGGCGTTAATTCTGTATCCTGCTACATTGCCGAATTCTTTTATTAAGTCTAATAGTTTTTTGATGGAGTCTTTAGGGTTTTTTAAGTATAATATCATGTCATCTGCAAATAAGGACAGTTTTACTTCCTCTTTTCCAATTTGGATGCCTTTTATTTCTTCTTCTTGTCTAATTGCAATGGCTAATACTTCCAGTACTATGTCGAACAGGAGTGGTGAGAGTGGGCATCCCTGTCTTGTTCCTGTTTTTAGGGGAAATGGTGTTAGTTTTTGTCCATTGAGTATGATGTTGGCTGTGGGTTTGTCATATATGGCTTTTATTATGTTGAGGTATGATCCTTCTATTCCCACCTTGCTGAGAGTTTTTATCAAAAATGGGTGTTGAATTTTGTCAAATGCTTTTTCTGCATCAATTGATATGACTATGTGGTTTTTTTCCTTCAATTTGTTTATGTGATGTATCACGTTGATTGATTTGCGGATATTGTACCATCCTTGCATCCCTGGGATAAATCCTACTTGGTCATGGTGTATGATCTTTCTGATGTACTGCTGGATCCGATTTGCTAAGATTTTGTTGAGGATTTTGGCATCTATGTTCATGAGGGATATTGGCCTGTAATTCTCTTTCATTGTGTTGTCTTTACCTGGTTTTGGTATTAGGGTGATGCTGGCTTCATAGAATGAGCTTGGAAGTGTTCCTTCCTCTTGGATTTTTTGTAGTAGTCTGAGGAGGATAGGTTTTAGTTCTTCCTTGAATGTTTGGTAAAACTCCCCTGTGAAGCCGTCTGGTCCTGGGCTTTTGTTTGCTGGAAGCTTTCTGATGACTGCTTCAATTTCTTCCATAGTTATTGGCCTGTTGAGATTTTTAGATTCTTCCTGATTAAGTTTTGGAATGTTGTATTTTTCTAGAAATATGTCCATTTCCTCCAGGTTGTCTAGTTTGTTGGAGTAGAGTTGTTCATAGTATTTTTTAACAATCATTTGTATTTCTGTGGGGTCTGTTGTTATTTCGCCTCTATCATTTCTGATTTGGTTTATTTGGGTCCTCTCTCTTTGCTTTTTGGTGAGCCTGGCTAGAGGTTTGTCGATCTTGTTTATCCTTTCAAAGAACCAGCTCTTGGTTTCATTGATTTTCTGTATTGTTTTTTTGGTCTCTATGTCATTTATTTCTGCTCTAATCTTTATTATCTCCTTCCTTCTGCTCACTCTGGGCTTTTCTTGTTGCTCTCTTTCTAATTCTTTGAGCTGTAGATTTAGATGATTTACTACCATTTTTTCTTGTTTGTTGAGGTAGGCCTGTAGAGCTATAAACTTCCCTCTCAGGACTGCTTTCATTGTGTCCCAAAGGTTTTGGATTGTTGTGTTTTCATTGTCATTAGTTTCCAGGATGTTTTTAATTTCTTCTTTGATCTCATTGGTAACCCAATCAATATTTAATAACATGCTATTCAGCTTCCAAGTGTTTGAGTATTTTGGGTTGTTTTTATTGTAGTTTATTTCTAATATTATGCCCTTGTGGTCTGAGAAGATGCTTGGTATGATTTCAATCTTCTTGAATTTGGGGAGACTTTGTTTGTGACCCAATATGTGGTCTATTTTTGAAGATGTCCCATGAGCACTTGAGAAGAACGTATATTTTGTTGCTTTGGGGTGAAGTGTTCTGAAGATGTCAATTAAGTCCATCTGATCTAGTGAGTCATTTAGGATTGCTGTTTCTTTGCTGATTTTTTGTCTAGCAGATTTATCCAGTGATGTCAGTGGTGTATTAAAGTCCCCTACTATGATTGTATTGTTGTCGATCTCTCCCCTGATGTCTTCCAGGAGTTTTCTTATGTATGTGGGTGCTCCTGCATTGGGTGCATATATGTTTATCAGGGTTATATCCTCTTGTTGTATTGATCCCTTTAGTATTATGAAGTGGCCTTCCTTATCTCTTGTTATGGCCTTCACTTTGAGGTCTATTTTGTCGGATATAAGTATTGCTACCCCAGCTTTTTTTTCATTTCCATTTGCCTGAAAGATATTTTTCCATCCCTTCACTTTCAGTCTGTGTGAGTCCCTTTTAATGAGGTGGGTCTCTTGTAGACAGCAAATGTATGGGTCATGTTTTTTTATCCATTCAGCCACTCGATGTCTTTTGATTGGACCATTTAGTCCATTTACGTTTAAAGTTATTATTGAAAGGTACTTGTTTGTAGCCATTTCTTTTTTTGTGTGGCTGTTTTCTTTCTGGGCTTTTTATTTCTTCTTTTTACACCAGTCCCTTTAGCATTTCTTGCATTGCTGGCTTGGTGGTGATGAACTCCCTTAGCCTTTTTTTGTCTGTGAAGCTTCTTATTTCCCCTTCAATTTTGAATGATAGCCTTG
This sequence comes from Myotis brandtii, assembly GCF_000412655.1. NCBI lineage: Eukaryota > Metazoa > Chordata > Mammalia > Chiroptera > Vespertilionidae > Myotis > Myotis brandtii. Next base: position 1,546,145 of record NW_005369062.1, on the reverse strand, counting down.
CTGGATAGAGTATTCTTGGATTCAGTCCTTTGCTTTGCATCACTTTGTAAATTTCTGTCCATTCTTTCCTGGCCTGATGTGTTTCTGTTGAGAAATCGTTTGATAATCTGATGGGGGATCCTTTGTAGGTAACTCTCTGTTTCTCTCTTGCAGCCTTTAAGATTCTCTCTTTGTCTTGTACATTTGCCATCGTTATTATGACGTGTCTTGGTGTGGGTCTTTTGGGGTTCATCTTGCCTGGGACTCTCTGTACTTGTGTAACTTTTTTCTTCCCCATATCTGGGAAGTTTTCTGTCATTATTTCTTCAAATAGATTTTCTAATCCTTGCTGCTCTTCTTGTCCCTCTTGCAGCCCTATTATGCGTATGTTACTTCGTTTCATGTTGTCCCGAAGCTCCCTTAGGCTCTCCTCCTGTTTTTTAATTTTTTTCTCCAGTTGCTGTTCAGATTGAGCTTGTTTCTCTGCCTTATCTTCTAACTCACTAATTCGGTCCTCTGCTTCTTCTAGTCTGCTGTTGAAACTTTCCATGGTGTTTTTGATTGTAGCTATATCACTTTTCATTTCTTCCTGATTCTTGCATAGGTTGTTGATTTTCTCATCCATCCGGTGAATGAATTGTACAACCATTATTCTGAATTCTTTTTCTGTCATGTTGCACGCTTCAACTTCATTAATTTCCTTTCTTGGTGATTCCTCATTGTCTTTCCTCTGGGTGTTGTGTCGTTTCTTCATTCTGCTTATCTCCCGATGGATCAAAGGTCGGGTTGCGTGGGCCTGGGCCGTGTGCAGTGGGAGCCTCCCACCACCTTAGTGTCACTGAAGAGCTCTGACACTAAGATGTGTGGTTGTTGTTGGTTGGTGGGAACCAGGCTCGCTCTGAGTCAGTGTTGCCAGCGCTCAATGTGGCCTCGTATGTGCCCTTAGAATTAGGGACCCTGCCTGCACCGTGCTGAAATAGAGACCCCCCTGGAGCGTGTTGAAAACCAGAGCCCCCTAGCATGCGCCAGGAGTCAGAGTTCCCCAAGAGTCCAGTATCAGAGTCTCTGTTGCTTTGCGCGACTTCGCCTTGAGAATCAGGGTCCCTGTGTGCCCTTGCACCAGGAATTGGATTCACTGGCTCTTAGTATGAATGCACAGGGAATCAGGATCTCAGGCGCAGGTGATAAGAAACACAGTCAAGTCACTGGTGCTTGGTGCTGCCTCCTGCCCCGAGAAAAGGGATCCTTGGGCCTGTGCTAGGCAGACAAATTCCCGTTCGCGCGATTGCTCCCGGCCCAGGGCTCCCCGAAGCCGGCCATTACTCTGAATTCTTTTTCTGTCATGTTGCATGCTTCAATTTCACTAATTTTCTTTCTTGGCAACTCCTCATTTTCTTTCCTCTGGGGATTGTGTCGTCTCCCCATTCTGACTATCTCCAGAAGGTTCAAACTTCGAGTTGCGTGGGCCTAGGCCGTGTGCATTGGGAGCTTCACACCACCCTACTGTCATTGAAGAGCTCCGACACTAAGATGTGTGGTTGTCGTGGGTTGGTGGGAACCAGGCTCGCTCAGAGTCAGTGTTACCACCACTCAGTGTGGCCTCATGTGCGCACTTAGAATCAGGGGCCCCGCCTGCACCATGCTGAAACAGAGACCCCCCTGGAGTGTGTTGAAAATCAGAGCCCCCTAGTGTGTGCCAGGAGTCAGAGTTCCCCAAGAATCCAGTATCAGAGTCTCTGTTGCTTCACGCGGCCTCGCATTGAGAATCAGGGTCCCTGTGTGCGCATGCACCACGAATTGGAGTCACTGGCTCTTCGTGTGAATGCAGTGGGAATCAGGGACCCCAGGCGCAGGTGATAAGAAACACAGTCAAGTCACTGGTGCTTAGTGCTACCTCCCGCCTGGAGAATCGGGGTCCAGGAGCCTGTGCTGTGGGAAACAAGTTCCCAGTGTTTGCGCATTCCCAGGCTAAGATTCCTGTAGCAGCATTGAGGCCTGAGCGAGGGGTGGGTCTACCAGTTACTATGGCGCTGCCTGCGAGCCTGCGGGGAGGGGTATGGGCTCTGATACTCACAGAAATCTGCCGCCAGGATGTCTGGATTCTTGGTGTCTGTGAGCCTGTAGCTGTGGTCCCAGGTCTCTGTTCCCAGTGGCTGCAGGGTCCTGGTTTGCTTCTGAGACCAGACTGGGTGGTGCTGAGGCCATGATCCTAGTCTCAAGCAGCTCTGTTTCTCAATATGGCGTGGTCTTTGTGCCTGCGCTGGCCACTCAGGAGTGTCCGCGCTGGGAGCTGGGCTCTGCCCTCTAAGACTGCCCGGTTTGGCAGCCCCTTAGAAGACCTGCAGAATCTAACTGTCCCTAGCTCATACACACACACCACACACGTCCACACACTCCTCTATCACTCCCTTGCTCTCTCATCCTCTTTTCCCTTTTAATGTTTCTGATATTGGGATACAGCATTCAGTCAATGGTGTTTTATAGTTATTGTAGGCCAGGCAATAATTCTGACATATTATTATTGTCTGGACCTCAATGAACATTAAGATTTGTACAATGGGTGTCAGTGGGTAGCAATTTTTTTTCATGGAGACTAAAATGAAACACTCTTTTGACCGTTAGGAACCAGATGGTGTGGAATGCACAGAGCGGGGGAAGGGGTGATAGATGTAGTAGATTACAAAAATGAGCATAATCCATCATTCTTCCCTGTATCCATGGTTTTTGCAATAGGACTTTGCAGCTCCTCCATTATTAACTCCCCCCCCCCCACTTCCTTTGAATCTCAACTGGCCTTGTGATTTTCTTCAGTAAGTAGAATGCAATGGAAGTAGTGGCGCACCAAGTCTGAGTATTCAAGGAACTTCTGTTCTTTCCTTTTGGAAGCCTGTCCAGTTCTCAACTAGCTTGGGTTGAGAGACCATGTGGAACAGAGGAACAAGCCATCTAAGTGAGGCCATACTAGACTGGCCAGCCTCCAGCTGACCTCGCAAATGACTGCAGATGCATGAATGAGCCCAGCTGATACCAGAAGAGCCAACTAGCTGAGCCCAGCCCATGTTGCCTAACTGCAGAATTGTAACCTAAATATAAACCACTAAGTTATATAGTGGTTTATTATTCTGCAACCACCAGATCAACCTGGAACTCTATGCTTCCTACATCTACGTGCCCATGTCTTACTACTTTGACCACGAAGATGTGGCTTTAACTAATGTAGACATACTTAGCAAAATTCCCAAAGTTGTAGTTAAGAATAGTCTAGTTCTACATAATTTTAAAGCCAGTTAAAAACCAGCACTTTCAATTTTTGTGAATTCCTTTAGTTTTTTGTGTGGATTTTTAATTTAATTTAATTTAATTTTTTTTAAAAAAATATTTTATTGATTTTTTACAGAGTGGAAGGGAGAGGGATAGAAAGTTAGAAACATCGATGAGAGAGAAAACATCGATCAGCTGCCTCCTGCACACCTCCTACTGGGGATGTGCCCGCAACCAAGGTACATGCCCCCAACTGGAACCGAACCTGGGACCCCTCAGTCTGCAGGCTGATGCTCCATCCACTGAGCCAAACCAGTTAGGGCTGTGTGGATTTTTTAAAAGAAAATCTGTCTCAATAATGCTCTTGATTGCAACAAGGTTGAAATTAGAAAAACAAACAAACAAACAGACATCAATAACAAGTATATGAAAAGATGCTCAACATCACTAATTATCAGGGAATTTTAAGTCAAAACCACAAACTGATATCAACTCACACCCATTCAGATGGCTGCTATCAAAACCATCTATAATAATAAAAGCGTAATATGCTAATTAGACCGGACGTCCTTCTGGACGTCATTCCAGATGACCTTCCAGATGAAGCTGGGGCTGCAAGGGAAGCCTGGGTCCCGGGTGCCAGAGGGAAGCCGGTGCCAGCAGCTGGGGGAAGGAAGGCCTACTCTTGCACAAATTTCGTGCATTGGACCTCTAGTAATATAATAATTATTGGCAAGGATGTAGAATAATTGGAAACCTTATGTACATACTGTTGGTGAAATTGTAAAATAGTACAGCCGTATAGTCTTCACTGAGAGTTGCTGGAGTTTCCTGCTTCAGCAATGCTTGGTATTCTTCCTCCATCCCAGCCAGCCACTCATATCCAGCCTCCTCACAGTGTCCTCTGACATTGCAAGAGCCCCAGCCCACTGTCCCAATGCTCTCAGCTGCCACCTCTGCTGCTGCTTCTCCTCAGCCAGGTGTCCCCCTCGCAGGTACGCCAGAACTACCACCAGGATCAAGAGGCCTCCAGCAACCACCAGAACAACCTGGAACTCTATGCTCCCTACATCTACCTGCCCATGTCTTACTACTTTGGCCGAGATGTGGCTTTAAAGAACTTTGTCAAATATTTTCTTTACCAATCTCATGAGAAGGGGGAACGTGCTGAAAAACTGATGAAGCTGCAGATCCAAAGAGTTGGTGGAATCTTCCTTCAGGATATCATGCAGACTAGGAGAATGGGCTAAATGCAATGGAATGTGCATTGCACTTGGAAAAAAGTGTGAATTAGTTACTATTGGAATTGCACAAACTGGCCACTGTCAAAAACGACCCCTATTTGTATGACTTCAATGAGACTTAATGAGGAGGGGAAAACCAAGTTGTGCAAGATGCCTTCTCCCCCACCCCAATTTGGCACAGCTGAGTATCTCTTTGACAAGCACACCCTGGGAGACAGTGATGAGAGTTAAGCCGTAGGCTGATTTCCCACAGCCACGGGGTGACTGATGTGGTCACCAAAGCAGTATCTGCATGTTGGAGTTACCTTTACATTTGCTATGAGTTGTACCAAATCATCCACTTACATTCTTTCATTTGTACCTTCCCTTCAAATAAGGTAATTTGGTACCCCTCCAAAAAATAAAGTAAAAAAATAAAATAGTGCATCCATTATAGAAAATAGTATGGAGGTTCCTAAAAAATAATAAATAAAATAGAACTACCAGATGATCCAGCAATTCTTCTTCAGGGTATATATCCAAAAAAATTGAAAACAAAACCTCAAAGAGATATTTTTGCACACCCATGTTCATTGTAGCATTATTCACAATAGCCAAGATGTGGAAGCAATCTAAATGGATACACGGATAAAGAAAATGTGGTGTATATGTACAGTAGAATGTTATTCAGCTTTTAAAAAAAATTCATCATATGCTACAACATGGATGAAACTTGAAGACATTATGCTAAGTGAAATAAGTTAATCACAAAAAGACAAATACTGCATGATCCCACTTATATGAGGTATCTGAAATAGTGAAATTCATGGAAACAGAAAGTAGAATGGTGGTTTCCAAGGGCTCCAGGGAGGGAGAAATGGAGACTTGTTGTACAATGGGAATAAAGTGTCAGTCATGCAAGACGGTACAATATGCCTATATTTAATAACACTGTACTGTTAACTTAAAAATTGAGTGGGTAAATTTATGTTATTTTTTTTACCATTAAAAACACAAATATCAATGACTTAAAAAAAGTCATCTAAAATTCTTTGTCTCATTGTTTTATTATGGTCTCTTTGAATCAGGATCCAAAAAAGTTTAACTGATACATAAAAGGATAAATAATTCAGAGGAGTAAGACTCTGAATGTGAAGAATTTTAGTTATACCTTATCCAATTTGTTTTACTTATATTTTCCTTTTTATGAGTATAAAAAGTAATATAAGATAAAAAATATATGCTTAGAAAGTACTAAAAGAGGTCTTAAGGTTAAGAAAACATTGTGTCATTTTATTGGCAACATTTTCCTTACTATTGGTGCATAAAAATACATCTTATAGAGTTGTTGAGGAGATGCTGCATTGCCATAAGGAAACAAAATATTGTACTAGTCTGATCATTTTCAAGAAAAAAATTACATTTAAGATAACAACAATAAATCACCCCCTCCACCAAAAAAGATAAAGTTGTGTGTGTATGTGTTTTGAGTTTTCTTTGCAGACATTAATCATTAAAGCTAACAATGAGCTGAATACTAATTTTCTAGAAACAGTGAAGAATAGGGTGGTCCAATAATGTTGGCAATTCTTAGGTTATTACAACACAAGGTTAAAACATATTTTTATACAATCAAAGCATCTACTCCCAAAGTGGGGAGTATTGTCTCTTTATCACTGATCCTTTTTCCTCTCACTTTTTCTTGTCTTATTGTGTTGCCTACTAGCTTAGTACAATGCTGAAAATAGTTGGGGTGTCAGTTGTCATCCCTGTCTTATTTGTTTCAAAACATTTAAAAGGTTTTAACATTATGTTTGATGTTCAATATATGGTTTTTGGTACATACCCCTCTTCAGGTGTATTGACTGGGATGATTTAATCTCTCTGTCATTTCTTTAACAGTGAGAACATTAAAACAATGGCTTCCTAAAGAAAATGAGGGGACGGTGGAAATGGCCTCTGGCATGGAAGTAGATGAGGAACAACCAGAACCAAGAGATGATGATGATGATGATGATACGTAAGTAGGTCATATCCAGATGCCCACATGAAAGTAGAAAGTTGAAATGCTGCTGTTGATACATAGAAGATAGCCTCAGAAACCTAGCTAAGACCGGGTTTTACTATAGTATATATCGGTTTGTTTGTGGGCTCTCCATTTGTTTCCAATGGCATTGTTCTCTATCTCTATATCAAGTTCTGTCTTAATTACTGTGGCTTTAGCATACCTTTTGATATCTGGTAGGGCCAGTCTCACCTTGTAGTCTCCACATCTTTTTCTTTAAACTTATCTTAGCTATTCTTGCCCTTTACTCAACATATACATCTTTGCATTCTCCTGTAAAGTGGCATGAAAAACTTTGTTGGGATTCTGATCAGAATGACATTATATTTGTTAATTTATGGGAACTGACATCTTTTCAGTGGTTCTCAACCCGTGGGTCACGACCCCTGAAAATACATCCTGCATATCAGTTATTTACATTATGATTCATAACAGTAGCAAAATTACAGTTATGAAACAGCAACGAGCCATGACCGGTTTGGCTCAGTGGATAGAGCATCGGCCTGCGGACGGAAGGGTCCCAGGTTCGATTCTGGACAAGGGCATGTACCTTGGTTGCAGGCACATCCCCAGTAGGGGGTGTGCAGGAGGCAGCTGATCGATGTTTCTCTCTATCCCTCTCTCTTCCTCTCTGTAAAAAATCAATAAAATATATTTTTTTAAAAAAGAAATAGCAACGAAAATAATTTTATGGTTGGGGGTCACCACAACATGAGGAACTGTATTAAAAGGTCGCAGCATTAGGAAGGTTGAGAACCACTGTTAGATCTTAGCACCTATGAATATAGTATAGCTCTCCATCTGTTATGTCTTTTTTAAAATATTCTTCAGTATTTTTTTTATTTTCTTCATGGTACAGGTGACACTTAATTTTTGTTGTTGTTGCCATTATTAATGAGGTAATTTTTCTCCTGTGTTTTCAATTTGGCTATTGCTAATGTATACACTACTATTGATGTTGTATGCTGTAACTTTACTGAACTCTCTTATTCTAAAATTTGGAGTTCTTTGAATTTTTAGAATTGCATTATAATTTACATTTTGTTGTTGTTGTGAATCATTACCCAAGGATATTTTTTTCCATTGATTTTTAGAGAGAGGAGAAAATCGTTATTTTTGCTACCAACTTAAAATGCCACTTTGATGATCTACTACATTTATATATGTATTTGTATCCAATTTCTAGTATCTGTAGTCTAATTGTTATATTATAAACATATTGTTTATATTATAGATGATAATTTTGGGGGTCTGGTCCCCCTAAACACTTTCATTTTTCATAATTTTCCTGCCTAGTCTATATAAACTTTAGAATCAACCTGTTTAGAAAATAAAGGAGGGAAGGAGGTGAAGAAGGGAGGGAAGGAGGGAGGGAGGGAGGGAAGAAGGAATAATTTTCTCAGCCTGAATCCTACTGTAGAATTTTGGAGTCCAGTAGCCTCTTTTTATTTAGCACTATATCTATTCCTTTTGGTCCAACCTGGCTATATCTCTTCATATATATATATATATATATACTAGAGGCGCGGGGCACAAAAAATTGTGCCCTCGGGGGGGGGGGGG